>NC_139975.1:25312356-25742356 GCF_963993115.1 Abramis brama
GGAAGAGGAGAGGCGTGAGAGAGAGATAGAGGGGAAGAGAGGGATGAGAGGATGTGGGATTACATGAAAGAACGGAGTGGTCATAAATTTCGCTCAGACAGTCGAATAAAACTCGCTATCCTCCCAGTCCCTCTGGTTTTTCCTCAAGGGGTAACAGTACACACACACACACACACACCCAAAGTGTAGTCAGTAAAGGTCTTTTGTACTCTCAAAAAAACATGTGACATCATAATGTCATACCCCAGAGAAATAAATAGTATTAAATAAATATAACAGACATATACACACATACAGAAATCAATGTACAGACTGTACACAAACACTCATATTTATACACCCTCTCATCTGCATTAGAACTAATTTTCATGTTTGTAGAATCCCTTATCTATTAAAAAAAAAGCTCTGTGGTGGTAACATGGTAAAAGAATGGTAATACTATAGTATATTATGGGACTGTATGACTATCATATTTATATACAGTGGTATTTATATTAAATCCTATTTCAATTAGTTCCATGGTATGCCTTGTCAAAAAAACATACCATTGGTACTGACTGATTGCCATGAAACTATGTTAAAAATCAAATACTATGGTACTGAAATTCCCGCACCATGGTATTTACATTTTCTCCACAAAAATGTCACATTATGGTACTTTTTGTGCTTTTTTGTATCACTAGAGTATCATGTAAATGCCATATATTATACTCTGGTATTTCCCTGATACCCAAATGAACCTTCAAGAATACTGTTATCTTTTTTTTTAAATGGGAATACTATGGTACTGAATGATTACCATATTCACATACCATAGTATTTACATAGTACTCCACATTTTCCTACAAAAAAATATCATGGTATTACCATTCTATACTTCCAGAAAACATAGTATTATCATGGTATCAGGCCAAAAAACATAGTAATACTGTGGTACTTTGATATATACCATGTGATTACCACATTCATGTACCATGGTATTTACATAGTACTGCATGTGTCTACAAAAATCACCATGCTATTCTCATTGTACATTTCTAGAAAACAGTATTACCATGGTACCATGCCCCAAACATTTTATAAACCTTTTTGAATAATATACTTTCATGGTCACTTGTTCGTACACACACCATCTGAGCATCAGATTTGTGCACTTGTTTCCAAATGTGTAGGTGTGTATTTGTGTGTGTCTGGAAAAAGACGAGTCAGTGTCATTGAGGCATTACTGACTCAGTTTGTGAGGCAGCAAAAAAAATCTCCATTGTCTCTTTAGTTATGCCACATTTCCTCCACTTTGCCCATTGACCCTTTCACTACTGCATGACTCCAAACATGATTCACTTTCCTTCTGCTGAATCACGTCTCGCTCTCTCAATGAGCGCTCTCTTCCCTTTGTCTGTGACGTACTGGCGGCTCTTTTCTGTTTGGTGATTTAGTGCAAAGCGTGACCATCTGAAGTCCTTAGATCCCCATCCACAGAGCATGAATCAATCTGTTTCACACACACTTCTGCTCTGTTCCAAAACCTAGTGAGCTGCTTCCACAGGCTGCATTTTAAGGCATCATATCCAAGCTCCTGACATGGACGGCATTTGGTTTTGACCAAAATGAGGCAGCATTCTTCGCAAATAAGACAATCCCGGAATGCATTGCTAAAAGCCTAGTGAAAAAATAAATTAAACATGGTGGCTGAAGCATTAGAAATCTCAATTAAAACATGTATGTTTCATTCAATGTCGAAAAGTATCAAAAGTTCACAGTAACTGCCTGCCTGACTATTTTACCTAAAATGTGTGCATTTTGTGCTTTTTATTCTGATTGGAGTGTCATGTTGTTTGCTTAGCAACAAGCTATCATCAAACTCTGTTGGAATCAGTTGGATCTTCCATGTGGAGTGTTCCAGATCATTCATTTATAAGGCTTCAATCATCCTTGTTAAGATGCTGTAAGCCACATTTACTGTTGTTCGGCATATTTTTGTGGGTGAAATCCAGTCATTTCGAAAGGAATCCATGCAATTGGGAATTTCAACAGGTTCTAGTTGTTCATGTGGTTTGCAGAAAACTGCTAGGTCTGAAAGTGACTTCTGTGTGAGCTGTCCTTCATACATCGCTACACTATTGACAATAGACAACCTTTTTTTGTCCATGAAATTTCGCTAATGTGACCGCAAGTTGTTAGAAGGCAGCGAGGCAGCTCACTAGGTTTTAGACCCGAGCCTTTGTTCTCTCTCAAGCACGTAGCCGTTTCTTCAGTCTGGTGAAGTCTTTCGCGGATCTCCACAGCCAGCTCTGCAGCTCCCGCAGTACCCAAAATCCCTCGACTTTCCGGGAGAAGTCATTAGGAGTGGGATGTGATGACAGCACAGGGGCCGCCAGCAAAGCGTGAACCTCAGTGGCCGGCCCTCCGTACTGATAGAGGAGCGAGAGAGGAGAGAGACCATCGTGGCGAGACGGCAGGGAACGGATAGATCGACGAGGATGGAGGGATGGCGAGGAAAAGAGCAGGGGCTGCTTTCGGTATCCGTCTCCAACTTTTAAAGTTGTGTAGTTCATGTTGTTCAGTTTGATCATTTTCTCCTCTTCCATGCTCAGCAGTCTTCTCCTTTTCCCCCATCTCTCCATTCCTTCCTCCTTCTCTCCCTCCTCTTTGGCGACCCAACTCTCTCCTTCTTTCCTCCTCCCTCTCCTCCCCCTCTCCCTCTCTCTGTCCCGCTTGAGATCCGCCCGAGTCGTTCCCTCTCTCACACCGGAGGCGGTGTGAGCACCTTTGTTTCGAGGCACGTAACCCCTTAGAGGGGCGGGGCTGTTCTCGCTCACGCCCTGAAACTGTGACGACATGGGTGGGGCGTATCCTTGAACGGGCGTGGCGTATCCTGTGGAGGGTGGCAGGTTGGTGTAGCCCAGGGCGTTCATCAGGCCGGATATTGAGCCGAGTAACCCGCTGAGGCCGGAGCAGAAGTGCAGGAGAGAGCTCTGGAGGTACGGGCACAGGGTGGAGCGCGCCAGCTCCCTCACGGCACACAGGAGAATGCTGTACGCTCGCTGGTTCTGTGCCAGACGGGCACCGTTCTCCAGCCCGCGCCACAAGTCCACGCGTGTAGCTGCACTTGGCACGGACAGAGAGGAGCTGTTGGGACGTGGAGGAGAGAAGCCGGGATCACTGAATGGAGGCCCGAGATACGACAGCTGAGGACCAGAGATGAGGAGAGATATTAGAAAACAATTACACTGATTCTGTCAGGTTTTAGATGTCCTTTTAGGCACTTCAAGACCCCATGAAATCAAAATTGCACGCTAGAGCACTCCTTAAAATAAAGGTACTTCATTGGCATTGATGGTTCCATGAGGAACATTTAACACTTTCCATTGCAGAAAATGTTATTTATCGTGGACATGTTCTTTAGATTATTGAAAAATTATTATTTTAAGAACTGATCACTAAAAGGTTCTTTGGGGAAACCAAAATATTATTCTGTTGCTCTCCTATATTTTTAAGAGTGTGTACTAGAAGATTCTGTCATCATTTACACACCTTCAGGTTGTTCCAAACCTGTATGAGTTTCTTTGTTCTGCTGAACACAAAGGAAGATATTTTGAAGAAAGTTTGTTACTAGGCCGCTTTAGGGCACCATTGACTTCCACGTTAAGAAAAAAAAAATTCTATGGAAGTAAATGGTGCCTCAGAACTGTTAAATTTCCAACATTCTTCAAAATATCTTACTCTGTGTTCAAACAGAACAAAGAAATGAATACAGGTTTGGAACAACCTGAAGGTGTGTAAATGATGACAGATTTTTCATTTTTGGGTGAACTATCCCTTTAAATATGAAATGCCATCTGCTTCTGACTAGAAAGTAGCAAGTCATGGTATGCTGGTTGTTTGTTTTTGTTTAGTTGGCATGTTTGTTGGCTAAAAATTTATATTCTCTCATCACTCACCCTCATGTTGTTTCAAACCTCTACGACTTTCTTTATTTTGTGGTCAAAGGTAACCAAAAAACTGTCTGGTTACCAACATTCTTCAAAATATCTTTCCAGAAGAAAGAAAAGTTTTGGAACAACATGAGGCTGAGTTAGTAATGACAGGATATTCATAATTTGGATGAACTATCCCTTTAAAGTTGCGAAGAAATGGAAGTAGTGACAAATCTTTTCTTCTGTATTGTGATGTACATCCGAGTGAAATAGGATATTGAAAAAGAAACTTGGTTACTTGGTTCTATGCATTGGGTGTTGCACTCACAAGTGGAGGCAGATGAACGTGAGCATGCAGGGACGGGTTTAATCGACTAAATGATGTGAGAAGTCCTGCATAGTTCACCAGGGAGAAGTCTGTCGTTTTCACAGGAAGAAAATTAAACATGCACGGATTAATTGTTGGCGCTGCGTCATATCATTACGCCTGCTGGACTCATGGTACGGCAGCAAAGTTTCTTGATTATTACGCAGGAATGAGAGTATAGTTCCTAGCCATATCAGCCTAGGAAATCGCAACTTTTCATTTTCTGTCGGTCTTAGTACACGATGTAACTACAGAAGAGTCAAGTTTTAAATAGGAAAAATATCTAAACTCTTTGGTCATTTTTTTGAGAGATGCTAATGGTCTTGTCCGATTCAATGATCTATGCTAAGCTATGCTAAAAGTGGTACCGCCAGACCCGGAGTTCGGCTGAATGGATTAAAAAACGGTAAAACTCAACTGTTTAACTCTGGGGGAGTTGTAAAATGTATTTCCAAAAAAAGTGGAGTATCCCTTTAAGATTTATAATATACATATAGGGTGAATTTTCATTTCATGCTAAAGGATGACTAATAACTAAAGGATATTGACTAGGTAATATGAAAAGGACATGCCCTGGTTTGTCCCACCTCAACTTGAACTGTTTCAAAAGCTGTTTCATTAGCAAGTAAACACATAAACACAGTTAACAAAACTACTATCAAACCATTTAAAAGGGTCTTTATACACCATTAGCTGGCAAAAGTTAGGTCAGTTACGAGATACTTAAAATGGCTTATTATAAAACTAGAGCATGTATCACAATAGGAAGAGGCAAAAGAGATAAAAAGAGAGTGAGGACGAGAGCATCCACAGGAAAACATCTATAAACAAAAACGTCATTCATCGCCACACACTGATAAAACACACACACACAAACAGATTGTGACTCACGTAGGTGTCTCTGATCTCCTTCAGCTGGTGGTCCAGGTATTTGGTCAGCTCGTATGTTCTCTCTATCGAGCTCCTCTCATTGGACAGCATGAGTGTGCGGTCCAGCGCCTGAACACACCCCACCAAAAACAGCAGCACAGCAACCTCAGCAACTGGAATACAAAGCAGTGAAAACAGCGATTGAAGTCCCGTCAAAATGCACAATTGACGATATAATGTCCAATTGTTTTGGTTCCATGTTGCCATTTCAAAATGTTTAAGTACAATCAACTTGGATGTTTAAGGCATTTCAAATTAAATTACGTTAAACTGACTTAAAAGATGAATCTTGTATAACTTATGAAAAAGTTGAAAATTGCTTAAATTATTTTGACGAGTGAAAACACACGTCATAATGTAACGATCATATAATTTTTTACAGTGTAATAAGTTTGTTATTTCTCGAATAACACAAATGAAGACTGTGATTTTGTTTGAGGAATAACACGAAGCAGAGAAAATCTGTCTGTAATCAGCTCTGAATAAATGTTTGGTTTATAAGAGTTCACAGAGATTATGGTGCGTCATTTTTGTAATATAGTGGTTTTAACTAATTCTTTTGAGGTATTCAGAATTAAACAGTTGGTTTTATGTTATACTTTGATTATAGAGATTACAGTTTCATGCGGATATGTCTGGCACTGCTTCTGCTACTGGCCTGTTGTACAGTTTGTTTGTAGAGAGAGAGAAGTTCTGCACAGGATTATTAAAGGGATTTATGTTCATACTGAAGCGGGCCATAAAAGGTTGAAATAAATTTGACATACAGTACATTATACCGATATGTTTTCATATATCTTTACTGCTAAAATGCCCCTTACTGCAATAGTTTAATGCATTAATGCATTCATAAAATTTTAATGCATGTTATTGATCTTATTATCTTATTGATCTTATTGCATATGGTTCTTTTCTTTTCTTTCTTTCTTTCTTTTTTGACCTTGTAATTTTTTTTTTTTTGTCAGATGTACGTCACAATACATTAATGAGATTTATTTATTATTTATTTGTAAAAAGTAATCAGTTGACTTAAAAAAAAGTGGAGAAACTTCATGCGTGCTTGAAAAAATTAAGTTATGTGAACTTGACAATTCCACATAACTTAATTTTTTCAATTACGCATTAAGTTTATTTACTTAATCATTTTAAGGTAATGGGTTTCCTCACTTTTTTTAAGTTAAGTCAACTGATTTTTACACTTTTTACAGTATGGCCCCAAACGTATATTTGAACACAATCCATACTTAACATTCTCCTTAAGTCAACACATAAATAACAAAACTTCAAAGAAAGTTGCAATTAAATAACACTAAAGATTCCAAAAGTTTCCACCATTTTCAGTTCCTCAAAGAACCGTTCAATGGACAGGTCTTAACGTTCAAACAGAATGCATTTTTTCATTTCATCCTACATTCCCTCTCTCCCCTTCCACATTCCACATATTCCTTTCTATGTTATTGTTTTGTTTTTGCTTTTTTCTCTGTTTATATGCGGACAGTTTTCATGCCATCTGTCTGTATATAGTTCATGTGAGCTTTGATATGTTCCTGGTATGATAAATAAAATCAAATAAATGCATTTTTTCATTTCACTGCGCTACTTTTCCATTGTTCTTCAATGTAAACACGTGCCAGACGGACACATTTGACCATTGTATGCTACGCTAGTCAGTTCAAATATTTTTTTCAAAAAACTCGTCTCTAGACCTTGCGCTTTTTTCGCTCTACTCAACTCGTGTTTTTAACAGCAAAAACGCATTCTGTGTGAACTAGCGCTGAGCTAACCTAACTTTCTGAGCTATTTTTTGCAATGCCTTTAAACATTCTATAACGTTTGTCAAACAGAAAGTGTCAATAAATTTAGTCATCATTTTCAACCATATCTATAGTTTTATCATGTGACAAATAGCACAGTACTTTTTGTGTGTGTGTGTGTGGGTGTTTTTTTTAAAGGTTTTTAAGGTTTTTTTTTTAGCTCAGGGGTGTGAGTGTGTGTGGTCCTCTACTCTGGGACATGTTTTTGTTTTGGAGTGTGTTTGTAGGTTTCTGTTTTGGATTATGTGTATATACATGCCTGTACACAGACCAGTGCATTTGTTACATTTGGTGTTGTGCGTGAGTGTGTGTAAATGTGCCCATCCAGAGACCCTTTTAGACCAGTGTCCTCAGAAATCACGCTGGGAAAATGGGAGCGAATGAGAACGAACCTCGGACTTCGAAAAGGGTCACACAGTGCTCCTATTATGTGTGTGTGCGAGCCTCAGGGAGTCATCCGGCCCAAACACATCTCGCCCAGTGTCTCTGTTCTTTTTCTTTTTTGTGTTAAGCATTCAGAGGAACATGGCAGAGATGTGTAATTACTTGTTTGAGGCATTGTGTTTTCAACAGGTGTGAAATATGTGCACCTCCTCCCCTTTGCTTTTCCTTTTTATCTCTGTTCGTCTCCTCTTCTTGAACCCCCCCATCATCCCCGTTTTTTCTCAATCCTTTCTTCTCCCAGCTCTCTTCATCACGATCTCACGTTTGTCTCGCTGTCACACATTGTTTCTCTCTCCTTCCCCTCATATTCCTCCTGTCAAGTCTTTTCGCTTCTCACACACACGCCTATGTTTCCTACCCTTCTTTAAAGTGGTTTATCTCTTTTTTGCCCCCGGCCAAAATAACAACAGCTTATTAACCTCGATTAGCCCTGCCAGTTTTTCTTTTCAACTCCGTTCCTCTCCTTTTTTTTCCTCTCCCATTCTTTCAACTCTAATTCACTCATTCTCCTTCAAGAGGGAAGAATTCTCATCTAAAACGCTACCTGAAACGCACACACACACACTCCTGACAAAACTTTTCCTCAACCCGAGGTCACAATAATCGTCAAAGTCTTTCAGGAAGATACGTAGTCGGGAGTGGAAGAGTTCAGCAGTGCATCTCCGATGGATCCAAAATCCTGATCCAACATAATCGGCTTATTGAAAACATCAGATATTGAATCATGTTTCTGTGTGTTATATATAACAAATAAGAAAAGAGATCCACCAACATCATCCATTAAAGTCTTATAAATACTGACTGACATCTTATTCTTATTATAATTGTCTTTCGTTCCAACAAATAACTGGATAAGAGTACCGCGAGGAACATTTTATTGCTCCAAGGTTTCTCTTTCAGAGCTCAGGAGACTTAGTGGAATTCTCTGTGATGTTTTTAAAGCGTTAACATGGACTCAAATGTTTTATATTTACGAGGAGTAATAGTGATAGACAATTTTTATTGTACAATATATAAATAACGGTTCTTTATGGCTTCATCTTTTGGAACGTTTATTTTTTTAAATAAGTTTAAAATCTTAAAGCTTTAAAATAATGTCTGACATTAGAATTTGATACGAAATATTTGAGTTTATATTGAGATTTAAAAATTATGAATGCAGACTTTGGTATCTTGGCTTCGAGAGACTTTTGAGGACTCTTCTGAAACTCTAAGAAACATATGCGATTACAAGGGTCTTTTTCTCTGGGAAAAAAAATGGAGAAGATCTCGATATTGAAGAGATCTTGTTTTTTCTCTTTCCTGTGAAAGTAAAGGCGCCACATACTAATAACGTCATTATTATGATATCCATAATTATAAAGAAAACATGAGTGGGATTTGCCTGTACAAAAGTAATTCGATGACTGTCACCGGGCAGAAACCGTAAATCTGATCACAAATCTCCTCAATCAATCACAGCGTTTAATTCCTATGTTCCATACATTTGAGCAATAATAATAGAACAATTTAACTCTCAGTTGACTTGTGAACTGCTGTTTTTCTCATGGCATAGTAGATATTATCGAGAATCACATGAAGAATGTTGTTCTCTCTTATTGCTTATTTGGATGTAAGCACAACAGCTCTAAAACAGAGCACTGGCATATTTACATAACCCCAGAAACAAATCCCCCGCGACTTTATTGAATAACCACGGCTTTAGGACAGATCTCTCTCTCTCTCTCTCTCTTTCTCTCTCTCTGTGTGTGTGTGTGTCTTTGCATAGAGCCTACAGCTGGCAGCAATGATATGATGTCAAATCGGTATATCAGTCAGTTGCGCTGTCTTTCTCCGTCTCACACACATGCACACGTAGCCTCTCGCCTTCCATCTTCTGACTGATTTGTTGCCTCTGTGTTAACACTAAACAGACGAGTCTTGGAGGCTCCAGTCAACAATACCAAGAATTCAGCATTATGGTGCAATATCATAAAACATGTTCCCTTCTATCACATCATATAAAGTTATATTGCCCATATGATGGGCTGGTCAGTTCAGTGCACAAAGAGGCTAGTCTTTCATATTCATGAGCGAGTGTGTGTGTTTGTGAAGGGGGTCAGGGTCATGTTGTGTGTCTGTGTACAGTTAAAGAAGAGATTTATGTGCAGTCTGCACTCAATCAAAAGTGCATTCCTTCACTGACTAGACACACACACACACACATATAAACTAACATGCAGGGCACTCAGAAGGATGTTAGAATATAAATGCATCCGTTACATACATGATGGACGTCAATCGTTTCTAGATACATCAAACCAGGTTTCACTCGCTCGTTCACACACTTGCTCTCCGTGATCTCTACAAGGGGACATACACTCCTCAATCTCCCCGAGGATACTTAGTTTGAAATTTAAATCGATGGAAGTTGGCCTGAAACGTTGTCGGCTTTGCCAAGGACCTTCAGAACAAAGCAGGAATGGACAATAAAACCTGCGTTAACAAAAACCCTCACTTTTTCCGTTTGCACGTTCCTCACATCTCTGATCTTTTTTCTCATGCTTTTTTTTTTTTTTGCCCGATTCGGGTGCACTTTGTAATTACCTTTCCTTTTTTCTCTCTTGCTTTTTTTAATTATCTCCCCCCCCCCCCTCACCATTTCCCCATCTCTCTGACTCAAGTTTCTCATTTAACGTCTCCCAAAACGACCCGCTCTTGAAAATAAATATAACAAAATGAAGAGCAACTATCTGCACGTCCAATCTAGAAGATCAAATATGGAACGAAAGAGATGGAAAGAAAGAAATGGAGAGAAAGAAAGAAAGAAAGAAAGAAAGAAAGAAAGAAAGAAAGAAAGAAAGAAAGAAAGAAAGAAAGAAAGAAAGAAGTGGGAGAGAGAAAGGGGCTTGGTGAAGCGAGGGGCCATGTTAATTTGGGAAAAATGTAAACAGCATGTGTAACTGTTCAAACCGTGACCAACTCATTTTATATCATTCCCCTGTGCTCGCTCTCTGCTTTTTCTTTTAGAGGGAATCTGGGCTGTGTTAACCCTCTTTCCTTTCCTCCATCACTCCATCTCTCTCTTTCTCCTTAAGCCCTGCACTTCCTGAAGCTCTTCATCCCTCTACCTCGCTTATACACTCTCTCTCTCTCTCTCTCTCTCTCTCTCTCTCTCTCTCTCTCTCCTCCCCAAAAACCCACTGTCTTGTTCGCATCTTTGCTTGGATTAAAATGCAAATGCATGGGGCGCTGTGACATGTTAATGGTTTGGGGCTTCTTTTTTTTCCGAAACCATCTGTGTGAGTTTGAGTGTATTTGGCAGTTTGGGCTGTGTGTGATAGATGCATGTGTATATGCATTTGGGGCAAGCGTGCATGTGGGACAAACTGAACTGTAACATGGAAAAAGAGAATGTGTGTGTGTGAGCGTGACAGACTGCTCTGCTGCTTTGTTCAGGCGTAAATCGCATCATTTCGTCACACACTCTTCCTCCTTTTCACAGGCTCCCTGAAGACAGGTGGTGTGTATGTGTGTGGGTTTGTGTGTTTAGACCCTGACTAACATGAATCATGTACTTTCTCATATCAGTGTCGGTTAACAAGACAGGGGCGAGCTTGCCCTATGAACCACATGCACTTGAGAACAAGAAGAGAAGCATAACTGTAGTCTTAGTATGTGTATGTGTGTGTGCACAGGTTTGGTTATGCTCGTGGGGAACAGAATTATGGAAATGTGGTGAAACGTGACAAAATGAGCGTGCGAGGACATTTGAAGAAGTCTTCTATTTGAAAGGCTCAACGCTTTAAATCTTCAGAAATCAACAGGTTTGTGTGAGAGTTTGGGTTTAGGAATAACATCACCTCTATTGAGATGTTCTCACTATGAAACCAGCATGTTTTTGAGTTTGATACTGATATTTTTGAAAATACTTTGTAATAGTTTGTTATAAAAAGTCATTGTAGTGTGAAAAAATCAAAAATTGTTTAAAAAACATTTTAAAAAATACCTACTTCAAAGAAATATAACCTATAATAATTAACTTATTATCAGAACAAAACAATCTCTGAACACTGTAAAAATTATATGATCGATATGTTATGACAACATATGTTTTTACATTGCTTTAACTCAACAAAATAAGTTAAGCAATTTTCAACTTTTTTAGAAGTTATACAAGATTCAATTCATCTTTTAAGTTAGTTTGATGTAATTTAAGTTGAAATGACTTAAACATCAAAGTTGATTGTACTTAAAATGTAACTTTTTTACAGTGTATAGGCTACACAGGTAATTTCTATAATCCATTTTCACTTTCTTTATCATGTAATGTGTTTTGTGAAATTCACAAGAAACTGGATAAACTCAAGTTTCTTTAGGCTAGTCATGTTACAACACTCTTGTTTAAAGTGTAATTTTAATCTGAAAATTCCTATTACACGTCAGCACGTCACCTTCAAGTTTCACTGATTTAACATAGGCTATAGCATATATGCAAATACAAATAACTGACCTTTAGAGCAACAATTTAATCGATTATTTTACACGAAAAGCAAAGCTATTTCCGAGCTAGAGGTTTCGTTAACTTGCTTAAACGAAATTCACTTATTTTGCTGCACTGAATGCTTAGGCCTCTCAAAAGCAGACTTTCAGGGAATCAATCTTTGAGAGCTTTTGAAATTGTTTTTAGAACAGAAAACAGTATCACATGCGCAAGAAAACTAAAGATGCATTCACTCTATTTTCTCCTTCTGGCGACCTTGCAAACAAATTTAGTAAACATAGGCTACACACACACACACACACACACACAGACATTGTGGACTCTAAAGCTCCGAAAGTAACAAACAATTAGCCTATATTTAAATAATTATATTTCATAATTATCCAACAATAATAATAATTGTCAACTACCAAAATTAACTGTGAAAAGCCAAAGTCGCTCATCACTTACCTTTCCAGCGACGCATTTTAATTGGAAAAAAATCCTTTATTTCCGTTCTGATCCGTTTATTCTTCTTGAGGTTTTGAAGGAGTTTTTGATGAAATAAAATGAACCCTGTTGTTTTCGTGGGCCGCCCGGTGATTTAGTAAACTCTCCCAGAGCTTTTTTTTTTTTTTTTTTTTAAACTTGGATTAGTCTGCGCGTGCCTGGAATGCTATAAAAAGAGAAATATATAAAATACCTGTCGTGTGAATGTAAAAAAAAAAAAAAAAAAAAAAAAAAAAAAATAAACACAGTAGCCTAAATAAAGTCTCTAGAGCAGAAAGTGAGCACGTGAAGTGATTGACAGTTGACGGGTGACCGCGCGCGGGCGCGTGCTCTGATATCCAGGTGAGTGTCGATGAAACTGACTGAGTGACTGACTGAAGTGATTTTATACACATGCCTGAGAGAAAGTTCTGTCCCCCGGCCTCTCCTCCTCCCCCAGTCCCTCTCTCTCTCTCCTCCTCTTCAATGATTCACTGTTGATTCATCTTCTCTGAAGTGAAGGACCCTGCCACGAGACTCTGAAACCACAAAGCTGGGAGGAATTACACTCCTGACAGATATTTCATAATTCCGCCGTTTATTTTGTCACCAACAACATAGACAATGTATTGTTTTTTTCTCGGATTCGGTGACTCAATTACAATTTGGCATTGAGTTATTCATTGAGAACGGGCAGTGTTTAGACTGGTGTGTTTTCTGACCTAGTCTCGTGCTTGATGTGTGTCATTCCTCTGGTATTACCTTTATTGACAGTGAGATTATTGAGATTTGAAGTGCTACATGCGTGGGTTATTTCAGAGGTGTGCAAGTGGATAAGCAGGCTACTTCATTTCACAGGCAGCATGACATTAAAAGAACAGGACGGGATTTACATTGTGGTTATTGTTGTGAGCCTGTGATGTTTGACTGATCACCGTCCTTATGTTAGATGTGATGATTCGTGATGCTGCTGGCGTCCTCTGCTGTTTAACTCTGGGATCTTACAGCTCTTCATCATTCAACCTTTTTTTTAACCTTCTTTATTCAAGAAACACCTTCAGGAGAACATTAAAGTTAAATAACATTGGTATGTAAAGTGTCAAATATATCCTAAAATATTATTGTGGCTTTAACTTAAAAAAGTAAGTAACCTTGTCTATATTTTGATAAAATTTGAGTTGATACAATGAAGGAGATTGGTTTAATCAACAGCAACTCGAATTATCTAAATTGAGTTGACTAAAGAAAAAATGTGATAAATCAGGAATATATACATATTTAATTAGTTTTTTTATTTTATTTTTTACAGCGTATTAAGAATAATTTGCAAGAGGATAAAAAAGACAAGGGATAAAGAGAAAGATAAAGGGGTAACCATACATTTTTATAGGGAAACAATAACAATAGATAATCAGAAAAAAAAAAAAATCAAAATATGAGAGAAAGCTGGTTAAACTTGAAAAACAGAGCCATTACAAACGAATTGTTAATGTTGTTTCAGGAATGTATCACATTTTGCATTGCTAGTTAAACTAAAAGTTTTAAGAGGTGAGTCTATCTCAATCAGAAAATGTGAGAGAGTTTAGGAAGTGAGCCCATAAATTTCTGTTTATGGATGAAAAATTGCCAAACAAACTAAAAAAGTTGAAAATATTCTTTAGATGTGTTGGAGTCAGTTTAATAACAGATCATATCTTTCAAATTAAAGATTGCGCATGGTTTTATTTAATTGGGAATATAGGCTAAGTTAGACCAAATCTTCTGAAACAATTTACAAGAATAGAATAAATAATGTTTCGTCTTCATGACCACAAAACGTACAAGTACAAGGAATATGAACATATTTGGACACCGTTAAATTAACAGGGTCTTATGCAATATTTTAAAGTGCATCTGAATATAACTAAAATAATGGTAGGTATGGTTATATAAATAGGCATTTATTAAGAAAAAAACTAAAGTCATGTTTATTGTACATTTAACATTTATTGTACACAAACTATTTAGAAACCCACTCAGTTGCTCAATGTCAAAGATGTGAGGGAACGAATACAGACTTTATTTTAATATTAAAGTATTATTATTATTATTTGAGGTTTATATTAATTTAATTTACTTAAGCAGTTTTTTATTATTTCATAGCCTATTAATAATACCATTTTAATATTAAACGTGTTTTTAATTAAATGAGCTTATATATTTTATTTCGTTAAGTTACAATCATAGTAGGCTAATTATATATGCAGAATAGATTATCTTTTTATAACCACATTTTAAATGTATTTTTACTTTCTAAATTTAAAATATATATATTTAATGTTCTTTTTCAGTATAGACTGATACAATAGTCATTAAAGCAAATTTGTTTTTACGGGAAATATTTTCTGAAAAATATTTTTAAAATGTCAGGAACATGTGAGTGCGGAGTCATGGAAACGCGTGACCCTTCAACACTTCTTCCGGGTTACTGTCTTTCTTCAGAACCCGGAGGTTAGACGCGGGAAACCGGAGAATAGAAGAGCTTGATCACTGCAGTTATTTGTGTGTTTTCATCAAATTTCTTCAACACCGGGAAAAACGCTTATACGTTCATAAAGTCGTTCTTCACCCAAAGTAAGTGCTAAATACGTTTGTATAAAGTACTGATGATGATCTTAAATCAAGCCGGCTGAATGAATCTCGCCCGCTCCACATGTACAGCAGTGTGCGAACACTGGCGGTGTCCCAAAACACAGCGTGCTTCCTACATAGACAGCATGTTATGTCCTCATTAGCGCTTCTAATCCCCTGAAATGACCTCTAGAATTCAACCGTTAAAACCATAGACTGTAAAAAAAATAAGTTGAAACGCACGATGAACAGTATGCTGTCTAGGTAAGCAGCTCAGTAAGTTAGAGACACGACCACTAATGAGGGAGAAACACTAGCAACACACAATACAGCTCGTGAAGAAGTGAATTAAAGCCTTCAGAGCAAGACTAACTGATATCAATCATTTCTTTATGAATGCGTGCTGAATTCGGAACCGCATGTTAGTATACTACTCGTACTACTTTTCTAACCATATCTTTCTATGGTAGAAATAGTACGAGTAGTAGCACTATACTAGTATGCGGTTCCTGTGTTATTATTGCTGTGTTGATATTAATATTTATATTTTACAGAGATGGGAGACACTCTGGAGTTCAATGACATCCATCAAGAGTCGAAGGGATCTTGGGTAGGTGACATTTTCACTCGAATATGAAGTTAAAAAAACAAAACACAGCAACTAGCAAAGAGGAGAGTGACCCCTAGTGTCGCAGTTTGACCTTTCACCTCTGCACCAGAAAATGGCTAACCCTAACCCCAACCCTAATAAAGCTTCATATTTGATACACTCATTTCTAAGGCCTCTTAATTATCAACGTGATCATAACATTGCTGAAAGATCTGTTGTACACAATCTACTGACGTCTGATTCATAGTTCATACTTTTTAGCATATAAAAGGCCTTTTAGTATAATTGTAAAAATGCCCCTCTTTCAAGTTGTGATACATGTGTCCTTTAGCTGTGAAATCTTAAGAATAAGATATTGTTAGTAGTATTTCAAGATGAACATGGAAGCAACTTTTGATTATCCAGATATAATTTTTTTGAAAAAGCATGTAAAAACTTGAGTATCAAATATGATACAACAGGCTTTTGAGGAACTTGTTTATTCATCTATCAATCGTCATTATATGTTTTGCCCCCACAGTAAAAACTACAGCGCTTTGATCAAAACTAAGCATTTAAAGGGGTGGTATAATGCCCTTTTCACAAGATGTAAAATAAATCACTGATGTCCCCAGAGTGTGTATGTGAAGTTTTAGATCAAAATACCCCACAGATATTTTTATATAGCATGTTAAAATTGTCACTTTTTGAGGGTGAGAAAAAAACGCACCGTTTTTGTGCCTGTCCCTTTAAATGCAAATGAGCTGCTGCTCCCGGCACAGAGGGCGGAGCTTCAAAATTTCAAAAACTTTTAGCCTTTTATGTTCAAACCGGAGTCAGACAATGATGGAGAGTCTCTAGAAGAAGTGACAACATGTAGAATGCAACAGGACATTTTTGAATGGTTAGTTGATGAATTTATGTAGCTTATGTGTAGTTATCTTCTATCTTCTAGCATATTCTGTCATGATAATCTATAAATCATCTTCCTGGGGGCGGAGTTTATGTACGTTTTAGGGTTCGTGATGTCACTAACCCGGGAGGAATCCTTAAAAAGCAATTTCTTTAAAAGAAAATATCTCCCTTTGCTTTTAACTTTGAGCGTTGTAACTTTGCAGATGTTGTTTATGCTCAAACAGCAACATTACACACTAACTAAAGTTAAAAAAGTGAAATCATAATCAACCACCACTTTAAATATCATTTTACTAAGAAATCTAAATAGTGACAACTGGTATTTATATGCATTTTATGGAAGTCTGCTATAGTGTTACAAAGTCCACATTGAGTTACATTACAAGCTTCAACTATCAACAACAAATAGGATACAAAACATAAAACGCATGTGCAGATGTTTTTTTTATATATATATATATATATGTCTAAATGTTCAATAAACTGTTCCAAAAAATGAGTTTTCTCACTATTTCATATGTCAGGGTTAAAATCAATACACAGAAGTATGCATTATGGCATACATTTGTCAATGCATTGAGAAAACTTGCATACTGTTTACAGCAATAATGTGCCCTTCCAAACATATCACGAGTTACACTCACTCAGAAACCTGCCAGCTTTGTCTTTAGATGGAAACATTTAAGAATGTACAGAAAATATGTAATATACATGAGGTTATTTAACCGTACAGAAAAACAACAGACGCATAGTAAATGATCTATAATTGCTCTCCGCACATTTCTTTCTGTTTGTGTCTGTCGTCAGAACGATGGCCGTCTGAGGTTCAGCAAGCAGTCTGTGGTCTATAAAAGCCATAAAACGGGGAAGGTGGACAGCATCCCGGGGCCTGAGCTCTCTGCGGCGCAGTGGCGTCGGGTCTGCCTGGGTCACGGGATCAAACTGGTCACCAGCACTGGACACATCTACAAATACGACGGCTTCAAAGACACAGTGAGTGTGTTGGGCAAACAATAGTTGACCGATCAGAGCTGCATATCCATAAATGTAATGTGTCTTTTCTTCTAAGGAATGTGTGTGTAATTCAAGATGTTAAGGAATGCTTTTCTCCCGGGGTTAATCACTGGCCTCCAATATAATGGATTTGCTCTGTATGTGTGTGTTTGTATGAAGTCATTGTGTGTGTGTGGTGTTTATTATTAAGCAGTGTACCGTAACTCCGGAAGAATCTGTTACATGTAACATAGACAAAGTTGACATGAGTGTGTATTTGTTTGCTGTGTATTTAGATGTGTTGTTTAACAGCTAACTCTAAACCAGCTTCGTCATTGTCTTTACTTGGGGGGAAAAAGGCAATATTTTGAGGATCAGGGAATGCTGGTTTGTGTAATGTTAAAGTGATGGGATTCTGTAGCCCAGTGCCAAGCTCATTAGCGCACACACACACACACACACCTGGTGGAGTGACATGTGGAAGCGATTGTGCAGTGCTGGATAAATAAACGGGCTGATTGAGCGTGCTCCGCATCAGCCTCCGGCCGGATTACACACACCTCCACCGTCCCAGTGGGCCGAGCGCCGCTGCCAACTCTCTTTATTAATGAACCCAGGGCTGGATGAGAAAGAGAGTCAGGGGAAGTGAGGCATTAACTCTGTTTATCTCTTCCTTCTCTTGCTCTCTCCTTCCTTTTTGCTTTCCTCCCCTCCGCAGGATTTTGAGAAACTCTCAGCGTTTTTTAAAGCGAACTACAAGTTGGAGTTGGCAGAGAAGGACATGTGTGTGAAGGGCTGGAATTGGGGCACCGCCAAATTTTCAGGTACACACACCTATCTACACATGCTACTAGTAATTCATGAAATTAAAATGGTCTGATTTTCATATGGCTGATAACCGAATGTAACTGATAACTCAGTGACTGATGTGAAAGTTCTATAATGTCAATGTTTGTTGTTAAATTAGTATTTTTAACATGAAAATTTAGTGAGCATTGTGCAGTTTAATATATAGTACTGTAGATGCATACCAACAATATCTACTGATGGTGATTGGCCACTTATTGGCCAATAACAATATAGTACCTATATATTCCAATACACGACTCTTTCAAAACATAACATTTCCCAATAAATATCACCTCGGGCATCAAAATATTCAACTATGCTGTAGAAAAGTCTACATTTAACCATTTAACTGTTTAAAAGTTAAATGTATTCATCAAGGATGTTCAAAATTCTGAAATTTGCTCAACAAATCCTGGAAAACTGTGCTTGTTTCCATAAATATTAAGCAGTACAACTGTTTTCAACATTGATAATAATAGATGTTTCCTGATCATAAAATCATCATATTAGAATGATTTCTGAAGGATCATGTGACACTGGAGACTGTGTAATGATGCTGAAAATCCAGCTTTGCATCACAGGAATTAATTGCATATTACAATATATTAAAATAGAAAACAATTCTTTTAAATTGTAGTAATATTTCACAGTATTGCTGTTTTCAGTGTATTTTTTATCACATAAATCCAGGCTTGATTTGAGATTTCTCTCAAAATTCTTCCTGATCCCAAAGTTTTGAACGGTATGCTAAAAAAAATTCGATGAAATAAAAGAGCTAGGCCAATCAAAAACACTAATGTTGCCGTGGTTACTGATGTGTGTGTGTGTGTGCGCTCAGGGTCTCTGCTGTCATTTGAGGTGAGCGAAAGTCCCGTCTTTGAGATCCCGCTGTCCAGCGTATCCCAGTGTGCAACGGGAAAGAACGAGGTGACGGTGGAGTTCCATCAGAACGATGATGCGGAGGTGTCACTCATGGAGGTCCGCTTCTACGTCCCGCCCAACACTGGAGACGACGGCACAGACCCTGTGGAGGTGTGTGTGTGAATGTGTTTGTCTCGGTCAGTGTGTGTGCAGCTGCTGTTGATGCTGATGATCTCACTCTCGTTCTGTCGCAGGCGTTCGCTCAGAATGTTCTCTCAAAGGCAGACGTCATCCAAGCTACTGGAGATGCCGTGTGTATCTTTAAAGAACTTCAGTGCCTTACACCGAGAGGAAGGCAAGTTGTGTCTTTTATGACCATACACATCTTTGGCCAGAATGGTTGACTAGTTGTGAAAGGGGTAGTTCACCCAAACATGAAACTCTCATTTTAATGTCATTCCAAGCTAGTGTTGTCACGATACTGGAAATTCCAACTTCGATACGATACTTTGAAAAATATCGATATTCGATACCATTTTCAATACCACGGGGAAAACTGCCATATATATTCCACCATACAGATCATTTATCTCATCATTCTTTTGATAATTTGGGAATTTGTTGTAAAAGCTTACACACACGCAGCTTTATTTGAATCGTTGAACTACATTTACAAGAAAAAAACAAGTCAACAGTCAGTAGTAAAATAAAAAAAATAAAAATTGCAAACGATGGCACAAATAAATACAATAGAATGAGACAAAATAAAATAAACATGGCTTTAAGTTTTTCAGGTGGGTCTAGCAGTAGTATTCAGGTAAGAAATACTAAAGAAATTTAATGTAATGTAAAAATTAAATGCAGATTAATGCTTACAATTAAAGTTCCAAAACTGACTGTATTTGCCTGAATACTCGCAAGACGGGCATTTTGACATAATTTTGTATGTTAAAGCGCATTAAGCTACGAAAAAGGAGTCAGATTTGTTATTGCGAGCAGTATGAGCTAAATTTATGAGAGCGCCACTTATATAGATCAGTGGTGCATGCGCTTCTGGTGTGAGCGTGAAACCTGCGGGAATGAGCAAAATTATACGCAATGCAAGCACTATTCAACGGTAGCGAATGAGACGAGAGTGAGAGGAGGCTGGTGTGTGTCACTTCGGTGTCGGAGAGAAGAGAGAGTGAGAATGCGCAGTTTGGTATCGGTGTATTTGGTATTGGACTTATGATGTTTCTAAAACACAAGTCTTATGATCCTTATGAGGGTGAGTAAATAATGACGCAATTTTCATTTTTGTGTGAACTATCCCTTTAAGGCTGACTGACTAGTCGATTTTGAATGTTGTTACACCTTGTCACCAAACGAAACTGCATTGCAACCATCTGGAGCTCTGCGTGTCTCCAAGTGATGCACATGTATTTGAGTCTTTTAGTGTTTTTCTTTCAGGTATGATATTCGTATCTACCCGTCCTTCCTGCACCTGCATGGTAAGACTTTTGACTACAAGATCCCCTACACCACCGTACTGCGTCTCTTCCTGCTGCCACACAAGGACCAGCGGCAGATGTTCTTTGTGGTGAGTTGAGTGTTTTTATGTGCTGCTTATCCAGAGATAAATTAAACTCAACAAAAGCTACATTAATTTGTCAAAATAATCCGTTTATCAGATTGATGGCTCACTCGGACTGAAAAAGCTTAATGTAAACATCGCAATTGATCTGACTGAAATTTCGAACAGTTTGGGAGGGGCCTTGTACATCTTATATTAAAAGAAACATATGCAAGCTGAACAACTTCAGACTGTTTTTAGAGTGTGTACCTCGACATTTATGTGATTAAAGTCAAATGGGCGTCGACTAGTCGCTGTGTGCGTGTTACAATCCAGCACCGCCTTTAGAGCAGCGAATAATCTGCGTGTGCAATAAGCTCCAGATAGTATAATCAAACATATGTAGTGGAGCGCTCTCGGAGTATGCAATTATTTGTCATTTTAACTGCTGGAAACAGTGTAAAAGTGGACTTCAAAGGTTTATCCTGTTGCGCCCTCTATAGGCCATGATCAGCGACTAGTCGACGTCAAGCTTAAAACGTCATGGCAGAGAATTAAAGTATATATGTTTGTGTGTATATGTACAGGGGTATAATTTTTTTATATTTATTTATTTTTATTTATTTATTTTTATTTATATTTTAATAAATAAATTAATAAATAATCTTAGGATGGGTTGCACCAATAAGGATTAATCAAAGTTTAAAGCTAATCAAGGATTTTTTTATCTAGGTTTTATGTGATTTAAAACCTCCATTTATGATTAATGTTCTTCGCCATAATGGTTTCGCCATTGTAATTAAACGGCAACAATATTAATGTTCCATTTCCTTTTCTATTGAGCACTAGGGTGGTCCTTATCAAGTCCAATTTTTTTTTTTTTGCAAAATGTTAGTGTCTTAACCTCTTAAACTGTTCCTTTTAACTTCAAAATGAGAAATATGCAAAAATGTTGACAAAAAAAAATGATATTTAGAAGATTATGTGGAAGATTGCCTTAAGCTGTGTGGTGTTATTGTGATATGCAAGTAATATTAAAAGTTGCTGCAAATGAACTACATTTTATTGAAATCAGAGCAACACTGACATGACAACAATAACAACAATCTAAAAAAAAGCACAAAGTTTTCAACAATCCCTCATTTCTGATGCTCAGCAGCTTTTTGCAGTCCGGATAGATATGTCGGTGATCTTCCACCACATGAAGGAGAAACTGCAATTGTTCTTCAGAGTGTGTGAGAGAGCCACTGTATTCTTGAATCAGAGCCGCTCCTCTCTCGGCGTGATCATTGACTACTTTCATTGCATGTATGGTTGCCTGTGCCTCCTGATAATCTGCTTGATTCAGCCAAAGTTCCGCGTCAATTTCAAGGAACGTAATGTAATTTTTTAAACCAAAAAATGTGCTCTAAACCCAAACAATAACCAAGGTGATCATCAATAGAAATATGTATTGATTCCACCAGGAAAGGTAAATCTACTAAACCGGGTCATGGATGGATTAATTTGGATTTAGTTTCTACAATAAGTAAACAGATATGTATCTAAAATATGTATCTAAAATACATATTTAGGAATATATGGTGCATTAGATGCTTTTATGGAATTTTACTAGCCAGGTACAATACCAATTCAAATGATCTGTTTTTACGAAAATCATCAAAATCTCAGAAAGTTTAAAGCTATTGAGCTACCAGTAATTATTATGTTACTGCCATAAAAATTGGCATGCTGTATTTTCTTATATAAAGGAACAATTTGAAGGGTTAAGAGCATGACAATTGGAGACTTTAAAAATAAGGACCACCCTATTGAGCACCAAAAACTCTGACATTAGTGGCTCTTGCCGACTAATTGCTCTTGTGTTTGTGATTGGCCACACTGATCAACGCTGCAAAAACACGTTGTAAATAGAAACCTTTGACATTCTCCAGAGCGCAAACAAGCTCACCTCATCATCACCTCTGCTGGCAATAATAAACATTCCTTTATTTTTTTTCTTTGTCCGACACCGAGTTTGTAATAAACGCCTCTCTGAGATCTCTTGCCACACATACCATTTTTTTTCTTTGTTCAGTCAGCCGCATATTTTATGTTGTAAATTAATCCATAATTGAGATTTAAATCTTGAGTTTAGTTATGGAGCAACAGGATTAAAGTTAATCTAACTTAAATGTAAATTAAATCCAGGATCAAAATGAAGGTTTAAATGTTAACCTGTTTAGTTTAAAGTTATTAGATAAACCTTGATTTAAGATTAATACTTTTTTTTGCAACCCACCCTTAAAATGTCTTAAATTTAATGTTAAATACTCAGCAAAAACCCAGTGCTCATGTAAATAAAGTTCAATCAGATTGCACCATTTAGGGTTCATATAAACAGAACTTTCTGAATCTGATATCAGATTGGATTCATTCCGACTAGTGCATGTAAATGTACTAACTAGTGTGTCCCAATGCTTAATAATGCATTGGTGCTGCTGCCACCTGCTGGTTAAATGTTGAATCACTGGTTTATTCATTATGAGCTCAGTAAATCTTTAAAGATGCTTTGTGAAAAGGCTGCTTCATGGTTATTTAGTCGGTTTATTCTTGACCCAGTCTTGATCCTTTTATTTTCCAGATCAGTCTCGATCCGCCCATTAAGCAGGGTCAGACACGTTATCATTTCCTCATCCTCCTTTTCTCCAAAGACGAAGACCTCAGTCTTGCTCTCAACATGAACGAGTAAGTTCACTGGATTTTCTGTGTGTCTCTCAGATGATTCTGTGCGTCTGCTGATGGCATCTGTTTCTCTTCTCTCTAGGGATGAGGTGGAGAAGCGTTTTGAAGGGAAGCTCAGTAAGAATATGTCTGGTCCGCTCTATGAGATTGTCAGCAGGGTCATGAAGGCTCTGGTCAACAGGAAGATCACAGTGCCTGGAAACTTCCAGGGGTAACGCTCACAAGCAAATGCTCTTATAAAGATATTATGCTCTGCGTTTTTCTGTTTCTCATTAGGGGTGGACGATATTCTAGTATTATTTCTTTTGTGGTTGAGCAAAGCACAGCTGGATGTTAGGAGTTACTTTACAATCACTTTACATTTAAGGCCCTGATATACTCATGCTGAAGTTTTTTTGTTACTATTTACAAAATACTGCTCTTTTTACAGTTTGAATAGAATCTATTGCTAAGAAAATATGCTATTTTCACTTAGTGCAAATAGCCACTGCCTTATTTATGATTTTATACAATAGATTGCTTTAAAGCAAGTAGCTTTACTGTATTAAACACGAAAAAACAGCGTCTCTTTCAATTAAAATTACAACTTTTTACAAGTTTTTACTATAAAGTGGCCCTCCTTGCCTGACCTCGTTATTACATATCGTAACAAAAAAATGTTTTGCCCAAAATGTTGTGAGATAAATTGCTTGTATTGCCCAACCCTAGTTCTCATATTCATAATAATGTGTCCAGATCAAGTTTTGAAATGAAATGTCTTTACTGATGTCAGTCTTTATCTCTCTCTCTGTGTGTGTGTGTGTGTGTGTGTATAGTCACTCCGGGTCTCAGTGTATAACGTGTGCGTATAAGGCGAGCTCAGGGCTGCTGTATCCTCTGGAAAGAGGCTTCATCTATGTGCACAAGCCACCGGTTCACCTGCGCTTCGAGGAGATCTCCTGCGTTAACTTCGCCAGAGGAACAACCACCACTCGCTCCTTTGACTTCGAAATAGAGACCAAGCAGAAAAACCAGTTCACCTTCAGCAACATTGAGAGGTAAACTACCCACATTACCCACAAATAATCACACCTTGCCCTATAAAACAGCAGTGTCCTTCATCTCTCAATCATAAGAGAGAATGTCTTTCTCAACATTTCTGCAATCTGCAGCAGCCTGTCCTAACCAGCAGCCAAATCACCCTGTAGCCCAAGACTGGTCACCCACTGAAGCTAAGCAGGGTTGAGCCTGGTCAGTACCTGGATGGGAGACCTCCTGGGAAAACCAGGTTGCTGCTGGAAGAGGTGTTAGTGAGGCCAGTAGAGGGCGCTCACCCTGTGGTCTGTGTGGGTCCTAACGCCCCCTCAGTATAGTGATGGGGACACTATACTGTCAAAGAGCAACGTCCTTCAGATGAGACGTTAAACCGAGGTCCTGACTCTCTGTGGTCATTAAAAATCCCAGGATGTCCTTCCAAAAAAAGGAGTAGGGGTGTAACTTCGGCATCCTGGCCAAATTTGCCCAGTGTCCATCATGGCCTCCTAATCATCCCCATATATACTGATTGGCTTCATCACTCTGTCTCCTCTCCACCAGTAAGCTTGTGTGTGGTGGGCGTTCATCCAGGTGATGCTGCACATTAGTGGTGGTTGAGGAGATTTCCACCTTCCATATGTAAAGCACTTTGAGTGCCAAGAAAAGCGCTTTATAAATTTAACAAATTATTATTATTATTGACTAGGCATAAGCGTCAAGTCTTTCCGGTCCTCACAAATGATGATCACGTCTCTTCTGTCTTATGTAGGGAAGAATATGGAAAACTTTTCGACTTTGTCAATGCCAAGAAACTGAACATCAAGAACAGAGGATTTAAAGAGGTATGTTCTGTTGTTTCAAACATTCATTTCGGTTTGAGCCAAAATGCACAAAAGAATAATACACAGTCAGTCTGTGCATTATAATCAAAATGAATTGCACTACAGTTAAAAATTATGTCTGCATTTGCTGTATGGAAAAAGTCAAGCTGCCTTAATGCATATTATATTTAGAGCAAGAATCAAGAGTCTGTCTAAAAATACATCTTTTTTACAATTTTTCACTAAATCAACGAAGGAAATTATTTTGACTTAAACTACCGGTTAAAAGATTAGGATCTGCAAGTGTTTTTTTGCAAAGGAATGTAGCTTTTATTCTGCAAGGGCACATTCATTTATCAAAAGGAGCACTAAAAACATTTATGTTTCAAAACATTATTTTACATACTATTTTTGTTAACCTTTTGATTAATCAAAGAATCCTGAAAAATGTATCAGTTTCCACAAAAACATTTTTTTCAACATTAATAACTTGAGCAGCAGATCATCATATTAGAATGATTTCTGAAGGATCATGTGACACTGAGGACTGGAGTAATGTGCTGAAAATTCAGCTTTGCCATCACAAGAATAAATTACATTTTAAAATATATTAAAATACTAAACGGTTGTTTTAAATTGCATTAAAACAGCATTTGAACACCATTATAACGCATACATTTTGTATGAGTGTGGCTTCTTCTGTTCCTCCATGCTTTCAAACCGGCGCTTGAGTGTGAGACGTCATATATCTGCAGCGGTGGCATATTGGCACTTTGTTCAGAGCAGAAATGCAATTTACATGCCTTGTAATGCAATTAAATCAGCGGTAACCATAACTGCTGTAGAATATGAGTACTCTGCTTAATCACAGTATTGTTATCATGACTGTGAGGTGTATTGATTCACGTGAACTGAAACAGTATAAAACAATTGATTTGCGGAAATGTTACATACATTAAAATCAGCACATTATTCACAGTATAATTTAATAAAAAAGAAATATAAAGTAAATATTTGACATGTGGCCCAGCCTTAATGCGCAGTATCTATTTTTCATTTCGTAATTTTCTTTTTTCCTTGAGTTTGAGTGTTAGTGATCATGTTTTGTTCCAAAAGTCATTTGAGTTATAATTTAATAAGTCATGTTAGGAGCTTTTTCTCTGGGCACACCCAAATGTACACGTATGCAGCGTTAACGCATGGATGAATGCGCAGTGCGAAACTGGTTTTAACTAAATAAACAATCCATTCTGTTGATGGATTTGCACTCTTGGGAATAAGCAGGAAGAGCGTTTGAACCTCTAATTCTATGATCCAGACTCTGTGTGTGTTTATACTAAAGTGCCCCTGATGGCGACACTTTCACTACATTAACTTCCTATGGACAGCAGCAGCAGCATACCCAGTAATGTGTTGATTCACATGATTTATCGAACTGTTTGTGTGTGGTAGGGCATGAAAGGAGCAGAAGGCTACAGTGACTCTGATGAAGACCAGCATGACGCTTACTTGGAGAGGATGAAACAAGAGGGCAAGATCAGAGAGGAGGGAGACGGCAGCGATGAATCCGAGGGCGATAGCGGTAATGTCACACCTCAACTAAAACACAAAATGCCAACTTTATTTTTCAGTACATTAAATAGATGCTTAACCTTGAGAAAATATTGCTTGTGATCATCAGTTGGTAAAACTAAATATTATGAGTATTTTATTTTTCTATTAAATAATTTTTTTTCTCGAAGAAGAGACGAGACCAAAATGTGGTTATCGATAAAATGGTTAACAGCATTCTAGCAAAAAAATCTAAATGAAAACATGAAAATTGAGCAAATTTGAGAGAGAGAAAAAGTAATGGGTAAGAGGGTTGCAAATTAAGCCAGCACTCAGTAGGTGCTGCATTTTGGGACCAAATGTTGTTTTGCTGTTCACCCAAAAATGGAATTCTGTCGTCATTTACTCGCCCTCATGTTGTTCCAAACCTGTATGAATTTGTTCTTCCATTGAACACAAAAGAAGATATTTTGATGAATGACGATAACCAAACAGTTGATGGACCCCATTGACTTCCACAGTATATTTTTCCATACTATGGAAGTCAATGGGGTCCATCTTTTGTAACCCTTTAACTTATTTCCTTATAAATTCAAACAAATATGTAAAGAAAATGATTTGTTTGATCTCATTTCTTATGGTAACTGGGTTGAAGGTTGAGCTTATATATATATATGCATATGCGCTCCCCTCAATATTCGACTAACCATTAGTCGACTAGAAGAGGTTTCGTCGACCAAAATTTTATTAGTCGGTAAGTCACAGAAAAAAAACTCAGTAAATCAGATCATTAACGGCAGGAAATCCAAACATTCGCCTATCATTAATCGACCTCAAATATGGCTTATCACTTAAACATGTAAGTAGTAGCAACTTTACAAGTCTGCTCGCTCTGTTAACCTAGATAAATGTGCGCTATAAATAGGCACATAAGCGCTTGATGTGTAGGCGCCGGCGCGATCACATTTTACTTAAAATACTCCGTCATTTTTTTGGTCTTACAGATAAAAGTAATGCAAACTGTAAAGGTTTTACTTTTATTTCTGTAAACTCAAACAATAACAACAAAGCGTGGTTTTGTAAAATAATGAAAACAATCAGGATGCGTTTTCTGTTCTGTCTCATTGAACCGAAACTCAGTGTATACTTTCCTCACAGACATGAGAAATATATCTATAGAAAGCTTGAAATGTCTTTTAAATGAACCAGTTTAAGTGGAAAACAATAATGTATCTCTACAGCCGAAAAAACAGAAAACATTATCAATGAATTATTAAAAATTCTTAAAAGAACGACTACTATTTGACTAGAAAAATCTTTAGTCGAGGGCCGCCCTAATGCACGCGCGCACACACACACATACATATATAAGTATATGGTTAAGGACCTACCTGAGAGATTGAACCACTGGAATACGGTTCCTGAGATGCCCATTGTCATGCAACAGTCGGCTTCCAGAAGTAAAAACTCCATTCATTCTGTTCATTGTGAAATTAATTTTGAACAATAACTTATAAACCTTTAAAGACAAACCTACTGTGAGCTATTAGGTTGTTAATCAATGGTAGTTGCTTCTGTTGAAGACATCAAGCCGCATTGTCAACTTAGTTTTAAAATAAAGTGATAAAATAATATAACAGCAGAATTTGTGGTGAAAAACTACAAAGAAAGTTACACTAATCAGAGTCGAAAAAGCAAACCGTTCCTAAAGAGTCTGTCTCTGTTAAATATTTGTATACACGCATATTTTTGCAATAAACCTAAAATATATTTTTCTTATTTATAATCAACATTTTTATAGTTTTATATTTCTCCATTGGTTTTAATTCAATTATGTTGTCTGCAATGCTTCATGGGATTGTAGTTTCATCTAACATTAAAGGACCTTTGTATTTTTGTCCAACTTTAAAGTACTCTTTGCTTCAAATCCAAGTTTGTAATGTTATGATTCACCTTGTTGTGGCTTGGCTTTGTTTGTGGCTTAAAAAGTTTGAACTGAGACTTTTAAAAACAAATCCAAGAAATTAATGGGAAAAAAATACCACTGAAAAAGTGGGCAGGCACTAATATGCTATTTCAATAAAATATAAATACTTTCAAATACAAAATGAAATCATGCTCAACTCAAATTGTAAGTTTTAAGTGGAATATGTTGAATTGTGTATAGTAGTTAATATCTAATATCTTCCTGTAGATGAGTCTTTCAACCCTGGAGAAGAGGATGACGACGTCCCAGAAGAGTAAGGCATTTTAAACTTTTCTTTTCTTGATTTTTAGATGATTTGTCAATCTTTCACTCTAACAATATAATGTCGTGTGTGTGTGTGCAGGTATGACAGTAACGCTTCAGAGAGCGCCAGCGAGGGAGAGGACGGCGACAGTGAAGATGAAGGAAAGAAGAAGAAAGTTGAAAAGAAGCCCAAGAAAGTGGAGAAAGTAGTGAAAGAGAAGAAAGAGAGAAAACCACGGAGAGAGGTCTTGGACCTTTTTTTGCAATATCAGTATTTACATTAAATATCAGTGTGTCTTAAAGAGTAAAGATGCACAGTGGTGCTTTTGACACCATGCCGGTTTGTTCTTGTCTGGTAAAAC
Source organism: Abramis brama (assembly GCF_963993115.1). NCBI lineage: Eukaryota > Metazoa > Chordata > Actinopteri > Cypriniformes > Leuciscidae > Abramis > Abramis brama. The sequence goes on from NC_139975.1 coordinate 25,341,851, forward strand.
TGTGCACGATAAACATCTCTGTGAAAAACCTTAATACATTTACTGGCATCTGTTCAACAGTTCAGAAAACGAAACCCACGTTACCCCAACTCGTGCACTTTATTAAACCTCACTTCCTCTCTCTGTGGCGAACAGAAAAAGGTGAAAGACGCAGGTGCTCCTAAGAGGCCGATGAGCGCTTACATGCTGTGGCTGAACGGCAACAGAGAACGCATCAAGAGTGAGAATCCTGGGATATCAGTTACTGAAATCTCCAAGAAGGCTGGAGAGATGTGGAAGCAGCTGGGCAAAGACCGGAAAGAGGTCAGCCTCATTAACATCACACACCAATAACCAGAAACTCTTCACAATCCCTATTAAGGAAAAATTATTTGAAAAGCTATATAATAATTACATTGCTAAATAAGGGATGAAAATATATGTATTATATCAGTGTAAAGATACAATGCTGCATTAAAGCCAGACTAAATGATGCCTGTTCTGACCCACCTCAACCCCTAGCATCAAAATATGCTGTTTTAAATGCAAACAGTCTGTGTAAAAACACCCAAATGCCACTTCAGAAGCGCTTCTGTGCCACCTTTGGAGTGAAAATGTGATGAGATTCGATTTTTAGGAAAATGGCAATCAACAATCCAGTACGTAAATATTACAGTGCCATTATCGGTGGTCATATTAAAACATTAATTTCTTAAACCGTATTGCACAACCCTGACTTCCAGGCAGATGTGTTGAATATTTCCCCAGTCAAAACACATTGTTTATGGACTTTAGTTCTGTGGCAAATTCTATAGCCGCTTTCCGACCAAGTAGTTCTAGGAACTTAGTTCTAGGAACTGTCCACTTCTAAACAGTTCTAAGAACTACTCTCCCCCAAACTCGGTTTTGCTGTTTGCGTTCGCACTGGCCAAGTGGCCATAGGAACTGGTAGGAGGGGTAAGGGAGTGACGCAAGCACGGTGACTTTTATTTTGACGGCGCGACGGACCTTTATTTTGGCGGCGCTGAGAACGCCAGAGCAAACAATGCTCGCATTCTCTGTTTATTAGTTAGCGATCTGTATAACAGTACTGTTTAATATCTTATTAGATAGAACTGTTATAGAAAGTAGACAGTATATGAAAAAAGGTTATTAGCCTATGCCGTGTGGTTGATGTCCAGTGTTGCTAGCTGGGCAGATAAACATAATCATGTTTGGCTTGGTCCCCTCAAAGTTGCGTTGGATTTTCTCTTCAGCATAAAGGTTTAGAGACCCATCTATCACTGTTTTCCATGTTTGTATAGTTTATGGAGTAAATATAGGCTATAATCTGTGTGTTTACATTCTAGCTGTTTTAAAAATGGCGGGTGCTGGTGTTCTGCGTGCGTTCGGTCAATCAGCGTACACTAACGTCACGGATAGTTCCTATAGTGCTGGTTTAGACCCTACCAGACCCTACTCTGAAGTAGGACCCAAATTAGTTCCTACAAATGGAGTTCCTAGAACTAAAATCGTTCCTAGTTCCTGCGGTGCGAACACGCCGATATCCGGGTACTTTAGCCAATAGTTCTAGGAACTGTGAAAAGGTTCCTCCGGTCGGAAAGCGGCTTATGTTTTATGCATGGGGACTAGTTTTCAGGAAAATTGCTTTCTTTCCTGCATATGCAGAGTGACTGATGCACCACTGAATACATTATTAGCCACTTACTGAATAATTTGCCTGAGGTTTGTTTTATTGGTCTGCAGACGGATGATTGAAGCATAAACTACTGATGCTGTGTTATAGAGTCGGTGTGTTTAGCTAAATGTCTCTTGTGTGTTTCGCAGGAGTGGGACAAAAAAGCAGAAGAGGCCAAGAAACAATACGTAAAAGCCATGAAGGAGTACAAAGAGAGTGGCGGGGGAGCGGCAGCGGCATCTGTTACTAAGTGAGCCGACTATCTCCAAATCTCAAACACGCACTTTGTTAGTGTGCAAAAATGCTTTTTAAGATCTAAAATGATTCTGTGTATTGTATATCATTTATATAAACTAGATATTCAATTTTAACAAAGAATTCGCTAGATTAATCATACATTAACCATTCAAAAGTTTGGAGATATGCTCATTAACGCTGCATTTGATGTACATATTGTGAAATATTACAATAATTATTGTTCTAATATGCTGATTTGTTGCTCAAGAAACATTTCTTATTATCATCAATGTTATAAACCGTTGTGCTGCTTAATATTTTTGTGGAAACCGTGATACATTTTCTGGATTCCTTCATGAACAGAAAGTTCAAAAGAACAGCATTTATGTGAGAGAAATCTTCTTAAAAATTCTTAACGTCTCTCTTTAGTCTCTCGTTTGATCAGTTTAATGTGTTCTTGGTGAATAAAAGTGTTAATTTAAGAAAATCAACTTTGTTCTTTTGAAACGAGTGTTGCAGCTCTGCTTTATATTGACACAGTCATCGCTTCTGCTTTTAGGGAAAAGAAAAAGAAAGGAGGGAAGGTGGAAGCTAAGAAAAGGAGTGTAGCGGAAAAGGAGAAGAAGAAAGAAGGTGGAAACGAGAGCTTTAAGAGCAAAGAGTTCATCTCCAGCGAGGAGAGCTCATCTGAGTCTGACCACGGCAGAAGCAGCAAACGCAAGGTGCGTGAATGATGCGTTTCCTCTTGGATTTATCAGTTAATTAGATTTGCATTAATTTAACCCGTCTAATCTGTTGCAGGCTTCTGATGATGATGATGAGGAAGAGGAAGCCGCCTCCACACCAGCCAGCTCAGAGGAGTCAGGATCTGACTGATGTCACACTGACGGCACAAAGACATTTCCACATCTCAGGTTTCACAAATGAATAATGGACCAAGACTTTCTGCTCCCATGCTGTTTGCGCTCCACGCACATTGTTTCACGAATTTTTCCATTCAGACTGAGAACTTGGAAATAGTCCGGTAACATTTTTCCCTCCTTTGAGAGTGACGCCAGAAACTCTCCGGTTTTTATTTTATTTTACTTTTCTCCGGTTTTGGTAGACTGTCATCATTCAGGGAAGTGTGGATAGACCTACTTGTAGAGGATTTTCTATTTTTTGCCTTTTTTCAAAATGGAAAGACTGCACTTCAGTAAATGTTTTGTTTATTTCATTAACGTGTTTTGTATTTTTAGCTATCAAATTGTTAATCACTGTTTTGCAATAAAAGTTCAGTGAGTGATTAAGTGTGTGTGTGTGGTTCAACTATACCCTACATATAAAAAAAAAATAATTTTCTATTCTGCAGGAGAAGACCTTCTATGTCTGGCTTGTTCAGGCGGTGTGAAGTCAATGGTCTGAAAAACTGTTCAGTGAAATCTTCACAACTTTTATGAATTTTTAAGACTAAGTTACAAAGATTACAGGGGATACATATATCACACAGAAAACACTTAGGAAAACAGGATACGAAACTAAAGTAGAGCAAGGCAATACATTTTTTTATCAACAGATTTCTTGTTAAATGATGAACAAAGAGAGTCATAAAATAACTTTAAATGACGCAAAATCACTGACTTTACATTTATGCAGAGGTATTATACATTTTATTTACATTTGGTCACAAAGCGTTAGCAGTTTTAACCTATTAAGTTTAGTAACGATATCCCAAAGCTAGTCCCAAATTAAAAACAGTACATTTCATTACTAGTTGAAAGCTAAACGTTGGCTACATCACGGGTCACGTGACTTTAACGTCACTATCACTGAGTTCGACAACTCTTTCAGTCTTTTTTTTTTTTTTTTTAAATGTATAATAATTCTTAAGTATTAACCTAACAATGCTGTAAAAGTGACCTTTTGGGCAATTTAAACCCACTTGAATATTTTTTAAATCCATTAAGAAAAAAAAAGAAAAAAAAAACTTGATTGATGGAACGAGTGCTGAAAACTCGTGACTCGATACATAGCCTAAGCTTGCGATTCAATTTCGATTCATTTGGCTAAATATCAGGTAAAGTAGACCTACCTACATGTTAATTTTTCTCAAGGAAACAAATCTCTCTCAACCAAAGCTGTAAACAACAGGGAAACCTGTCAGGTGGTATTATTATTACAGATTCAAATTAACCCATTCGTACGTTATTGGCTACAATTATATAATGCTGTTTTTATAGCCTAACGTTTTAACATATTTTAATGATTTTTATTTTAAATTTTTCTAACAAACTTGCTATGGTTGAATGGCTTCGTCTTTCCGCGGTTAAAAAACGATGACGAGACATGAAGATACATTTCTGTATCTTTCAACCATCTGACATTCATTCATGTTTATTTGGTGGTAGCCTCAGCTGTCTGCATTTTCTAAATTCTGCTGATGATTACATTGCTGCTCTCACTATACTTAATTTCAGTTATAAAACCATAAATATATACTGTTATTTATTTAAAATTAAGCATTAAATGTAAGAAACTAAAAAAAAATTCTGCTCAGTAGTTTGTCTCTTTTACTTCCACTAGCAGTTGATTTGTGTATAGGCTATAGCATAGGCTACTGCAATATCTATATTATGTTTAAAAGAAGGGTGAAATCCTGAATACCCAGCTAGGAAAAAATAATAAAAGCACTGATGTTCATTTGCTGAAGTGGTGTCCAGGAAAGCTGTAAATAAATTAGCCTACTAAACAAATTGCTGCAGTAGATATATAGACAGATGGGGGCCTCCAAATGTCTATAACCGGCCCTGCTTTATGTGTTAAATTTAGCTTATCCTGTAATTACGGAACATTAAACCCGCTTAAGTAGCAAGGCATTGTCCCAACACACATGTCCTGCTGTCAAACATGTGAGATGACTCAACCAATCACCCTTTCTAAAAGGATTTTGTTAGCACTGAAAGGCAAGTAAATTAACCCCATCAGGGGTATAAAGTACCAGTAATGGCTTACAATGAGAGCGTGTGGCTTTTAATACAGCAGAAGTCCTTCAGTGGAGGTATGTGGTCTGGCAAAAGCAAAGGGAAGTTGAAAAAAAAAAAACGTGGTTTTTAATATGATAGAAGGGGTAAGAGAGACGGATGAAGTTGAGCTTGATGGTCTGATGTAAAATGAAATTGAAGATTCTCTCCTACTTTCTGTTGCCTTTTTAAAATGATTTAAAATAAAACTTAAATAACATTACTGTATAGCCTACATGATATAGGTATAGCCTATAGCCAAATTAGATAAATCAAAACAAAACATACAGTATATCCCATCCTCTCTCGCTGTCAAACTCCTGTTCTTTCTCATGGGTGTCGTTGTATGTCGTCTTAGAAGGATAATCCATTTTTGTGCCATGTCAATCAATAATCATGTGCATTATAATATCAATAATGCCAGTGCTCAACGCATGTGTAATTTATGGGAAGTTGTGTCCACTCAAAAATGCTTCTCTGAAAGCTTTCTAGATGGAGATGACGTGACGTTGTAATTGACCACAAACATTATGGGCTCACTTCAGTAATGAGGAAATGCGATCTTCATTTTAAGTGTACACAATTTGCAAACGATTCCAGAAATGTCGTAGCAGGCCAGAGCAGTCAGTAAATATGGGTTAGGCAGTATGATGGCGAACAGCTTAATTTCATTTTTTTATCACTTTGATCCTATTTTTACATTAAGTGGTACGTTTCTAAAATCGTCAAACACTGGGTATAGGCTACCTATAGGTATTCTTTGTCAAATAGAGCAGGATACTCCATGGTTGGCAGTTCCATCTCATCTTGTTTGTAATGGGAACCTGTCGGCAGTACAATAGCAAATGGCGAATGGCATTACAAAACCTGATCTCATGGGAAAATTTGCAAGGTGCCAATTTCATACGAAAACATACGATTTTTAGAAAATAAAAAAAAGCATTAAGGACCCCCCTAAACATATCGTACGAATTAATATAAAACTTATGTTAAGAATTGCCATGACTATCCCATGAGGGGAGCGTGCCTATGTTCCCACAGCCCTATGTTCCCACAGCCTTATGTTCCCACAGCCCTATGTTCCATCATTTCCAAGGTTTTTTTTTTTTTTTCAAAATTAGGTCCTGTGTTCCCACATTTCCTTTATCATCAATTTGCATCAGATTTTATCCCCATTTCTCCCAATTTGGTAAAATTGGTTAAATGAGAGAACATAGGACTGTGGGAACATAGTGCTGTGGGAACATATGGTTGTGGGAACAAAGGGCTGTGGGAACATAGGGCCTAATTTTCAAAATTTTCAGTAAAAAAAAACATTCTTAGAAATGAGGGAACATAGGGCCGTGGGAACATAGGGCTGACCCCCCCATGGGGACACGGGAGAGGATTTGTGAATGGCAGTGAAGTGACACAACTAACGCTGGTAGGTCACATAAAAATAATGTTAGTATGAATGTAGTACGCCCGGATTATATTCATACTACACACATTCATACTATATAGAACATACTTTTTAATGGTCGTGAAGTAATTTAGCCTACTTATTCAAAATAAGAACCTACTCAAGAGAGTATAGATTTCGGATGCAGCCATTGTGTTGGTTTAAATTAGTGCGAGTTGGAGAGACCAGCAATAGTTGTAACAACATCAGTTTATCCACTTAAAAAGTAGGTGCAAGTATAAAATTGTGATAAATTATGAAATGTGCATAATCTGAGATTGTCTGATAATCATCAGATTGTCTTGTTTGATATAACATTTATTCAAAACATTCACCTTAATTAAAAAAACTAACTAGAAATACCATATCTGAGAACATGAGAGTTGTAAAACGAAAAAAAATTCTTCTATGGGACCCTCAAACATTGAACAAAATGAGGCTGTTGTGTTTTTAATTGTTAGTCCATGTTATATGTATTTGCTCTGTCATTTTTTAAGTAAAATGTTCCCAGTTTTTAACTTTTTGAATGAAAATGCTTTTTGAATGATGAAATGCACTGTAAAAAGTTTCAAATTTAATATCACGGTTTTGTAGGCAAGAGCAAAGTAGTTGAGGGGAGGATCTAAGGGTATGTTTACACAACAACGATGTACCAAAAACAGACGACAACGTTGCCAAAACGATCCCCTTTCACACGGATCTGCGAAAATGACTAAAAAGGCTGTATTATACATGCCAGGCCAGTAGTTAGCGATGCGCCGTGTACGCCGCGAAACACGTAATACGCATGCGCATGATGTCACCGGTTTCACAAATTCACGTTTTTGTTGTTTACATGGAGACGGTAAAGGCATCGTTTTTACAACCTTCAAAAGCTTGCGTTTTCAGGCCGTAGTCGTGTAAATGAACGGCCAAAACGCATCAAAAGTTTTCCCTTTTCAAGTGTAATGTAAACATACCCTAGGTGGTTCTTTAAAGGGGTGATTATGATTTCACTTTTTTAACTTTAGTTTGTGTGTAATGTTGCTGTTTGAGCATAAACAACGTCTGCAAAGTTACGACGCTCAAAGTTTAAAGCAAAAGGAGATATTTTCTTTTAAAGAAATTGCTTTTTAAGGACTACAACAAACGGCTGGTAGGGACTACACGACACTCCTCCCGGGTTAGTGACATCACAAACCCTAAAATTTACATAAACCCCTCCCCCTGAACACGATTTATAGATTATCAAGACAGAATATGCTAATCAATGACTAGAAGATAACTACACATAAGCTACATAAATTCATCAACTAACCATTCAGAAATGTAGATGTTTTCACTTCTTCTTGAGTCTCTCCATCTTTCTGACTTCGGTTTGAACATAAAAGGCTAAAAGTTGTTGAAATTTTCAGTGCATGTCTGTGTGAGGTAAAAGGACACAAGCTGTTGAAGCTCCGCCCTCTGTGCCGGGAGCAGCAGCTCATTTGCATTTAAAGGGACAGACACAAAAACGGTGCGTTTTTGCTCACCCTCAAAAAGTGACAATTTTAACATGCTATATAAAAATATCTGTGGGGTATTTTGAACTAAAACTTCACATACACACTCTGGGGACATCAAATACTTATTTTACATCTTGTGAAAAGGGCATTATACCACCCCTTTAACACCTCTGGAACACAGGCATCCACAGCAAAAACCACAACTCGAAAAATGGCAAGACAATATCGGACAAAAGAGAACTGATACATAAGGCTACAAATATATGAAATAATGAAAACTAAAACAGATGGCAACTATGGAAACAAACTTCTCAAAGGAAGTGAAAATGGAAAGAAACCAAATGCGAGTGTTCAAGAAAACACAAAAAGTATTTTGGAAAATATTTTTCACATGAATTATACACTTTTTAAGTTACCATTTTTTCAGTGTAAAAGGGGTTGATGGAGGTTGGTATAAAAATTATTTTGAACAAGTATATTGGATTAATCCATGGCCATGCCCATATTTTAATGGTACAACTGGTGTGGTTTGACAGGAAACATACACGATCCTAAACAATACATTGCAACAGTGCCCGCCCACTTTTCAGCAGTGTTGTACCTGGAAGGTTTTTTTTTCCCATTGTTTTCCATTCATTTCTCTCTTTGGGATTGAAAAAAAAAAACTTTGTTAAAGCGTTATAAGCCATGAACAAAGCCAACCAGCTACGAGGCAAATAACATCACAAACTTTGATTCGAAGCAAAAAAGTATTTGAAAATTGGACAAAAATACACCGTGAACGGCTTTAGTGATAGATAGAACTACAATCCCATGAAGCATTGCGAATGACATCAAATTAAAAACAATGGAGAAATATAAAACTATACTCATTTAAAAATGTTGATTGTACAAATATTTAAGTTTTTTGAGAGCGTAGGGAGATCGACTTGATTACTTAATTCGCAGTGCATCATGGGAGTAGGCGGAGCTAAGGAGATGTTGGTGTATTTTGCTTGTCTTGACACTAATTGGTTGAATTTTCTGAACAGCATCATGGGTAATGTAGTTTTTCACCTCAAATTCAGCTGTTAAACACAATTACTTTAAAAAATAAGTTGAAAAAATGCAGACTGACGGCTTCAACAGAAGCAAATAACATAGATTAACAACATTGTAGCTTGTCTTTAAAGGTTTAAAAGTTATCCCTATGGAGAAAGCATTCTTTCGCAGGTTTTGAATGATTGACTTGATAGATGTGTCACAAGGGTGAACAGTTTTGAGTTTTTAGATATGTACTTTTTTTACCAATATGATTGTAACTTTTTGGAGGCGAAATGAAAACAACAATGGTAATGAATATTGTGACTGTATGTGTGGTGAAAATGCCAAAGACAAAATGTAACAAATAACAGCAGAGTCACACTGTGGAATACATTACATTTACAGTATGTGTACGTAAAGAGCTTTCACAAATCAACTGATATAATTAGACGTAGTGATGTGTTTATATCTATTAAAGGTTTGGTTTGTAAAAAAAAAAAAAAAAAAGTGAAACATTTCCATAAAATAAAGCTGAGAAGAGAGGAGCAAATGAGCAGGCTATTAAGGAAATGCAGCCAAGGCCCCTTGGAGTCTGATGGAGGAGAGGCATGAACATGAAAAGGGGAGGGAAAATGTGGTCAAAAGTATTTTTTTTTCCCAAATGCATCAAGTACAATAAGATCCCTCATTCAGCAGACGCACAGAAGTGAGGAACACACTGGTTCGTCCTGCACTGGATCTCGAGACTTTCTTCAGCGTACACTTGTTAGCATTAAACTACACACTCTTCTACTATGGCTCCCAAACTGACGCACTTCGTCACTGATTTCTTCGTCTATGAAACAGCCAAATCAGTTGTGGTGAAGAGCTGGTCTGTTGGAGTCATCAACCGTTTCGTCCAGCTGTTGATCATTCTGTATTTTATCTGGTAAGCTTTAATTATGTCCTTGTTGCTAATATTAATTTAAACTCATTTTAAAGATTAGAGTGTTGGTGTAAGGGCTGGTAAATGGAGAAAAAATTAATTAGGCTTGAATGCAGTGATTGGATTGTTCTTGATGGGATTAAAGAGCAGAAAATGTAATTAACCTTTGGAAATGTGTATGTAAATGTTTTGAAATATGAAGGTTTGGGACTATTTAATTTAACTGCTGAAATGAATTATTTCTGTTTTGTTGCGTAAGTGCGTAAATGGGAGTAAGTGCGCCATTAGTTAATGACTCTGATTATCTATCTATCTATCTATCTATCTATCTATCTATCTATCTATCTATCTATCTATCTATCTATCTATCTGTCTATCTATCTATCGAGCGATCATCTATCTATCGATCATCTATCTATTTATCTATTGATCATCTATCTATCTATCTATTTATCAATCTTCTATCTATCTATCTATCGATCATTATCTATCTATCTATTTATCTATCTATCTATCTATCTATCTATCTATTTATCTATTGATCATCTATCTATCTATCTATTTATCAATCTTCTATCTATCTATCTATCGATCATTATCTATCTATCTATTTATCTATCTATCTATCTATCCATCTATATTTTATCTATCTATAGATATATAGCCTGTTTATTACCCATTTAGATGATTAACTAACTTTTTAGCCAGATAATAGTAAAAGTATAAAAAAAAATGTAAATCATTGATCTTAATAGTGAACAGGTTCTATCACTTATTTTTTGTTATGTGCGCGTTTGTGTTTTCAGTTGGGTGTTTCTGAATGAAAAAGGACATCAGAAACGGGACACTGGGATTGAGTCTGCGGTCATTACCAAAGTGAAGGGCTTGGGCAACTTAAATAACCGTGTGATGGACGTAGCAGACTATGTAGTTCCATCACAGGTCAGCAATTGAACATTTCACAATTACGTTTTGCATCCCCCTTCTCTTCAAAGTCTTGGTCTGAGGTGAACTTTTCTGCATTTTTCAGGGTTCTTCATCGTTCTCTATAATCACCAACATGGTCATCACAGCCAATCAGACGCAAGGACGGTGCCCTGAGGTGACACCCAAACCTCAGCTGACTTTAAATATACTTCAAATATGCGACCTTATGTACTTACACACTCTCTCTCTCTACTCTTCCCTTGTCTGTCAGACTGACAAGAAGTTTATTTGCACAACTGATGATGACTGCAATAAGAATAATAGCTCAAATATAGGGAATGGTGAGTTTGTTCTCTTTCTAAGGCTGACATCACTTTCAGGTCTACTAATACTCATCGTTCTGCGAGTATCTTTGTAGCAGAGAAACATGCTAATACTTTCTAGGTTGCTTGATACATCTCTCCTTTTTTTACAGGTATTTTAACAGGCACATGCTTGATCGACAATGTTACAATTAGTACAAATAGTACAAATAGTACAAATAGTACAAATAGTGCAAATAGTACAAATAGTACAAATAGTACAAATAGTGCAAATAGTACAAATAGTGCAAATAGTACAAATAGTACTACAGGATGGTGTGAAATCGAAGGCTGGTGCCCTGCAGAGGATGACAGCATTTCTGGGTAAGAAAAAGTGAAACCTTTTGGACTTGTAATTTAAATATTGTACACAATGGGAGTTGTTTAGTAATCCAGAATAGATAGTTTTAATGCTAGACACATTAATAAATCTGCTCACTCTCAGAACGCCAATGAAAGAGGTGGAGAACTTCACAATCTTCATCAAAAACAGCATTCGTTTCCCTCTGTTCGATGTCACTAGGTGAGTTTATTACCTTTGCACAAGGATTAAAATCTATACTTTTGTGTTGTGAGAAGCCATTTCATTTAAAATGTATTTTTAGAATTGAATCTCATTTTAAAAAGTTGCTGCCTTCATTTTTGTTAAGTACAATCAACTTAGATGTATAAGTGATTTCAATTTAAATTTCATTAAACGGCTTAAAAATTGAGTTGAATATTGTATAGTTAACCTAAAAAAGTTTAAAACTGCTTAACTTCTTTTGACGAGTTAAAGTAATGTAAAAACATATGTTGTCATGACTTACTGTTCATATAATTTTTACAGTGTATGAATGTACCAAAATTGATTATTTTTAAAATGTGATAAAAAATGTAAAAAAAAAAAAAAGAAGAAAATTCATTGCAAAATGGACTGTGGGCCAAATGATAGACTCATGTTCAATGGCGTAAAAATAAAACAAACAATATGTTGACTGCACTGTTCATATTCAATGTCAATAATTCAATCAAAATGTTCATCAACAACCCTAAATTTATTGACACCTCTAAATATAAATAATATAGTGCCCTTATGAAAGAAATCCCAAATAATACCAATAGCCTAATATTGCTTCAGACTACTGATGTGCTGTTTCTCTCTTACTTTCACAGGGGCAATTTCCCTTCAAGCATAAACCAGTCTTACATTCGGAGCTGTAATTTTGACCCAGTGCGCGCGCCGTTCTGTCCGATCTTCAAAGTGGGAGATATCCTGAAAAACCTCAATCAAAGTTTGGACTACATTACTGAAAAGGTAGGTCAACTCAGCTTTGCCTTTCATCTCTTCCTATTTTCAATTTATCAAAGAGATCAATTTCATCTTTTTGACTTCTGCCAGTTTGTTACAGCAAAAGTTGATATGCCTCGCCTTGATCGGCATGGTGCTACACAATAGTCTGGTTTGTGAGTTGACTAAAGGCTAATTATTCTGAATTTAAAATTAAAATATACAATTTGGGACGTACAATTATTTAAAAAAACTGATATCGCGATATAACGAAATCGCGATATCACGTATTTCCATTCGCAGAAGAGTCTTTGTTATAATATATATTGCTAGGACTGTGTTGGAGCCCCTCTTGCCTTCAGATCTGCCTTAATTCTTCATGGCACAGATTCAACAAGGTGCTGGAAAGATTCCTCAGAGATTGTTTCAGAGATAGCATTACGCAGTTGCTGCAGATTTGTCGGCTGCACATCTATGATGCAAATCTCCCGTTCCACCGCATCCCAAAGCTGCTCTATTGGATTCTGGTGACTGTGGAGGCCATTTGAGTTTAGTGAACTTACTGTCATGTTCAAGAAACCAATTTGAGTTGATTTGAGCTTTGTGACATGGTGCATTATCCTGCTGGAAGTAGCCATCAGAAGATGATACACTAGTCATAAAGGGATGGACATCAGCAACAATACTCAGGTTGGCTGTGGCGTTTAAATTATGCTAGCTAAATTGGTACTAACAGACCCAAAGTGTGCCAAGAAAATATCCCTCACACCATTACACCACCAGCAGCCTGAACCATTGATACAATTCAGGATGGATCCATGCTTTCATGTTGTTTACGCCAAAATCTGACCCTATCATCTGAATGTCACAGACTCATCAGACCAGGCAATGTTTTTTTTAATCTGCTATTGTCCAATTTTCATTTCACATATATTAGTATAGCGCTTTTCACAACACATATAGTTTCAAAAGCAGCTTTATAGAAAATTATTGAAATAATAACTTAAATTTTAGGCGTTCTTTAAGTAAATATTTTAAGTCTAAGGGTTTGGCTGACAAATAAAGTTTGGGAAACCCTGGTCTAGAGAAGAAGAGCCTCAGTTACAAAAGAACAGGGCTTATTAGAGAGCTCTTTAATTTAGTTGTAACTAGTAACAATTTGTGGGAAAGCTAAAGCTTGTGAAGGTGGAGATGAAGCAGACGGGACGGAGAGTGACTGTGCAGCGCATGTAATTTATTCAGACACTTCAAAATCAAAAATATATCACGAGAGCTTTTCAGCTGGAATCAAACTTCTGTATACAACACTTTAGCGCCGCTTTCACGTTCACAGCTCCTTTTCACTCGTCTCTCACTGCGAAGTGCAAACAATTATTATTAGAGAGCTCTCTAATTCAATTCTTACTAGTAACAATTATTTTTAAAGAGCTCTCTAATTTAATTGTTAATAGTAAGAATCGAATTAGAGAGCTCTCTAATTTCATTCTTACAAGTAAAAATGAAATTACGCCAAGTAACGCTGGGAACGTTTTAAGCGAAAATGGCTTGCCATAGTGCGGTAAGCCTTTCCCTTCACCAGAAATCTAGTAGCCTAAACTTCCCCATGGCTCAGGTTTGATGGTTGTTCCTTTATCCTTCATTGCTTCATTTATTTTCTTTCATTTAGCTTTCTCTCTGGCTTCTGCCTTCTTTCAGTGTGGCAAAGAACAGCTCAGCCTCGTCATTCTTCCTTTCTCCTTTCTCCAGCAACACCGTGAAATCTCTAAGCCCTTTATGGCAAACACTATTTTACTGTGTTGCTTTGGCCTCCTGAAGGAGAAAAAAAGAAAATAAATGAAGCAATGAATTGTAAAGGATAAAGGAACAACCATCAAACCTGAGCCATGGGGAAGTGTAGGCTATTAGATTTCTGGTGAAGGAAAAGGCTTACAGCACCTGGTATTCCCAGGCGGTCTCCCATCCAAGTACTAACCAGGCCCGATCCTGCGCTTCCGAGATCGGGTGAGATCAGACGTTCTCAGGGTGGTGTGGCCGTAAGCGAACGCCACAGCCAAAGGTGAACGTGATTTCACCAAGTACCACATGTTCCTGGATCAACATCTTTGTTGATCCTGGAACAACTTTCCAATCAACCAATCAGATTTGAGGGACAAGTTTACAGTTTATGTCAAGTTTAGGCTTAGAACCATGGGTGAGGTGCTTCAACATCAGTGTTATTCACCTATCATTTCCCTCTGATTTTAGGCAAAGGTTATGGGTAGGGTTAGGTTTAGGGGTAGGATAGGGTAAGGACTAAATTTTAGGGCAGGAATGTTATTCCAGGATCAACAAAATATGGAACCCTTTTCCCCTTAAGTGTTTGTCTTTTTAAAAAATCTTTCAAAAAATATTCCCGCTTTAACTATAGTCAGCTCAGTTTACTGAGCGAGTTTATCCCACGGTTTCACAGACAAGGCTTAAGCCTATTGTCCCAGACTAAAATGCATGTTTGAGCTGTTTTATCTGAAAGCAACTTGTACTAGCATATCTTAAAATATCTCAGTGCCATTGTTTTGTCTCAAGATGCACACCAGTAATGGGTTTTTTTCTAAGGCAGGTTTATAAAAGCTACTTAAATGTCTTAAAGGGATACTCTACCGTTTTTTTTCATATTAAACTATGTTATTCACTTATCTAAGACGAGTTGATACATACCTCTCTCATCTCAGTGCGTGCACTTAATCACTCTAGCGCGCGGTGACACTTTGAAAGCACTTAGCATACCCCAGTATATTCAATGGTATCTAGCAGCAATGAATTTAGAAGTGACTAAACACATCAACGTTTTCCCTATTTAAAAACAGTTACACGAGTAGTTATACGACCAAGTATGGTGACACAAAATACTATGATGTATGGCGTAATAGCACTTTTGGAAGTACTTCGACTGGCGCAGTAAAAAGTCACGCCGGATCCTCTTTCTCTCACTTCTGTCAATAGTGGGAAGAGGATCAGGCGTGACTTTTTACTGCGCCAGTCGAAGTACTTCCAAAAGTGCTATTACGCCATACATCATAGTTATCCTTTTTAACCCGCTTAGAAAAGCGCCACGTTTTATTTTGTGTCACCATACTTGGTCGTATAACTACTCGTGTAACTGTTTTTAAATAGGGAAAACGCTGATGTGTTTGGTCACTTCTAAATTCATTGCTGCTAGATACCATTGAATATACTGGGGTATGCTAAGTGCTTTCAAAGTGTCACCGCGCGCTAGAGTGATTAAGTGCACGCACTGAGATGAGAGAGGTATGTATCAACTCGTCTTAGATAAGGGAATAACATAGTTTAATATGAAAAAACGGTAGAGTATCCCTTTAATTTAACAAAGCTACAGCCTAATGCTGGCTTAAAGGGATAGTTCACCCAAAAATGAAAATTCTGTCATCATTTACTCATCCTCATGTTGTTCCAAACCTGTATGAGTATCTTTCTTCTGTTAAACACAAAAGAAGATATTTTGAAGAATGTTGGTAATCAAAAACAGTTGATGGGCCCCCATTGACTTCTATAGTATTTTCTTTTCTTTCCAATGGCTACCGTCAACTGTTTGATTACCAACACTCTTTAAAAGATCTTCTGTTGTGTTCAACAGAAGAAAGGAATTAATTCAGGTTTGAAACAACATGAGGGTGAGTAAATGATGACAGAGTTTTCATTTTTGGGTGAACTGTTTCTCTTTAATCTAAGCCCGGTCGGTTAAACCAGGCCTGTATCTTGCAATTCTGACTTTATTTCTCGCAATTCCGAGTTTTTAACTCGTTGTTTCTGACTCTTTTTCTCAGAATTGTGAAGTATAAATTCTTAAATTAATTTAATAAATTCCATACGCCAACTTATTTAGCCTTATAGTAGTCGTGTGTAACCTGCAAAAATACAGTCGGTGAAAAGACGCAGCTGGATGAATAGGGATGAATAGAATAATCTGCTTTAATGTGGAAACAGCTCGTCACATGTAATTAAATTACTGCCTATTTTTTTTTTTTTTGTCAGGGAGGAGAGATTGGAATTAACATCAACTGGAAGTGTAATCTTGACTATGATGTGGAGACCTGCAACCCCAAGTACTTCTTCACACACCTAGATTCTGCTTTCAAGCACAGCCAAGCCTCTAAAGGATATAACTTCAGGTATAGCACATGAACACACATGGCTACTCGTGCACCGTTCCAGCTTTTCTGCCACCGCATCTTGTTTTTTGTCTCTTCCAGGTTCGCTAAATACTATCAGTCCGAAGATGGGACTGAGTATCGAACGCTTCACAAAGCTTTTGCCATCCGCTTTGAAATAATAGTGTCTGGCAATGTAGGTATTTTGTACAGCCGCCCTATACGCTATAAAAAGCAGAGTTTGTGACACATATGGGCTTGTGTGTGTCTAACTTTGCTTATCTATTTGCAGGCGGGAAAGTTTAACGCTGTGCCATTTCTGATTAATTTGGTCGCAGCATTCACTTCAGTGGGATTGGTAAGATTATTGTGACATGCAAAGATTAATACTGGCAACAACAACAAAAAAAAACATACATATTTGACCGTTGTATATTTGTGCAGGCTACAGTGTTCTGTGATATCATCCTTCTCAACTTCCATAAAGGGGCCGATGAGTACAAAGCAAAGAAATTTGAAGAGGTGCCAGATTGTTTATCTGACTTGAGGTTGCTTATAAGTATGCAGAGGTAAAGTAGAGCGATGTCTTATCTTTCTATCCCCTTTGTGACAGGTATCAGGCATTGTGCAGGAGTCAAAGGGACCCTGCCAGGGCAGCCAGATGTCAATCAAAGCTTTGGGGAAGAACTCAAATGACTCTGGGACCTTTTCTATTGGACGTCAGGAGTGAGTCACACAGCTCGAACAAACCCACGAGATTTTCAAATAATTATACTACTTATTTTTTGCAGTTTCTTCAAGTAATAGTATAAATACCTTAGTTTGTTTTAAGTCTGTGAACCTTTAGGGCTGTTAATGCATTGAAATCAAGAAAATGAATTAATGCAAACCATCAGAAAACACACATCTATACACTAGGTCAAATGTCTGTAAATACCTGCTCATTCTTTATCCTTACAATTTTTTGAATAATTTTAGATTATTTTAGAATAATAATCAAGTCTAGACTTTCGAAATTATATGAAATAACACAAATGTAAGTATGAGAGTTACGCACAACTCTAAAATGTTAAACAATCAAAAATGTATTTTTTCTTGAGCTTGAAGGAGTTTCCATGTGTGCTGGACACTTGTTGGCTGCTTTACATATTTTATCAACATATTATTTTCTAAATAAATTCACAATTTATATACGTGTATTTTAAGCATTTAACCCTTGTGCATCCTTTTAGACATTTTTTCTTTTTCATTTTTTTTGGATCATTAATACACGTTAATGCCAACTGCATACATTTTGGCAAGTGTGTATTTTTATTGGAATTTTACCATTTCACCCCTTATTTCCTTTAATAAATCTATTTTACTCTAGGTACACAAAATAGTAACACTTAATTAAAGTTAAAAATCACAGTACTAATACATTTTTGAAACTATTTCATATGCAGAATATACAGTTCTTGAAGTGCTTGAACATATAGCTGATGGAAATATCTCAGATGTTGACTTTATGTGGAGTGATGAGGAAGATGCAGATGATGCTAGATCTCCAACAATTGGTAGTAGACCAACAAAAGGGTAGAATGAAAAATAGGGATAGTTAGTTAGTTAAGACTTTTCATGCAATTAGTTGTCCCTAAATTTATTGAATACACATCTTCTGTGATAAAGCACTGCTTTGTGTCATTGAGAAATTGTTTCAAAGATGCACACAGGAAATGACTCTAATGTGACTGCATTGATTTTAATATGAATAAACAAATGTGCAATCTATAAAGCAAAAACCTTACAATTAAATTTGA
This sequence comes from Abramis brama, assembly GCF_963993115.1. Lineage (NCBI taxonomy): Eukaryota > Metazoa > Chordata > Actinopteri > Cypriniformes > Leuciscidae > Abramis > Abramis brama. The sequence goes on from NC_139975.1 coordinate 25,360,120, forward strand.
AATGTTATACTGTTACATTTTTTTACCTTGAGAAGAAGCTTAAAGTATAGACCAACAATTTTTATGTTAATTATTTTATTTCATGTTGGTACGTTTTTGTTAAGTACCCCTGTTTTGACCTGACGTCCATTGAAATGGACAAAAACAATTAAAGAGTGTTGAAATTTGTAATATTTGCATTTGGTCTCATTTATAGAAGCCTCATGAGCTGGGAATGTACTTTTATATTTTTCAGAAACTTGAAACATAATTCAGGTCTGAAGGGGTTAAGAATGAAAATGACCCCATTGAAACCCATTAAAACTAAAAAATTTAATCCCAGGGCCATTTAACTATAAAAGGATGCAGTCTTTGTTAATAGGCTTTCATTCTGTTGGCAAGGCTTCCAAATTAAAATGTTTACTATTTTTCACCAGATGGTGCCATTTTCTCAGGTTTGGCCTATAAAGAAAATGCTCGCTTTATTCCTGTTTTCTGCTTCTGCTTGTTATAGAGCCAATTGGATAAATTATTCATCAAACTTTTTCATAAAATTAAACCTTCTTTAACTTTTGTTTTTACTTGACTGGTAGTCTACATTTACAATCAATTCTTAAGCAGCAGCAAATGAAACGACAAACAAGGAACAGTAATTTATTCATAATTTAAGTAACAGATAGAAATGATGATATGTGAGTATATACACTATCCTTTGAGAAGCTAAAAGTGCATTCAGGATTCATGGATATTTTGTGTGTTTAGTGTGAAATATTAGATTAAATCAGCTGGATTTTCATTCTGTTGACTTGGAGATTGTAAGTAATGTTAATCTTATAAAATGAATCACACAACATCTTTACACATTAATATGTGAAATAATTCTATTGTTATTTTTATTACATTAAAAAATTAATTTAATGGCATATCAATATAGCACTGGCATATCACAATGATTTTGATTTTTGTTTTCATAATAGATGTATTAATAATCATAATTGTCTGTTATTTGTGCCGTCTCGCCAGTCTTACAGTTTATGTGAACTGCAGAATTTCAGAGTCAGATGCAAAGGGAGTTAAAATTTGTACTTTGCACTTTTGCCTTTTAAAGACACAATCCACTTAGGGACTGAAGGCCGGGGAGAAGGCTCCTCTGGGCAATCATTATCATCATCTTCATCATCTTCATCATCTTCATCATCGTCATCATCGTCATTCTCTGGCAAGTAGCTGGGCGGTAAGATGATGACCTCCTCAGAGAATCGAACGCGTCGTTGAGTGTCTTCCATCCTCCTCTGGGAGATGAATAGAAAGAATGACATAATTGTAATTGTGGACAATATGATTACAATTGAAATTATATAACAATTATATTACAATGGAAACACTAAAGAGGAATTTCTGAAGATATCTTGGCCACTCTCTTCAAAATAATGATAATGAACGATGGCTTTCGAGCTCTGAAATGACCATAAATGGATCATAAAAGTGGTCGATATGACTGTTCCGAGTCTTCGGAGGGCTTACAGCAGCTTTGCTCTCCTCGGTACATTCATGAGAGAAGCAGCAATATCATTCTTTTAAAACAGATCTCTTTCAATGAATTGGTTGATCCAAGTCATTCTGAATAAGTTGACTTACTGACAGCAGTTAATAGATAGATTTTCAGTGAATAACTTACATCATTGCCGTGTTCCTCATGTAAAGCTATCATATTATATTTCAGAATATAGTGCCCAGTACAATTATTCACAATTCTTCCCCCTTTCATGTTCCACAGAAGAAAAACTCTTGCTTGCACACCAGTATATCAGGCTGATTTAAAAAGTAAAAAAAAAAAAAACACCATCAATCATCCTTGCTGAATAAATGTACTAATTTCTTTTTAAATATTACTGCCCCCAAACTATTGAATGGTAATGTACATGCTTATTGATTGTAATGAGGATCGTCCTCATAGCAGTGTACGTTGCTGATGTTACACATTAATCAAAGTGTGACTTACAGAATCTGTCAAAAAAAATTTGTAGTGACTCACATCGTAGTAGCCTGTGTCACAAGACAAGCTAAAAATTCAGCACCACCCAACAATTAATGGCTCTAAAACTACAACCATCTCGACATAACAACACATGTGCGTCTGTAGTCTGTAATAACAAACTATGTTCACACCCTAAACTTTAACCAGGGGTTAAACAATTCTTCTGTGTTTAATCAAAACTAGTGCAAAATGCCCGTGCAAAATCAGCTTTTGTGTGTGTTTTTAGTAATTGTTGGTTTGGTGCCCGTGAAAGAGACTGTGAACGCATTGAATTCAGGGAGCAGGCTAGGTTACTACAATTGATGGCCGTGAATAAAATATAATATTCAGAAGTAAACAGTGTAGCTGACAGAGTGTTTATGTCAGAATGTTTCTTTTTAAACCACAACCTTCTAAGTGCTTCTTTACCGATATATTTAAGAAAACGCTATGCTTGAGCAAACAGCTTGTGAATAGGCAACTACAAATGATGCCCGTGAAAGAGACTATGAACGCATTGAATAGCATAGGCTCCGTCGATTCAGGGAGCAGTGCAAAGTGCCCGTGCATAATCAGTTTTTGTGTGTGTTTTTAGTAATTGTTGGTTTCTTGGTAAAGAAACAAAATCAGTTTTTGTGTGTGTTTTTAGTAATTGTTGGTTTCTTAGTAAAGAAAACTATAATATTCAGAAGGAACCAAACTATAATATTCAGAAGTAAACAGTGTAGCTGACTGAGTGTTTATGTCAGAATGTTTATTTTTAAACCACAACCTTTTAAAAATGATATATTTAACGATATCTTTAGCATTTCTCATCCAAACAACGTCAAACTTGGCACTGCACTTACTCGTGCCCGTGGCGAGACACCTGTCAAGTTTGAAATCCATCGGACTAACGGTTCGAGAGATATGTGGTAAACAGACACACACACAGACAGACAGACACACAGACAGACACACAGACGTTTCTGTAATTTATAGATAGATGACACAATATTTTATTACTTTGTATTAAAAAGTATATTATTTTATTATATTTTAATGTGTTACTCATTTTCATAAAAATCAGGTTATATATCAGTTAAAGTTCCCCATTATGTTTTTGGGTTTTTTGCCAAATCAAATCCTCTTTGCATGAACTTCCAAAGGATGAGGGCTCGAATTGATACAGTAAGACCGATACTGTTTGTATCACTGTGTTTCAAGTGCTGAGGAAATTCTGACACAGCAACGTTTCATTTCTAAAGCCGTAAGTGGTAGACCAATCACAACAGACTGGATCATCTGACCAATCAGAGCAGAGTAGACCAATCACAACAGACTGGATCATCTGACCAATCAGAGCAGAGTAGACCAATCACAACAGACTGGGCCATCTGACCAATCAGAGCAGAGTAGACCAATCACAACAGACTGGATCATCTGACCAATCAGAGCAGAGTAGACCAATCACAACAGACTGTGCCATCTGACCAATCAGAGCAGAGTAGACCAATCACAACAGACTGTGCCATCTGACCAATCAGAGCAGAGTAGACCAATCACAACAGACTGGGCCATCTGACCAATCAGAGCAGAGTAGACCAATCAGAACAGAGTAGACCAATCACAACAGACTGGGCCATCTGACCAATCAGAGCAGAGTAGACCAATCAGAAAAGAGTAGACCAATCACAACAGACTAGGCCATATGACCAATCAGAGCAGAGTAGACCAATTACAACAGACTGGATCATCTGACCAATCAGAGCAGAGTAGACCAATCACAACAGACTGGGCCATCTGACCAATCAGAGCAGAGTAGACCAATCACAACAGACTGGATCATCTGACCAATCAGAGCAGAGTAGACCAATCACAACAGACTGGGCCATCTGACCAATCAGAGCAGAGTAGACCAATCACAAAAGACTGGGCCATCTGACCAATCAGAGCAGAGTAAACCAATCACAACAGACTGGATCATCTGACCAATCAGAGCAGAGTAGACCAATCACAACAGACTGTGCCATCTGACCAATCAGAGCAGAGTAGACCAATCACAACAGACTGGGCCATCTGACCAATCAGAGCAGAGTAGACCAATCAGAACAGAGTAGACCAATCACAACAGACTGGGCCATCTGACCAATCAGAGCAGAGTAGACCAATCAGAACAGAGTAGACCAATCACAACAGACTAGGCCATATGACCAATCAGAGCAGAGTAGACCAATCACAACAGACTGGATCATCTGACCAATCAAAGCAGAGTAGACCAATCACAACAGACTGGGCCATCTGACCAATCAGAGCAGAGTAGACCAATCACAACAGACTGGGCCATCTGACCAATCAGAGCAGAGTAGACCAATCAGAACAGAGTAGACCAATCACAACAGACTAGGCCATATGACCAATCAGAGCAGAGTAGACCAATCACAACAGACTGGGCCATCTGACCAATCAGAGCAGAGTAGACCAATCACAACAGACTGGGCCATCTGACCAATCAGAGCAGAGTAGACCAATCACAACAGACTGGGCCATCTGACCAAACAGAGCAGAGTAGACCAATCAGAACAGAGTAGACCAATCACAACAGACTAGGCCATATGACCAATCAGAGCAGAGTAGACCAATCACAACAGACTGGATCATCTGACCAATCAAAGCAGAGTAGACCAATCACAACAGACTGGGCCATCTGACCAATCAGAGCAGAGTAGACCAATCACAACAGACTGGGCCATCTGACCAAACAGAGCAGAGTAGACCAATCAGAACAGAGTAGACCAATCACAACAGACTAGGCCATATGACCAATCAGAGCAGAGTAGACCAATCACAACAGACTGGGCCATCTGACCAATCAGAGCAGAGTAGACCAATCAGAACAGAGTAGACCAATCACAACAGACTAGGCCATATGACCAATCAGAGCAGAGTAGACCAATCACAACAGACTGGATCATCTGACCAATCAGAGCAGAGTAGACCAATCACAACAGACTGGGCCATCTGACCAAACAGAGCAGAGTAGACCAATCACAACAGACTGGGCCATCTGACCAAACAGAGCAGAGTAGACCAATCAGAACAGAGTAGACCAAACAGAGCAGAGTAGGCTCTCGGAAAGGAGGGGTTTAGAGAGACTGAATCCTTTATCGAATCGTTTCCGACACTGTGAGAAAAGAGCTGATGCTGCAATGTATCTTATGAGAAAATGAAGTGTTTTTGACCTTGGATGCATGTAAACCTTTTTAAGGAGACCCCCAAAACAAAATTAGGAACCTTTAAAATAGCATAATAGGGGCACTTTAAAACTGGTTTATATTAATGCATATTTTCTTCTGTCATGTAGTAAATCATACCTTTTTGACCATCAGCGAGTTGAGTGAAGACGTGGGTGAGTCTGAAGTCTCTGTGGCCATGAAAGAGCTGCTGTAGTCCTCGTCCTCCATGTCTTGTGTTGTGTGTTCAAATGGATCTGTCCTTTTTGTCCAATGCTCTCTTTTACGGCTCAGAGATCCATAGGACTTTATGGACGATCTGTCCATTGGCTGAGAGAAAAGAAGGAGAAGAAATAAGAAAGAATTAACATATATTCTAACATGTTGCTAATTACTAGCAACCTAATAAATCAATATTGTTTCTTAATGCTTATACTTTCACCTTAATGAATGAAAGGTCCAAGAGAGGTATGAAATCCTCCGTCCCACCTTGGTTGGGGTCAGATACTTGACTAGACATCAGTGGTGGATCACTATGGTCAGTTGCCTTTGATTCGTTCGGATCAAGCTGGGAAAACTGTGATTGTTCGTTTGATTGCTCACTGTGGTGAGATTCATTGAGTTTCAGATTGGCGTTTTGTAACACGTTTGTAAACGGGTCAGAAGTTTGTAATGGATTTGTGGTGAGATCAGTAACAACAGCACTCATCTGGGACGTCTCGGTTTGGTTGTAAACAGGTTTATCGGAGGCAAAGCTCTCAAAGAGCGAAGGTTTAGTCATTCCTAAATGGGAATCGGTTGTGTAATTTTGAGTCCATTTACTGTTCCGTTGTTCTTCACGTGATTGGTTCATATTAATTTGTGGCTCGTTTGATTGGTCCTGCGTGGTGCAGTTAACTGAGAGAAACTGAGCCCACTCAGTCCCGCTGAAGATCTCCTCCATTAAATTAGAAGTAGTGCCAAACGAGAAAAGACTGTCACTGAGAAGAAGAATGAAAGATAGGAGTTGGGTCATTTGAAAGGCAAATACATCCAATGAAAACCACCTCAACCAGGATTTAATAGGTGCACCCTTACTCTGAATAGCTCACATATTTTCTTGTGTTTTCATAGTTTTAGCCCTTACTGGGTCACACATTCTTTCTTGATGAGACAGGAGTTTTATAAGAAAAAGAAAGTGATTCATGGATCAGACCCGTGGAATGATAACTATGTCTGCTGCATATTTCTAATGTGTTTACCTCATGTAGCTTAGCGAAGCAGGGTCATCTTCATTCAGTGCCCTGCTGATCGGCTCATGGTGGATATCTGTAGTCTCAGTGGGTGCCGTAGGTGTGTTGTTCACATAGATGGGCCCCGATAACGACGAGAGATTACTCTGAATATAAGCAGAAAGGACAAGTGTTTTAAATTGATTCTAGATTTTGCATGGTGCTTGTGCTTGCCCACAAAACGTCTCTGCCATGATGCTGAATTGTTTTGGAGACTGATTACTGGAACATTGCAATGTGGTTGCTTAGGCATTTTGAGTGGTTTTTCGCACACTGTTGTGCAGTTGCTAAGACAATGTTAGATGGTAGTTAAGGCATTCCGTGTGGTTTTTAGCACATTGTAATTCAGTTGCTACTGTAGGTGGTTGCAAAGAAGGGCCTAAAACTGACTTTTTGCCACACTTGCCAATGGCCGGTGACTTACGAAAATTTACCAAAAGAAAGTTTACTGGCCAGGAAACTGTTTTTGCAAAAACAGGCAGTTATGATAACAAAATTTTAGATACCAGCAAAAAAATTCACAATTCTCTATTGCAGTTTCGATACAACAGCTAAAACTACTAGCCTAATATAAATTTGAAACATTATTAAAGACAAGTAACAGTAGTTGTAGAATACAGTAACAGTAGAGACACTGAATAAAGTAATCAAATGTAAAATAACAGTGGATAGTCTTCATTGCATAAATTAAACAGATTAATCATTATTAAAGAGCAGTGAATGATTTTTTTCTTTGTCCTTTGTTGTTTGATTAACATAATAAAACAGACAGCAGCAGAAATATTAGGCTGCTGTCACTTTAAGATATAATACACTGATACAGGTACACATCTACTCTTCCATCTACTATTCATAGATGCTACTATACATTCACTTAAAGCTACACTGTGTAGGATTTTCTCCCATCTAGCGGTGAAATTGTTTATGACTACCAACTGAATATTACTTTCTAGCCCCTCCCATTCCGAGGGCGTTTTAACTCCTACGGTGGCCGTATTATTTCAAATCTGCCGCCAGTCGCGAGTAATCTCCCCCTCGCATTCGTCACGGTGCCACTGAGTGTAAAAACGCAAAAGGCGAAGCTTGAATTTCCAGGTATGTCCCTCTTTGGCTAATGTATTTTCAAGATGGAGGCGCAACATGGCTGCCGCCATTCGAGTGACTCGCTCGTATGTATTCTAAATGGCAGATTCTTCGCTTACGAGAATACTTGATTAGTTGGTATAAATAATTACACATTAATGAGCACATGTCATTTTGAAAGAACAAAGTATTTTTTGCAGCTTAAAAAATTACACAGTGTAGCTTTAAGCTATAACCTACTATGTTTACTAGGATACTCTCCGAGGCCGATATTTTTTTATTTTTGGGGGGAATTTGTGCATTCAAGTGCAAGAAGGCGTGAAAGAGAGCTCATTTCAGTATTTCTGCGCTCCTCTGAGACGCGGCTTTCTGTGTGCGCTTCAGATGTGTGCACGCACAAAACTTCCCACACAGCGTGCAAGTAACGAATTGAGTTTCCTTTAGCGTCGTCTTATGCTTGAATATTTAAATTGCCAAGGCTTAAACTTTTTTGATGATGCAACACTGGCCCGTCAACTGTCCTGGGCGTGGTTCACGTTTGTTTATTAAGTTCTCACAACTTTGCATTGCCAGCCAACTGCCGACTGACACAGTTTCTGTTGCTAAGGCATTCTGAGTGTTTTTTAGCACACTGTTATGCAGTTGCTAGGTGGTTGCTATACTTGACTCAGTTTCATCATTTTCAGAACATTTCAGTATCCAAACAGACTGTACCGGTCATACTACCGGTTGACGCTCACACTAAGTGTTTCTATGTTTTGTTTTTCCAAATTATTTATTATTCATTTTTTAAACTAAAAATGAAAACGAAAGTATCCCAACAACAGTCGTGAATTCTAAATTAGGCTAGTTTAATAACTTTGCAGTGTTTGGTTAAGTGTAGTAGCCTAATATTGCAAGCTCCACTAATAGACAGTATTAAACCAAGCGGACACAAATACTCACTTGTACTTCATTCTGCGCTAGTCTTTCTCCATCATCTCTTTGTCTGGTCATTGTGCTTCTGTGTCTCTCTCTCCATCTCTCTTTCACATTCTGAGCCCACCTTTTAGCTCCCCCCCACTTCTTCCTACTTGTTTTTGTCGTTTTTCCTGATTGCTCATGAGGTCTGCTGCCTTCAATTTCCTCATTCACAGCAACCCAGCTCCATGTGCCACTTTGACCCTTGACCTTTGGTTTTTCCACCACTGAAGATGACGATGTCAGTGTTGGAGCTAAAAGGTCAGGGGGGTTTTGTAAGGATTCTGTTTTGTATAACGGTGGCACATTTGAGCTGGTGTTCCCTTCCAGAGAAAATTGTTGGATCTTCTCTGGCCTGGGCATCTGATCGTTTCCGACCCAGGAAGTGACATCATCGGTCCTCTCTGACGTAAAATGCTTGTGTTCCCCCCAAATTAATGGTGGCCGTTTTGGTTTAGTAGAGAATCCCGAGTTGTGTTTACAGATCCTTTTGACGGGTTGCTTTGGAGTCAGTGGACCCCCAAAATGAGAAGACTGTTGAGTCCATGGATTCTCCCTCTTATTCCAAACTGAGGTGCTTCCATCTCGCTCTTTACTTTTGGAAGAAAATCCAAACGGATAAACTGTTGTGTTAGATGAATCCTCCGCTGTTTCATACAGACTACATGTTTGCATATCAGCATGTGAGCTACTGTTGGTCTCAGCGTTTAGCTGTAATTTCTGAAGCATAGATTCCAGTAAGGCTTGAGTGTCTAATACAGGGTTCAGCTCCTCCATTGGGCTCTATGTTACCACATGCACACACATGAGTAAAGTCAACTCACAGATAGTGGCTAGATGTACACAATAAAGCAGACTCACTCTAGATGCTCAACTTTCACCCATGCTGGACAATTCCACAGATCCTTCATTTAAATCCTCATGTTAGTCCATACAAGTATTTATTTCCGTCCGTCATTCAGCTCCCCTTGTTTTTCATCCCTCCTGTTAGCTCTCTAAATCTTTTCTTGATTTCTGAAATCTTACAAGAGGAAGTGCTATGAATAATAGTTCAAGACAGAAAGAGAGGAAAGAGGCGTGTCCAACACCCAGATGGACAGGTAAGACGAGTGTGTCAGGATTAAACATTTTGTATTTTTGTCACTCCCTCTGACCAGCCGCTGAATGACGGAGACACTGTGTCTTAAACCCTTGAGAACATTTTTATGTCTTAATATGAAGTCTCTAATGCAAAATCACTGGTTTTATTATAACACTAATTGTAATAATGCTATTTAGCTAGATTGCTGTAGATTTATATTACTATAAAGTAAAATACAATAAATTATATGGTTACAATGCAAGAACTATGGTAAAGTAAATCAAAACTAGGTTATAAGAAATTAATGATGTAGAATAATGCAACATGTTGATTTAAATACTTCAATGACAGATTAACAAGGGGGTCAAACTAAATTTTGCTGAGGGCAAAAAAGAAAATATGCCTCAAACTAAAATACGTTATGTTAACTTCCACTAAAACACACACTATAGCTCAGGCTCAAAATGCAATAGTCAGTGTTCACTATGCAGTATGTGCCTTAAAATATAATAGACTAAGGTCTTCAGTTTTTCTTGTGCACTATGAACTGGTGTTTTTGGAGAAAGAGAGAGTGATCCTCTTTTTATGCTTTACCATAGAGGATATGCTGTGATGCTGCTGTTACAAGACCTGTAGATGACAATTATCAAACAGCTGTTTATTTCTATTCTTATTTAAACTAATTATAAAGTATTATGATTAATATAATTGTATTGTCATTTAATTTTAAGCGGATCTTGCAGAACCTGTTTTTGATGTTTAAGCAGTTTCCTTACGCAATTTTATGCTGAAGTTGGAGCCTTTTATCTTGGGCGCTTTGTTATGACGCAAACGACTGTATCTGATACCTCCCTCTGATTGGCTAGTGCAGAAAATACGCGCCACATGTCGGATTCGAAGTAAACAAATTCTTGAATAATCAGCTTCTAACAAGTTTACCGTTGTCTGATTATGTACTTTATGTTATGCGATAACAGATAACAGCTCTTAAACTTATCTTTACTTTCAATTTCTTGCGTTATAAGAGCCACTGGCGTCATGTGGCCGGTTCCGTGATCCGACAAATACACCAGCTTGAGCCGGAGGAAAATTAATGTAAATAATATATGTTGTTTAAAAATAATATTGTTGTTGACAAGCAAAATATAATGGATTGTGTTGCAACCGGAGGAAACGTGAAAGGTAATAACTGAAGCCGTTCACACAGGACGAGACGTGTTTTTCAAAATTATATTATATATAGTTAAACCTAAAATGCTACATAGAAGCTTCCTGTGTGAACTTCCCCTGCTCTAAAATAAATCTATAAAATGGCTTTATGAACAGAAGTTTAGTCATGCACACTTTTTTTTTTGTAGTTTTAGCAAAAGCCATACACTCGCTGTCAAGAATCGGAGAGGAGCTGTATTTGGAGCCTGTGGAGGATGGGGTATGTGTTTGTTTACAGTGTTTATGACTGTGTGTTTATGTTAGACTAATGTGAGCTGTTGAAATAATGTGACTTGTGTGTGTTGTGTGTTTTTAGTTGGCCCTTCGGTCGGTCAACTCTTCCCGGTCAGCCTTTGCCAGCTTCCTGCTGTCTCCTCTCTTCTTCCAGAAATATCAGGCTCCTTCAGACCAGAGCTTTCGCTGCAAAATACCCATCAAGGTAACATTTCCTGCTCTGTTCATAACATCTCTGCAGTTCCTCTATATTTTGGGAACTAAATACTTGTCAAAGCATCACGTATACACTATAATGTGTCTATATATTAAAGTCAACATGAAACAGATTGCTATAGTGTTTTCTTCCCTGTTGTACATATATCCGAGTGAAACAAGTAAAATGTAGGGTGGAGCTTGATTTTGCCCATGGCGAATTGATTGGATGGTTGTGGTTTGCTATTGGTCGATCTGATGTGAGTGACAGTTTGTACCGCCCTCGCACCAGTAAACGCATCATCAGAGATGTCACCCTCATGTCGCTGCAAACCTGTAAGACATTCGTTCATCTTCGAAATACAAATGAAGATCTTTTTAATGAAATCTGAGAGCTTTCTGTCCCTCCATTGACAGTTGTGCAACTACCACTTTGACACTTCAAAGAGTTCATAAAGAGAATGTAAAACTAATCCATATGTATTGAGCAGTTTTTTCCAAATTTTCTGCAGAGACTCGATTGCTTTACATGATGAACGGATTGAATTTAGTCTTTTATTCACATATAAACATTCATCAACTGACACATCAGTTGTGGTAAACGGAAGTTCAAGCATGTTCGCTTGATGTGTGAGAACCAATGAGGTTCCTTCTCGTGTTACGCATCACGTTTGAGCTTCAGCAAGAGCCAATGAGGTTCGTTCTCATGTTATGCATCACGTTTGAGCTTCAGCAAGAGCCAATGAGGTTCGTTCTCATGTTACGCATCACGTTTGAGCTTCAGCAAGAGCCAATGAGGTTCGTTCTCGTGTTACGCATCACGTTGGAGCTTCAGCAAGAGCCAATGAGGTTCGTTCTCGTGTTACGCATCACGTTTGAGCTTCAGCAAGAGCCAATGAGGTTCATTCTCGTGTTACGCAGCACGTTTGAGCTTCAGCAAGAGCCAATGAGGTTATTCTCGTGTTACGCAGCACGTTTGAGCTTCAGCAAGAGCCAATGAGGTTCATTCTCGTGTTACGCATCACGTTTGAGCTTCAGCAAGAGCCAATGAGGTTCATTCTCGTGTTACGCATCACGTTTGAGCTTCAGCAAGAGCCAATGAGGTTCATTCTCGTGTTACGCATCACGTTTGAGCTTCAGCAAGAGCCAATGAGGTTCATTCTCGTGTTACGCATCACGTTTGAGCTTCGGCAAGAGCCAATGAGGTTATTCTCGTGTTACGCATCACGTTTGAGCTTCGGCAAGAGCCAATGAGGTTCATTCTCGTGTTACGCAGCACGTTTGAGCTTCAGCAAGAGCCAATGAGGTTCATTCTCGTGTTACGCAGCACGTTTGAGCTTCAGCAAGAGCCAATGAGGTTCATTCTCGTGTTACGCAGCACGTTTGAGCTTCAGCAAGAACCAATGAGGTTCGTTCTCGTGTTACGCATCACGTTTGAGCTTCAGCAAGAGCCAATGAGGTTCGTTCTCGTGTTACGCAGCACGTTTGAGCTTCAGCAAGAACCAATGAGGTTCGTTCTCGTGTTACGCAGCACGTTTGAGCTTCAGCAAGAACCAATGAGGTTCGTTCTCGTGTTACGCAGCACGTTTGAGCTTCGGCAAGAGCCAATGAGGTTCGTTCTCGTGTTACGCAGCACGTTTGAGCTTCGGCAAGAGCCAATGAGGTTCGTTCTCGTGTTACGCAGCACGTTTGAGCTTCGGCAAGAGCCAATGAGGTTCGTTCTCGTGTTACGCAGCACGTTTGAGCTTCAGCAAGAGCCAATGAGGTTCGTTCTCGTGTTACGCAGCACGTTTGAGCTTCAGCAAGAACCAATGAGGTTCGTTCTCGTGTTACGCAGCACGTTTGAGCTTCAGCAAGAACCAATGAGGTTCGTTCTCGTGTTACGCAGCACGTTTGAGCTTCAGCAAGAACCAATGAGGTTCGTTCTCGTGTTACGCAGCACGTTTGAGCTTCAGCAAGAGCCAATGAGGTTCGTTCTCGTGTTACGCAGCACGTTTGAGCTTCAGCAAGAGCCAATGAGGTTCGTTCTCGTGTTACGCAGCACGTTTGAGCTTCAGCAAGAACCAATGAGGTTCGTTCTCGTGTTACGCAGCACGTTTGAGCTTCAGCAAGAACCAATGAGGTTTGTTCTCGTGTTACGCAGCACGTTTGAGCTTCAGCAAGAGCCAATGAGGTTCGTTCTCGTGTTGCGCATCACGTTTGAGCTTCAGCAAGAGCCAATGAGGTTCATTCTCGTGTTACGCAGCACGTTTGAGCTTCAGCAAGAGCCAATGAGGTTCATTCTCGTGTTACGCAACACGTTTGAGCTTCAGCAAGAGCCAATGAGGTTCATTCTCGTGTTACGCAACACGTTTGAGCTTCAGCAAGAGCCAATGAGGTTCATTCTCGTGTTACGCAGCACGTTTGAGCTTCAGAATGTAAAATCTTCTTGTCTTTTTCTTGTGTTCTTCAGAGTGTTCAGGCTGTGTTCAAGTCCCTGTCGTCTCTGGATCGCTCCGTAGAAAAGTGCCGTATTCAGTTGAACAGTGAAAAGAGTCGGTTGACCATAACTCTGCACTGTAAACACGGTAAAAACGCTCCCCTAAAAACAACATTGTTACATGCTTTTAGTTAGTTGGATTAAATGTAAACTATATCATCACAAAGCTCTCTATATAAAGTTGAATATATAAATGATGTATATCCAACTTATCCACATACATACAGTAGACTCACGTAAAGCAATATATTCTATATAGCAAATCTCAACAGCTTGATTGCTTGTATTATTGCAAAATGTAACTATTATCACCAATCTCTAATCTGCTAAATGCGACTATAAGGCATAAATATATTAAAATACTATATTAAAATCATGATTTTCTGTAAAGCCACATTGAACGAAAGTGTATTGTGCAAAGCGCTATACAAATACATTTTACTTGACTTGATTAACCTTTATTATGGTATTGTACACAAATACATTTTATTTCATAATAAACTTGTTACAAATCTTGCATAGAAACGGCATGTTCTACACTAAACTGTGTGTTTGTTACAGGGCTCTTGAAAACACATAATTTGTCCTTTCAGGACTGTGAGAGTTTGCAGGCCGTGTTTGATAAAGAAAGCTGTGCAAACGTGCTACAAGCTCAACCCAGGTTTACATTAATCTTAATACCTTGATATTAATATCAACCCATTTGCAGTTCCTTTCAGAGTGTGTTTAATGATGCTCTGTTGTTTACTGTAGGCTGATGGTGGACACGGTTCTGCATTTCCCTCCATCTCAGGAGGAGGTGACTCTGTCAGTGAGCAGCGATCGAGTGTGGCTCAGGAACCACGTCGAGGACGACGCAGGTATCAGTGGTTTCAGACTTCATTCTGCTGCTATGCAGAAAACAAATCATGTCAAGTCAACGTTTTTTCCTCTCAGACCCGTCACGGGCGATGATGACCGAACTGTGTTTGAGCTCGGAGGAGTTTGATGGTTTTGCCATCAGCACTCAGACCAGCATCACCTTCTGCCTCAAAGAGCTCAGGGTGAGCATGAACTCACACAAACATCAACATATACTAACACAAAGAAAGAAAACACATATAGCACGGTGTGACATATTTCTGTAAACATAATAATCACTGCAATAATGATCCAGTCATTGACTCTTAAGCATTTGCCTATTTAAATCCAAACAGCGACTTTTTTTTTTTGCCGTGCAGTGAATATTATAGTATGCTTTGTCTGTTGTTGTTATACTGATGTTTTTAAGGAAGTTTGTACGATAACCTTGTATGGAAGATTGTTTCCGCCACTGAATAATAAATAAATAATAATAATTGCGACTTTTTATCTCACAATTCAGACTTTTTTTTCTCACAATTGCGATATATCAAGTCAGAATTGTGACTTTTTTTCTCAGAATTGCGAGATATGAAGTCAGAATTGTGAGAAATAGTCACAATTCTGAGAAATAAAGTCGCAATTGCGAGATATAAAGTCGCAATTCTGAGAAATAAAGTCGCAATTGGGAGATATAAAGTCGCAATTGCGTGTTATAAAGTCAGAATTGGGAGATATAAACTATTCTGAGGTAAAAAAAAAAAGTCCATCTTTGTTTTCCTTAGAATTGGACTTTATATCTTACAACGAGATATGAAGTCAGAATTGTGAGAAATAAAGTCAGAATAAAGATATAAACTCGCAATTATGTGTTATAAAGTCAGAATTGCGTGATATAAAGTCGCGATTGCGAGAAAAAAGTCAGAATTCGGACTTTATAAGACGCAACTGTGACTTTATTTCACGCAATTCTGACTTTATATCTCGCAATTCTGAGAAATAAAGTCAGAATTGCAAGATGTGAACTCGCAATTGTGAGATAAAAAGTCGCAATTATCTTTAAAAATGTTTTATTCTGTGGCGGAAACAAGCTTCTATAACCTTGAGTGTCGTAAAAGGCGCTTATAAATAAAATGTATTATAATTTCTTCTTATAATCATTTATCATTTTTTTTAAAGTTTGAAATGTGAGATTCATAATTTTATAAAACTTTTGTCATCATCATTTTTATGGTTTCGCGGTTTACCTTAAAACTGCCCTTGCCTTAAATCCACCTACATTCGACTTACATTTTTTTAATTCGTTTTTAATTGCCATGGTTAATCATGCATAAGAAGAAAAGGTACATTTGTAATAGTAAAAACTTGATTGGTGTCAAATTTAATGTTTGATTTTGTCTTTTTTGTTTCTCCTTAATGTATTTAACCTTGATTTTTGCCATTGAATGCTATAGCTTTACTTTTTTTTCCCCCTCTGGTTTTCCATCAGGGTTTGCTTGTATTCGCTGAGTCATCTGGTCTTCCAATCTCTATGTATTTTGATGAGCCAGGCAGGTTAGTTTATGGACTAGCCCAAATTCACGTTTTATCCACTTAAATTTTTTTTAATTTTCAAAATGATCAAAACTGATATGTACACTACCATTGAAAAGTTTCAAATATTATTACAATGTAAAATAACTGTTTTGTTTTTTAATATAATATTTTTATATGTAGTGTGTTCCTGTGATCAAAGCTGATCATTACTCCAGTCTTCAGTGTCACATGATCCTTCAGAAATCATTCTAATATGATGATTTGATGCTCAAGAAACATTATTATCAGTGTTGTGCTGTTATCAACATTGTTGTGGAATCAGTGATATTTAATGAAAAGAAAGTTCAAAAGAACAGCATTTATTTGAAATAGAAATCTTTTGTAACATTATAAATGTTTAATTTCATGTGTCCTTGCTGAATAAAAGAATGAATTTCTTTTAAAAACATTACTGAGCTCAGACTTTTGAACAGTAGTGTGTATGTTTAAAAATGTATGTGATTGTGTTTAAGTCCAGTAATCCTGAGTGTAACAGACAGTGTTCTGGAGGCTAATTTTGTCCTCGCTACACTGTCAGAGGACTCGCATCCAAAGAACCACGGCAAATCCAACACAAAACAGTACGTCAAATCATGAAATATGGAATGTAATCAATCCTATAAACGTTAGATTCATTTCTATTTGGTACTTTTATCGTTTTCCCCCTCAGCCCTGATACCGGGCAACCAACAGACGACTTCATGAATGACGACATGGACTCATTTCTCATCGCCATGGAGACCAGCGAACTTCCTGGACCGTCACATGCACCCACATCCCCCCCGCACCCTGTCCCCACCAATAACAGAAAGCACCCAGCCAGCGAAGAGGAGCAGGAGGAAGCACTTGCAGAAGGACCTCCCAACAAAAAGGTACTATAATCTTTTAAATGAAACATTTGTTTAAAAACATAAAACCTAATGCCCATATGTCACTGATGATTTATCCCTGCCTTCTTCTCTTTCAGTTTTGTTCACTTTTCTTCGGTTCAGTTCTGCCCACGCTGTCTCAGCTGACCAATCAGACGATACAGAGCCAGGAAGTGCTCGCAAGTGACAGCGAAGACGAAAATCAGGCAGAAACATCATAACCGCCCCGTCGATTGAACTCAGACGTGAACGGTGTGGAAAGAGACTCCCACATGCAGCCTCTCAAAGACTGCTAAAGACAGTTACACACACACTTCTCCTCCTGATTTTATTTTTCTATCAAAATAATAATGGGTTTAAACCAAGAGATGAAGCAGTGAATATAACAAGCCACGTCAAATCATTGCACAGCTCACATTAAAACATCTCACTCCCACTGTGAAATGCGAATATTTGATTGATCAAGTCTCTGATTATTTAGAAATAATTGTCAGAAAAAGGGTCAGAGTTTCTCCTGGAGCGAGATTGAGTCTGAGAGTCGCTGTTCCCTGTGGACACGACGTCATCGACACACTTCTTGCTGAGCACCTGGAAACTCTTCCCTCGTGTCTGAGGCTTTTTCCTCTCTTTTCCTTTGTCCTTTTCCATCTCTTTCTCTCGTTTCTTTCTGTCTTTCTCTTCCCTTTCTTTTCGCTCTTTCTCCCTCTTCCGCCTCCTCCTCTCTTTCGCCGTCAGTTTCTCCTCTTTCTCGCTAAAGTCCTGGATGAGGATTTTGGGGATGGGGGTTTTACTGGTCTCCCCACGGAGGCGACGGAACAGGCCCAGACGTTTTGGATTGTCTGACTTTGTCGGCGAGCTAGGCTGAGCTTGTGTGTCTTGTGTAAGTGTGTGTGTCATATTTTCTGAAGGCATGTGTTCCTGCTGCTGTGGCTCTCTGAAGGTGTCCTCAGAGAGGATTGTGGGATAGGAAACCCGCGAGCTGGAAGTCCTTCGCACACGGAGCTGAGCTGGCGGGACGTTTGGGTTTGGGGATTTTGAAGATTGAATTAAAGACGGAGACTCTGAACCCTGGCTGTTTCCTGATATTGCACATTCACTGTCATGAGGATTGCCAGATCCAACAGCACAATCCTCTGTATTACACTCAGGGTTGCAAAATCCAGCAGTCACATGATCTCTGTTGGTCTCTGGGTTGTCAGATTCAGTTGCGACATGCACCGCTTTGTAATCTGGGTTGCCAGATACAACAGCTGAATCTTCTTTATTACTCTCTGGGTTGCCAGATCCAGTTGTAACATGCACATCACTGCATTCTGGGTTGCCAGATCCAGTTGTAACATGCACATCACTGCATTCTGGGTTGCCAGATCCAACATCCGAGTCTATTATATGACTCTCTGGGTTGCCAGATGTAGTTTTATCATGTACATCACTGCATTCTGGGTTGCCAGGTCCAAGATCCGAGTCTGTTATATTACTCTCTGGGTTGCCAGATGTAGTTTTATCATGTACATCACTGCATTCTGGGTTGCCAGGTCCAACAGCCGAATCCACTGTGTTGCTCTCTGGGTTGCCAGATTCAACAGCAATTTCCACCTCATTGCTTTCTGTTTTTTCAGATTCAGTGATAAAATCTGTCACGTTGCTTTCAGGGTTGCCAATATCAGAATCCACTATATTGCTCTCAGGGTTGCCAGATTCACTTGCAACAGGCACTTTTCTGCTCTCTGGATTGCCAGATTCAACAGCAGTTTCCACAGCATTGCTTTCTTTGCCACGTTCAGTGGTAAAATCTATGGTGTTGCTTTCAGGGTTGCCAGATTCTTGAGAAACATGCATTTCATTGCTTCTTTCTGAGAGGATAGTATCATCCTCTGCATTGTGTGTGAGGTTGCTCGATTCTTCAGTTGTATTGACTTCACAACATATTGTATTTGCAGATCCTGGTGATTTAATTTCTTCACTATTTTCGCTGATTTCTTTGTTACTAGATGTGGGAACAGCGGCAGCATCCTTGTCACTGTTTTCAGAGTGTCTTGATGCTACTATTGCATCTGGTTCAAGGGTGTTGGTGCCATCAGTAGGATCCGTTTCAATCTGCTCTGGGTTGCCAGATCTTACCGTATCCTCCACAGTGGAATCCATTGGACAGTGCACTAACTCTTCGGATGTAACGGTAGCATCCATGTCATTGTGCTCCGGCTCGCTTGATTGGGATTGCTGTACGGGATCTGCTGATCTCTCCGGATACTCAGTTTCACTCTCTTCTTCAGTTTGTAAGAAGGATGCTTCAGATGTTTGCAATGGGTTATTGTCTCTCTCTTCTAAGCTTATATCTTGTCTTTCTTCCTCCAATCTCGTGTCATCTTTCTCCTCACACATCTTTGAAGGCTCGGTTATCTCTTTGGTTTCCTTTGTCTCCTCAGGGAGAACATTAAACTCTTCTTGCTGAAAACCTTCCTCCTCGTCTTCATCACCAGGCTCTTCATCTTCCTCTGTCACTGTGTGCATGTACAAATCCTCTTCTTTCTGCCTTTCTGAATGTTCATGTTGATCGCTAGATGTTTCGTCCTGGACAACATGTATCTGTACCTCTTTCTCTGGGATACTTTCCTCATTTTGCAAATTGTCTTCCGGTTTTATGACAATTGGCAACCTATCTTCTGTTTCTTCTTGTTGTTCACAGTGTTCTGTTTGTATTTCTACTTCCTGGATGTTGCTATCTGGCTGTGTTTCCTCTTCCTGTTTACTGAAAACAGTCTGTATACCTTCTTCCTGTGGTGTTTCAACAGGTGAACTTTCTTCTGGCTCTAAAGTCTTCTCTTCTACGGTCTGTTCATCTTGACATGTCTGATTGTTTGTATTCTGTTCGTTTTGATTTATTGGTGCTTCTCTGCTCTTATCATCTTGACCTCTGTCTTTTTCTACATTCTGTTCATCCTGCTGTCCTTGCGTTTCTGTACTCAGTTCATCTTGGTTTGTGTTCTGTTCATGATGGTGTGTCTCCTCAACCTCAGCTTGTGTTGTTGCTGAATTATCTTTCTGTTGGTTTAAAGATGCCTCTGTGTGCTCTTTCTCAAAAACATCAGAGTCGATACTAGAGGACACCACCACTGAGATGTTTGGATGTGTGTTGTGGTCTTTGTGTTTGTGTGTACAGAGTTCATCTGCTAGCCTGTCCCGTTTGTCCCTTTGCTCCCCAACGATACCACACACACTCCTTCTCCTCCTCATCTCCTCTTCGTCGCTCTCCTCCATCAGACTATTTGAGAACTTTCTTCCTCCTCCATCCCACTCCTCTGTGTCAGTCTTACTGCTCCTCTTCCTCCATTTCTTGCGTAGAACCGAAGGAGAAAGAGAAGAATGTGAGCGCATTAGAGGAATAATCAGGCTCCCCTTCTGTCGCTCCTTCTTTTCGTGTTCCTTTTGTTTATCCTGCACTCTTTCCCATGCCATCCGGTATCCGTAACAGCGCCCTCGTGGGTCAAAGGTCGAGTTCGGTCTGTCTTTCTTCCATTTCTCCAGCTCTTTTTCAGTTTGTTTTTGCAGGTCCGACAGGGACAGGGACACTGAACATACCTAAGGGGTGTAACAGTATTTATGAGTAAAGAAATCTATCAGGACTTAAGGCCTGTTCACATTAACAGGAATGTTTGGAATTAAAATTTTTGAAAAAGATCCATTGTTTATTGTCAATAGTGTAACCTTGAATGAAGCTCACACGGGCGTCAATGTCAAACCAATCAGCTTTCTGTTTTTCAGTGCGACAAACTGAAATCTCATACGCGAAAATTTCCCATACGCGTGGATTCCTATTGAAATGACTGGATTTTGCCCGTGAAAAATTGTTAAATAACGCTAAATGTGGCCGCACCTTAATGATTAAAAAACAGCAGACGTCAGGAATGAAAATTCTGTTTCACTCTCTGACAGTAGGTGGCAGTTATAGAAAAACATAAATACTCCGGTTACGCCTCGTTGGTTGTAGAACAAATGAGTGGTGTATAAGCGAAGCTATCAGGCTAATCGGATGTCTATATGCTATCCTAATGTATAAGCTAACTAAAACAAACATTGATGGTCATTATAACATTCACTGCCCGGCCAAAAAAAAAAAAAGTCACTGTTTGGATTTAAATAGGAAAATGTTTAAGAGTCTATGATTGGATCAGTATTGCAGTGATTATTATGTTTCTAGCATGTTATATGTTTGGCGACAGTTCTTCTAACTCTAACTGATGGAGTGTGTAGCTTTTCATTTCTTAAACAACCATGTAGGAAGACTCATCATGGCCATATTCCAGGATGGCAATGTCAAGATTCATCAGGCTCAAATTGTGTAATAATGGTTGGGAGGATCATGAAGAATCATTTTCACGCATGAATCGTCTCCTCCGAGTCCTTAAATTCAGTGAAAGTCTTTGGGATGTGCTGGAGGAGACTTTACAGAGTGCTGGACTCTTGCGTTGTCAATACAAGATCTGGACCAAAAATTGATGCACCTCTTGATGGAAATAACATCACAACATTTATTTCCATCACGAGGTGCATCCATTTTTTTTGGTTAAGATCTTGTATTGACAATGCAAGATTCAAGAATAACTTGGGGTTAGAAGAACTGTTGCCAAACATATAACATGCTAGGAACATAATAATCACAGCAATAATGATCCAATATTTACTCTTAAGCATTTGCCAATTTATTTATTTTTTTGGCCAGGCAGTGTAGCCCTAATGACATATAATGTGATTATGTAGGAATTGAAATCAGGCGACTGTATCCATTAAACATTCTCAATGGGATCAGTCGGGGTCCTAATGGAGACCTGATTTTGAGAAAGGACCAAATTTCTGACGATACAGTTTCTGTATTCTTCCTCTGCTATTTACTGTAACATACCAAGATAGTCCTTTCATGGGCACCAACAAGTCACGGTTTTAAGTAACAGAAGCGGCTCTAGGCATACGGTCAAAAGCACAAATCTTATTGCTTGTTCAGGTTTCTGAGATGAGAACACCTCTCCGTAAAAACATCTGTTGCATTGACAGCATGCGAATGTTCATTTTAGTCTAAATATAACCATCATTCATCAAATTAAAATGTTTATCGCACCGGATTTTCGCATGGAACATTCATTTTGGTGTGAACAGGCCTTTATTTAGATTAGTTGAAATACAATATCAGTGATATTACCTCATGGATAAAGGCATCAGTCTGCTCGTTTTGGACACGCTCTTTAACACCTCGCAGTCGCTCCAGGGTTTCCATCTGTCCATCACACTCTTTTCGCAATCGCCCCTCACCCAGACATCGCCGCACCAGCACTACTGCAACCTGAAACAAAACACGCACACCTGCCACACACACACACACACCAGCTGTGGTCACCACATGGACTCATGCCAACAGGTCAACAAAAAAGAGGTGCACTAAGTATTTTACAGCAAAATATAGGCTGACTGAATTAAATTTTGACAAATTATGAACTCCAGAAGTGTTAGTATAAAACCTTGTAACAGAGCTGAAGGAGAGAAACAGGATGTTTCCTCAAGGCTAAACATTATAAATACACTCAGCACTGAAACTAAATTAACTCTGAAACTAAAATGCTCTAATCTACGGAAGCTTGTTTCCGCCACTGAATAAAAATAAATGAGGTAATTGCGAAATTTTATCTCATAATCCAGACTTTTCTTTCAGAATTGCAAGATATAAACTCACAATTGCAAGGGAAAAAAGTCATTTGTGAGATAAAAAGTCGCAATAATCTTTTAAATAGTTTTTTTCTGTGGCAGAAACAAGCTTCCATACTAATCTGCTAATATGAGAGCCAAAAATAAATGCTTCTGACCTCTGTCATGGTCTTAAACTGCTTAAAATGGTGGCTGTAAGAATGGAAGTCCCACACTTCCGTTAGATGAGACAATGTTTTTTTAATATCATTGGATATTTAACATATGTTAATCAAGCAGGTCTGAGTTGTACTTGAGAAAAGAGAGTGCAACCGTTGGTTTCTGGAAGTAAAAACATTTGTTTTCTCAATAGGGAAATTGTTTTTGAACAATAACTTGTAAACCTTTAAAAACAGACCTTCAGTAAGTTCTGAGGTTGTTAATCGATGGTAAATGCTCTGCATTATTTTAACTTTTTTTTTTTTAAATGCTTGTATTTAACAGCAGAATTCTTGGTTAAAAACTACATTACCCATGATTCTACAGGAAAAACTCAAGAGAATTGCAACAAGCAAATTGTGCCAAAAGTCTCGGACAGTCCCACGAAGCACTGCAAATGACGAAATTGAGTCAGTGTCAATACGCCCTAACTACAGTAGTCAACATTTGAAATGGATTCAAGTTCATCAAAGTTGTCCTAAGACAAGAACGGGTATTGTTCAAAATTCATGTATAACTTCGATGAAAGGTTTTGATCCACTTCAAATGTTGACTACTGTTCTTAAATATGTGTTTATATGTGCACATTTTGCAATAAAAAAAAGAAAATTACAGCGTTTCTATATATAATAAATATCCTTAAATTAAGTTTTATATTTCTCCATGGTTTTTAATTCGATTGTGATTTGCAATGCTTCATGGGATTGTAGTTATTTCCCTCACTAAAGCCATTAAGTAAACCGTTTGGAACTTTTTTTCAGTTTCAAACACCTTTTTGCTTCAAATATAAGTTTGTAATGTTGTGATGTACCTCCTTGCTGGTTGGTTTGGCCCATAGATTAAAACTCTTTAACAAAGACTTGAATGAAAAAAAAACCTTTCTGAACCATTGAAAAAGTGGGCGGGCACTGTCTCCATTCGTAGCTGACCAGGGGCTTTGCCAAGATGGCCGACAAGCCAACTGACTTGCCTTAAAAGGATTTTGATACTACGTACATGATCACAGTAAAGCTCCAATTGTATGACACTTTTTGTTGCAGAATAATAAGGGTGGGTGACAAATACTTTTGTAAAAGGGGAATTATTTGTAAGCAAAATTGGCATCTAGCATTGAGTAATTCATCATCTAAGTGTCAGTATAATGTCTAAAGCCAGGTTCACACTGTACGACTGTGGCCACTATTTGGCCGTCGGAGACTAATTTTGAGAATCCTAAATGGTTCCTCTGATCCTGGGCCAAAATCTGAAGTCTCTGATCGCTAGTTTGACATGTTCGCCGACAGCTGATTAATGAACATTGCGATCCAATTTTTACCTCTGACGAAATTCTGGCAGTGTCAGAAGTTTTGAGACTCAGTCCTGCACTTTGACTTCTCCTACAACAACCATCAAATCAAAAACCAATAGGACCGCGCAGAACCTGATGACGTTCTTGTGTGCGTCAGTTTTTAACGCATCTTGACTCAAGTACAGTTTGACATTGAGGACAACTGAGATCCTACAGCGTGACATGGCTTACAGCGGGGATCATGTTCGTACAGTCTGACAATCAACCGTCGTGAAGGACTATCATAAATCGTACAGTGTGCACCCGACTTAAGACCACAGTCAAACTAACAATTACTTAGTGCACCTTTATATCTTGCAGATATAGAGTTGAAAACAAACCATAACAGAAAAAGAGATCCCAGACTCTGAGCAAAGTGTTGAAAGGCAGGTGACGGCTGTACAGACACATCAGCCAATCAGTGGCAAACATGAGAGGCTCCACCCCCTGATTCTGCAGGTGTTTGTGTGCAGCTGGACACTGCTTTTTTAACACACTCGAGAGAACAGCAGCGTCGAATAAAACACCTTCCTAAAGAGAAAGGATAATGAAAGTGTATCTATCAATTTTCATACACATTTAACCGTTATTTTCATGGTTACTGTAAAGATGCCCTACCAGCAGAGGGCTGTAGTATCCAGGGAGGTAGAGCTCACTAATCTGCACCAGACACCAGAACGCCTCCTTAAACAGAAAGACAATCAGTTACGCAATGTCATGCTAGCATTCGTCATGCTAGCATTCAATGCTAACTATTTCTGCAGTAGCATATGCATATCATTTCTGGAATAATAGCTGGACCCCAATCACAGAAAGACATTATAAAAATCTTACTGACCCCAATCTTTTGTACGGTAGTGTACATAATGAATGTGCCGCCTTTTGCGTATTATTTGGTTGTTTATTCCTTAATAGCTCTGTGTCATGTACTGTATAGTCATGACAGGAGTGGTACCTCAGCAGGCATGTTCATCAGAAGCACCGCGGCCACCGGACCCTGTGCCTGACAGTAGCCCTCCTCGGGTCGGTACTGAGTGTACGCTTTCAGGACCTCCAGCAAGTCCTTCTGACTACTCGTACAGAGACCAGACGGAAGCAGACACAGAATGAGAAACGTTGTGATTTATAATGCTACAGAGCACACTGCATTCAGCACGGGAAGGGAAAGGACAGTACCCATGGCCGTCTTTGGACTGGAACATCTCATGGAAGGGAAATTGTCTGTCTGTGTCTCTTTTGATGACATCGGTCCATCCATGATGATCTGGAGCTTTGACTAGATTCTAACACAGAACAAACAGGGCTTATTCACTGCCCGGCCAAAAAAAAAGTCACTGTTTGGATTTAAATTGGCAAATGCTTAAGAGTAAATAGTGGATCAATATTGCAGTGATTATTATGTGTCTAACATTTTCTATGTTTGGCAACAGTTCTTCTAACCCTAAGTTATTCTTGACTCTTGCCTTGTCAATACAAGGTCTTGACCAAAAATGGATGCAACTCGTGATGGAAATAAATGTTGTGAAAGTTATTTCATGAGTCCAGCAGGTGTAATGATATGACGCAGCACCTGAAAACAGGTCTAATAGGTTAGACAAACTTAGTCCCGGTCACGTTGGAAGTTACTGAGCTGGGGACTATTTTCAGGCGCTGCGTCATATCATTACGCCTGCTGGACTCATGGTACGGCAGCAAAGTTTCTTGATTATTACGCAGGAATGAGAGTATAGTTCCTAGCCATATCAGCCTAGAAAATCGCAACTTTTCATTTTGCGTCGGTCTTAGTACACGATGTAACTACAGAAGAGTCAAGTTTTAAATAGGAAAAATATCGAAACTCTTTGGTCATTTTTTTGAGAAATGCTAATGGTCCTGTCCGATTCCATGATCTATGCTAAGCTATGCTAAAAGTGGTACCGCCAGACCCAGAGATCGGCTGAATGGATTCGAAAACGGTAAGACTCAACTGTTTAACTCTGGGGGAGTTGTAAAATGAGCCTATTTCCAAAAAAAGTGGAGTATCCCTTTAAAATCAAACAGCATTTTTTTTTTTTTTTTTTTGGCCAGGCAGTGTATAAGAATATAAAAACATGATACAAATATAACCAATCACTTACTTTGTAGAGTTCATGGTTTTTGTCTTTTCTATCCTTAGCACCACAGAGCAGAGGCCAGCCCTTTGCCCTGACGGATGCTGGGATGCCCTTCTGACATTGACCTTTGACCTGAGACAAAAGAAGAGAGCTGAGCGATGTGGCTGGCCATTGTAAAACTTACGCTAACAATTAAATGCTCTTTTGACTGCAAATGAATCCAAAATTCTTGGATATTTTAGCATATTCAGAAAAAAAAAAGAAAAAAAAACTGATAAAGC
Source organism: Abramis brama (assembly GCF_963993115.1). Lineage (NCBI taxonomy): Eukaryota > Metazoa > Chordata > Actinopteri > Cypriniformes > Leuciscidae > Abramis > Abramis brama. The sequence continues at coordinate 25,386,717 of NC_139975.1, forward strand.
ATTTCTTTAATAATTAACTTATCCAAATGCGTTAAAGGGATAGTTCACTCAAAAATGAAAATTGTGTCATTACCTGTTCACCCTCAAGTTTTTCCAAACCTGTATGAGTTTCTTTTTATGTTGAACACGAAAGATGATATTTTAAAGAATGTTGGTAACCAGAGAGTTGATGGCACCCACTGACTTCCATAATAGGGGAAAAAAGTAGAAGTCAGTGGGTGCCGTAAACTGTTTGATTACCAGCATTCTTTAAAATATCATCTTTTGTGTTCATCAGAAGAAAGAAACTCTGGTTATATACTGGTTAAGAACAACATGAGGGTGAGTAATGACAATTTTGGGTGAACTATTTAAATAAGATGATCCCAAATCTTACATATAGAGGAATTTGGCACTCATTTGCAGCCTACAGTATTTGACATTCGACATCCTGTATATCATATGTGGGCCCACTGACAATGACATGTGAAGTTTCACACATTAATCAACTGAAATATCAATGCTCAAAGAATCAATACGATCAGAAATAGCTGAATAAATTTATTTTTAAAACTAGTTCGATGCATTGTTTTTTCACCATGTCTAATTCAAACAGTAAAAAACAGTCTTTTTCCAATGGACCAGTGAAAGCTTGTGAAACAGCTGGGCTATTTACACATTAACTCATTACTGATTTATCAATTTATAAGTTCCACAAATAGCCTTCTACAATCTACAGCTGTTAGACTTACAAATAACTTGAAAATGTTATGCTGTCCCTTGTGAAAAAGAAGTGCTCTTAATTGTATTGAATGTGCACTTGTGTTTCAAATCTTAAAAATATATGTTTAAAAACTGTTCTTGAAGGCAATCTAATATTAATGAAATAAAATGCACTTAAGTGTATTTAAAGAGTACATGACTGTTTCTTAACACACTTAAGTACACTTTGTAATAATGAAATTATTACAGATTGAAAGTATTACTTTAAAGTACATTTTAAATCATTGTTTTATTAATATTTTGGCATGCTTTAAAAGTACACTTATTTTGATGTTGACTAACATACTAAAGCACACGTAAAGTACTTGATTATAATCATAACTGTAGTGTCTTATTCAATATTACACTTACAGTTAAAATATTGTACATTTATTCAAATGCAACTTCATTTTGACAAATTGTCATACAACATGTCATACAAATTCATGACATGCAGAGAAACAGAAAGATTAAAGTATATTAGTTTACCATAAATTATATATAAAGATGTACTAAATAAATGAGTCAAAAAAACATTCAGCGATGCATTTATACATTTCCACAATAATACATTTTAATTTAATATTCAAATAACATGCAATTAAGTGTCCTAAAACATTACATTCAGTTTGCGCTTATGCATAGGATAAGTATATTGTACTAAACATAAGTATAATACATATACTACATACTACACATAATAGTACACTGTAAAAATAAAATTGGTTTCAACTTAAACAAGTGTGTTCATGCTGCCATAAAATTTTAAGTTTAGTCAACTCAAATATTCAAGTTGTCACTTAGTACAACTTACTTTTTTAAGTTAAAACAACATTTTTTTTTATAGAGTATAAGTATATTATTGATAAGTATTAAAAATATGCTAAAGTGTACTTCTTTTTCACAAGGGATTGACACGATTACTCATTATATCATTGCACGATTATAAAGTTGATTGATTTAACATTTTTTGAAGAAAAGTGATGTGCCACCACCACAACATTTGATTTCGCTTGACAATTTTCCATGCTTTTCCATGTGAATTGTAAAAGTCTTCTATATGCTAAATACGAATTCCTCACGTTTCTATGAGGTTTTCTATAGTGTAGATATAGAAAGAATATTCAATAAATATCAGAATGATGGGTGGGCGCCTAACGTAATATTTTAAATGTGCCAGATGTATATATGATCATTCTTGTTAAAATATGTCAACAACAGCGAGATAGACACACCTTGTTGCTCTTTTTCTCCATGACTTGCTCCCATTGAGTCATGAGGCTGAGCCATTTGGACTCTCGATGTCTCACTAACTCTGGACATGGACCGTCACTGTCAACGACACACACAATCAGCAATACTACACCACTATACTGCAGCATACTTCAGTCTTAACTACAGTGCAATGAGACTGGGACTGTGCAGTCAGTGTGAATGTCTTCAGTCTTCAGTTTTCCAATGAAGCAAAGAATCACACTACCCTGCTTTATAACTCACTCTCACTGAAAGTGTCTCCATACCAGTGCAAAGCATAAGTGTCATAAGAGGCAAACACACAGAAAACAGGAAACCACACATATCTCTATAGCAACATGACAGGATGTTGAGAAGGAGAAAACTAGAGTAAGAGGTGCAAAAGGTAACGGCTGATTATAAGATTGTGAGTTATGACTGAATTATCAATACAACACAGGATAAAAAATGCCTTGACCACAGATCAGACCTTGTATAACACACACTGTGCTCAACTAGGGCTTTTTGGGAGTGATAAACACTTAAATCAACCCCCACCCAAGCTCTAAGCTGTGATAGACGCGAGTGAACGGACATCAACACGGACCTGTCAGTTTCTCCATTTCCTAGAATGAAGCCAAAACGGTTAGTCTCCAAGACCGTGACCTCCGGCCCATGAGTCCCCTCCTCATCCTCGCTGTGGTCCGGTTTAACAGACATCTATGTGTGTGTGAGAGAGAGAGAGAGACATTCAGAAACACAATGTCACATTTGATAACAAATGGATTTCTATGTCAATCTCATTTCAGGTTAGCAAACAAGCGCCGTTTCAACTGCACGACACAACATACATGGCAAAGTTCTGGTAGAAGAAAGAACTTGTAGTATGAATTGATCTGAAATTAAACCCTGTTTGCTATTGCACATTAGGCAGGGAGTTTTCACAAATACAATAGAACAATAGAAAAACAAAAAAGGTCAATAAAGCAAACGTTACCTTCACGCTTCTGCCACACTGAAAGGTGCAGTTGTCCTCTGATGGGAGGGAAGACAACTGAGACTAAGACTTCCGCTGTAAAGTCAGCTAGTGTGCGGTTGTGCATGTGTGTGTGTGTGTGTGGTTTTGCGCGCATGTGTGTGTGTGTGTGTGTTTGAATCACTTATGTCTGGAGGAAACGGATTGTAGGTTGCAGGTTGGGTCTTTCTTTATTATGAAAATCCAATAGGCCAGTGATTTCTTGTGTTAACCATCATGAGGAAGTGAGAATGCAGTTTCACTAGTGCACTGCGATGTGATGATGCCATACTTCATGTACAACTATTTTAACCTCGTAGTTATTGAGAGACTACATTGAATACTTTAAAATATGTATTTGACACTCTACAGCACTAGAAGGCAGATAAAGGGGGACACTTTCTGATAATTTGTCATTGTTTTTAAAAATATATATATATTCCAAATGACTCATGCCACTTTAAAAATAAATAGATCAAAAAAAGAAGAAATGTTTCATACAAAACTTAAAATTCTTCATCAAACCCCTTATAGATAACAATTTCACAACTCAGCAGGTGTTATGGCGAACTGGGCCAAGGTGCAGTCACATCACATTAGTGACATTTTGGAGAATTTTCATGGGCAAAAGGTTAATTGTTTATTGTCAATAGTGTAGCGATATACGAAGCACAGCTCACACAGAAGTCACTTTCAAATCATGTGACCAACTTCTACAAATCTGCACCCTCGTGCAAAATTCCAAATTGTGGGATTCCTATTGAAATCAATGGATTTCACAGTGAAAATTTGTTGAAAAAACAGTAAAGGTGACCGTACCTTTATTGTCAAAGTTAGGCAGCTAGTTATGTAAAAAAAATAACATTAAATTGTAAATGAAATGTACTAAAATAATGATCTGCACAGTATTTTTTTAAGGTATTTTGTGATTTAACGCAGCTAGAAAGATCTATTAACCACAAAACATAGATGTTGAATTTTTGTGTAATAATATTTTGATTATGGGTAAGTTTTATTTACACAAATGTGGATTTGTTAAAGTTGCCCAAAGTTTTTAAAAATGCGTTAAAAAATGTAAAGTTTATTTCAATCTTTAAAGCAACTGAAAAAGTTAAAACTCTCTAATCTTTTCTTCCCCGTTGTGACATATATCTGAGTGAAACAGCATCTAGAACAAAAGCAAATGTAGGGCGGGACTTGATTTTGTCCATGGGGAATTGATTGGTTGGTTTGTGGTTTGCTATTGGTCGATCTGATATGAGTGACAGGTTGTCCCGCCCTCACGCCAGTAAACACATCATCAGAGAAGAAAAGAGATGTCATTGCAAGAGAGAGGGATTAAGAGGGCACACATAGGCCTAAATAAATAAATACAAATGTGCAGAGATAAATATTTTATAATAAACACTGTAATATTCCATAAAAAACAAGTAGCCTATCGTCCATTTTGATTTCATGGTGACTTTAAGTTTCATTTAATTGTTATCATTTGTTTTTATATATTTCTGTAGGTTATTTCTTGTTAATATTTTTCTTTTCAATGTATGTTGCAATAACATTAACAAAAAAGGTCAATTAAATACAATACAATAACAGTTAAATATAGGCCTATAGCTCACCTGTTCCATTCATATGCGGTATATGAGCCTCTCAAAAGTAAATCTCTCTGGTCTGTCACGCTGCCCGGTAAAGGAACACCACGTGACCAACCGGCTCTTCTTGACTGAAAGCTCAAGATCCTCTGATCACCGACCGACCGACTGAAGGAAGCATCTCGGTGAGTTAAACACGCAACAACTATAAATATGGGCCTATATTTCCGAATAATTTAGGAAATCAATGGAGTTACATTGTTTCATGCAGTTTAACGCTAGACGACCACGGACAGTCTGCGGGACACTAGGGTTTAAATGTGTAAACTAAAGGAATGGTAAAAATAGACATAAATAAAAACAATAGCTAAAAAAAAATATAACAAATATAAAACTGCTTGCTTTTTATTTAGACTGCTTGCTGTCTAAATATCATCATGATAAGTTAAATGGAATAAACCACACAGATGTCACAATGATTAGCCTACCTAAACACAAGTGGATGTGTTTACGAAAGGCATTTGTTAAACAATAATTTACTTGTATGAAAGAAGTTATTTTCTAAGGTCTGACAGATTGGGAAAGGAGATTACCAGCTGTCTTATAACGCAAATCTGTTCATTTGGCATACAGCCCGTATGTTTCAATCTCAATATAAGGGGTAGAAGCCTATATTTGCACCACTGTCATAATTGTTTATGTCTCTTTGGCTGATTAGGATGAAGATGACATTGCGCATAATATATTCCTCATGCCGCACAAGTGAGTTTATTTAATATGATGTAGCAGTCAGAAAATGATCATTTGACCTTGAACTGTGAGATTTTGCCATAGTGGAATAGTTTGATTCTCATACTGAAGCAAAATTATGTTTAATTTCATTAAGGCACTTTCGCAGTCAGGCTTGGACCTGTCCGTCCCTTCAGCCTTACCGTCTACAGGGGAGGCTATAGTGAGATAATACACACACGTATACATTTTCACACCCTAAACACACAATCCTACAATGTGTCCTACAATGCATCTCTCTGTCTCTCTGTAGAATATGTGAATGCTGAAGAGTTACCTACTGACATGAAGTCCATCACAGACCGTGCAGCACAAACACTGCTGTGGACCGAACTTTTCAGGGGTCTGTGTGTATAATGCTTGTTTAAAAAGTGCCCCTATTATGCTTTCCCCCCTGCCCTGTTACCTTTCATGTAGTGTGTAATATAGCTGCAAAAATATCTGCCAAATTTCAAAGATAAAAGTGCACGATAAATGGAGTTATTGTCTCTTAAAAGAAAGAACCTGAACTGCTGAAACGAGCCATCAGTAATCCCAGTCTCACTAACTTGAGTGTTGTCGACATTTCGAGAAGATGCTGGTTTCTGTGCTGCGAAAGCAAATCAACTTTGCATGGACTTTGAAAATGATGAGGACTAATGCTCGAACTGATACAGTAAAACTGACGCCATTGTTACTGTTTAAATCACTGTGTATCAAGTGCCTAGGAAGATCCAGAGCTGAAATTCAGATATGGTAATAGGCATTTTGTTTCCAACATGCGCTGTAAGCAATAGACCAATCACAACAGACTAAACCATCTGACCAAACAGAGCAGAGTAGACCAACAACAGACTGGGCCATCTGACCAATCAGAGCAGAGTAGACCAATCACAACAGACTGGGCCATCTGACCAATCAGAGCAGAGTAGACCAATAACAATAGACTGGGCCATCTGACCAAACAGAGTTGAGTGGACCAATCACAACAGACTGGGCCATCTGACCAAACAGAGTTGAGTAGACCAATCACAACAGACTAAACCATCTGACCAAACAGAGCAGAGTAGACCAATCACAACAGACTAAACCATCTGACCAATCAGAGCAGAGTAGACCAATCACAACAGACTAAACCATCTGACCAAACAGAGCAGAGTAGACCAATCACAACAGACTAAACCATCTGACCAATCAGAGCAGAGTAGACCAATCACAACAGACTAAACCATCTGACCAAACAGAGCAGAGTAGACCAATCACAACAGACTGGATCATCTGACCAAACAGAGCAGAGTAGACCAATCACAACAGACTGGGCCATCTGACCAATCAGAGCAGAGTAGACCAATAACAACAGACTGGGCCATCTGACCAATCAGAGCAGAGTAGACCAATCACAACAGACTGGGCCATCTGACCAAACAGAGTTGAGTAGACCAATCACAACAGACTGGATCATCTGACCAAACAGAGCAGAGGCAGAGTAGTAGACCAATCACAACAGACTGGGCCATCTGACCAATCAGAGCAGAGTAGACCAATCACAACAGACTGTGCCATCTGACCAATCAGAGCAGAGTAGACCAATCACAACAGACTAAACCATCTGACCAAACAGAGCAGAGTAGACCAATCACAACAGACTAAACCATCTGACCAATCAGAGCAGAGTAGACCAATCACAACAGACTAAACCATCTGACCAAACAGAGCAGAGTAGACCAATCACAACAGACTGGATCATCTGACCAAACAGAGCAGAGCAGACCAATCACAACAGACTGGGCCATCTGACCAATCAGAGCAGAGTAGACCAATAACAATAGACTGGGCCATCTGACCAATCAGAGCAGAGTAGACCGATCACAACAGACTGGGCCATCTGACCAATCAGAGCAGAGTAGACCAATCACAACAGACTAAACCATCTGACCAAACAGAGCAGAGTAGACCAATCACAACAGACTGTGCCATCTGACCAATCAGAGCAGAGTAGACCAATCACAACAGACTAAACCATCTGACCAAACAGAGCAGAGTAGACCAATCACAACAGACTGGGCCATCTGACCAAACAGAGCAGAGTAGACCAATCACAACAGACTGGGCCATCTGACCAATCAGAGCAGAGTAGACTAATCACAACAGACGAAACCATCTGACCAATCAGAGCAGAGCAGACTCAGAAAGGATGGGTTTGGAGAGACTGAATCCTTTATCAAACTGTTTTAGACACTGCGAAAAAAAGAACTGATGCTACAATATTATGAGAAAATGAAAGTGTTTATTATAAACCTATTGTAGGAGACCTCCAAAACTAAATTAGGAACCTTTAAAATTGCATAATAGGGGCACTTTAACTTTTTCTTCTTCTTGTAAATGCTACTTTTTTGCATGTGGACTTGCATGCTGAGATTTTGCAGTATATAAAGTTGTGTTGTTCAAATACATAATAATAAAATGATTATTATATTCTGTGTCTGTATGGCAGGATTGGGCATGACCATGAGTTATTTGTTTAGAGAACCAGCTACTATCAATTACCCATTTGAGAAAGGCCCTCTCTCTCCCCGCTTCCGTGGCGAGCATGCGCTGCGCAGGTATCCAAACGGAGAGGAGCGCTGCATTGCGTGCAAACTGTGTGAGGCTGTCTGTCCTGCTCAGGTACACACACACACACACACACACATGCATGTTCCTCATCTGTGATTACCTGCACCGGCTGTGTGTTAGCAGTGCTTTTGTCTCCTGTAGGCCATCACAATAGAGGCAGAGACCCGTGCAGATGGCAGCCGAAGAACAACTCGCTATGACATTGACATGACCAAATGCATCTACTGTGGATTCTGCCAGGAAGCCTGTCCTGTGGACGCAATCGTAGAGGTACACACATATATTACATCAGGGACAAATTGACTTGCAACGGTTTGTCTCGTCCGGTGTAGACACAATGTTACCCAGACAGCAACATAGTGTCGGCCCACATCTGGTACATGTGGATTCAACGCATAACAGATGTGGGCCGGATCTGGACCGACACTATGCTGCTGTCTGGGTACACTGATATACTTAACTGATCACTGAGGGTTATTTAGTCCAAAACAGTTAATATTATACACTGATAAAAACATTTTGCCTTTCTTTTTGTGCCAGGGCCCTAATTTTGAGTATGCGACTGAGACTCATGAAGAACTGCTGTATAATAAAGAGAAACTGCTGAATAACGGAGATCGATGGGAGGCTGAGATTGCTGCTAACATTCAGGCAGATTACCTGTACAGATGAACAAATAACATCCTCCTAACAGAAACACAAACAGCAGACGACATCAGTTCATTAGCATCATCTGCTGAAACTAAAAATGACACTTTGTATAGAACCACAAAAAGTATTAATATATTTGCTGTCTAAACGCACAAAACATAATGCACAATGAATGTTCATCTATCTGTTCATTTTAAAGCAGTGCATCAAACATAATAGGTTGTTCTCAGGGGCAGATATTACGCATGTGAATGTTTACAGGAAATTCACATATTTGTTTATTCTCTGAAAAAGTGATTTAATGATATAAATAAAATAAAAAACAAAATATGGTGTATTTCTTTTAATAATGTAACCATTTACCAGTATTTAAAATTACTGTTAGCTATTTATATTTTATATATAAAGTGTATTATTTTTTATTATTATGTATTATTGTTACTTATATATTATTATACTATATTACCTATAGTATAATATAAAAGCCCAAATCGATCAGTGCATTCAAACTTACTAGGTAAGACTTGCTGGGCAGTCTGGTTGAGGAACGAGCACTCCCAGAGAAGTCAAAGGACGTTTCAGGATATGAACATTTGAACTCTCTCTTGTGAAATTAGCATCACCATTCGAGTGGTGCATCTCTTTCCCTTGACCCCCCATTCCCCCGTTCCTTCTCTCTCTTATGCTGAGATCAAATGAATTCACCCAAAAATCTATGGTTTAATGTGAACGATTATCAGACAGTATTATACATATTTGGTATCATTTGAAATGTCTCAGTGTGACTAGTACAAAGGTATGGAAGCTTGTTTCCTCCACTGAATAAAACATTTTAAAAGATAATTGCGACTTTTTATCTCACAATTGCAAGTTTACATCTCGCAATTCTGACTTTATTTCTCAGAATTGCGAGATATAAAGTCAGAATTGCGTGAAATAAAGTTGCAATTGCGTGTTATAAAGTCAGAATTGTGAGATATAAACTATTCTGAGGTAAAAAAAAAAAAAGTGTCTTTTTTTCCCTTAGAATTGGACTTTATATCTCACAATTGTGAGTTTATATCTCACAATTCTGAGAAAATATGTCAGAATTGCGAGATATAAACTCGCAATTATGTGTTATAAAGTCTGAATTGCGTGATATAAAGTCGCAATTGCGAGAAAAAAAGGTCTCATTCCCACAGAAGTAAACCAAAAAGGTAATAAGGTGTGGAGAGTTTAGAGATATCTTGTTAACTGCTGTGGGTGTGCCCCCATGTAAATCAACCTCTGTCCACAATAAATCTGGGATGGTGATTAATGTAAATTCCCACTTTGAACTCATGTTTACATTTGAAAAGAGGTTTCTGCCTTGGTCTGAGTGTTTAGGGAGATGCTGAAGAGGGTTCAGGGCACGATTCGTAGCTCAAATCAGCCCGTGATTTTTTAATTACACAAATAAAAACATGATGATGAGTGTCTTGAGCACTGCGTCAGATTACTAACAGATCAAATCGATCAGTGTATTCAAACTTACTAGGTTATTAACAGGTTCACATATTAAGCATGTTTGTATCTAAATGTTTGTAGGACATTCACATATTTGTTTATTCTCTGATAAATTGATTGAAATTATATACATAAAATAAAATATGGTGTATTTCTTAACATTTCTTAATGCTACTAATTTAATTATTTACCACATTCTGATTACAAATATTACTATTGCTATTTTTACTTTAATAGTAATAGTAACAGTATAATATTCAACTTACAATGTTGTATAAACTATATATATATACGTATACATATCTTGGCTGCACCCGAAATCGCATACTTCCCTACTATATAGTAGGCGAAAAACAGTATGTAACAAAAGAAGTATGTCCGAATTCACAGTAGCCAGAACCCGGATGACCTACTTCTTCCAGCGAGATTTTGAAGTGTGCATATGATGGACACTTTACTATCCCATGAGGACACGGGAGAGGATTTGTAAACGGCAGTGAAGCGATGTAAACTGATGCTGGTAAGGTAACATGATAATGACAACACGACGAAGAATGTAGTAGCCTACGTCCCTATTATATGCATAGGCATACACGCATTCAAACTATATAGAACAGTGGTTGTGAAGTAATTACTTATTCAAAATAAGTACCTACTCGAGATTATACGAGCATCTTCTCTTCTCTGATGACGTGTTTACTGGCGCGAGGGCGGGACAATCTGTCACTCACACGAGATCGACCAATAGCAGCCCACAAACAAGTCCCGCCCTACGGTTTTTCTCATTCCAAAAGCCATATCACTCGGGCAAACGTCTCAATAGGGGAGAAAAGACTATCTCAACTGCCGTTTTTTCACTAGGTGGCGCAGTTGTCCCGCGGCAGCAGAGAGTCACGTGGTAGGGGCGGAAGCGTTTATGTGAGCCACGCTGAATCCCGCGCGGGCGCAGCCATTTGCTCTCTTCCTCGATCACTTCAACACCGGTGAGTGCGGAACGACGCTGCTCGTCTCATCACAAACTCATTTCAACGAGACGTTTTTGTTTTCGCCGAAAACAAAACACACCCGAAAGTCTTTATACGTCTGCTAAGGTGATCTAAAGTCGCTCGGATCGCTTTTATTCGCCGCGGATGTGGAGTTGTGAGTGTTTCATCATGGCTCATCTGTGTCGTAGCGCCATCGTGAGTTGTTGGCAGCGCGCGATGCTGGCGGGCTCCTGTAGTCGCGTGAACAACACTTGCTTCGGTCCACTCTCTTGTAAATTTAACCGATTGTCGTTTATTTCCACAATCTTTAATGCGCTATATATTGATTTCCAAATTGATGGGCCTGTTTGAGGCCTTCAGGCTGCGACTGAAGTTCAGGCTCCAGTAGCAGCGGCCTCGTGTGTTCGCGCGCATCCTTTATTCAGACGCGGTAGTTGTTCGTTTATGAACGCAGTTGTTTGTTTTGAGTTTTATACGCTCTTTCGGGTTTAATATGCGTGATAAGAGTGTTGTTTCCAGTAGTTTTGTGTAACTATGTTGTTTATTTGTGATTGTTGCGGCCTTTTGTGTGATGTTACTAACCGTCCCGCCATCTCTCCCGCAGAGTGACTGCAGCACAAAGACCAACACACACAAACAGCCATGGCAGAGAACGAGCCACAAGTTCAGTTTAAGGTAATGCAACACTAAAACTAAAATAAGTTACAATAATCAAGGGTTTTAATTGTTCGCTTGTTAGCACAAGTTGCTTAACTGTTTGGATGTAAATTAGCAGACTTGTTCCTGATAACGAGCGCAGAGATAAGCGTGAGAACCGCCTCGAGACCCGAATGATGGTGCATTCATCAGGAAAACGGTTAAAATGTATAGTAAATGTTTAAAAACAAAGATTAAAATTCACAGGAAAACACAAGGAGAATATTTGTATATCTTGGTTTACCCATTTAATTCCAGTTTCTTCATCTTGTTACATGTTATAGTACAATGTAACAAACTTTTTTGGGTAACGTTAACACTTTATTTTGCAGTGTCATTGTTACATGCATTCACTATAGTAATAATTATAAAGTATGCATAGTTGCACACAACTAACTACATGAATAATATAGTACTTAATGTCAATACTTAGTAATATTAGTACTTAAATATACAATTTGTGTAACAAAGACACCTTAATAGTCTATTTTTTGTTTTTTTTTAGACCCATCAGACTCATGGTTTAATTAAAACGTTTTACTACCAGGCAACTTTTGTGCAAATTAGGTTTATAAACCAATAATAAATAAAACAAAATATGCATTCAATCCTTTTAAATCTTATCTATCTAATGCAAATTAATCAGTTACTTCAATTCAATATGGGGTTGTTTTTTTCACAAATGTTACCACTGATATCTTAACTTATATTTTGAAAATTATATATGAAACAGTTTATGGACAATTATATTGCTGCATCAAGCCACTCCCATAAAATAGCTGTCGCTGTTCAAATTAATGCATGGCTCAGACTAACTACTTTATGTGTAAGACTTAAATAAAATTATAATGTAGTAATTCTCTTAAGAATAAATCTGTATGTAAAATTGGCTGTCTCTATAGTATGATAGACTACACAATTAATTATTTATTTATTTATATTATTTTAAATTACTGTCCCTGGTTCAATCAGGTACTATTGTAAGAATGTCTCTGCTTAAAAAGATGCAATCAAATCCTGTTTGAGTTCACAGAATTGTTGCTATGACGGCAACTCCAGGATAATCTTCGAAGAACCCAACAATCATGATCGTCAGATCAACCGTAAAATCCAGATAACGGAGTAATCCACGTTTAAAGAACAGGCCCCTGATCCACTTATAATCTTTGTGGTCATGTGACTGTTTTCACCAGCCATTTAAAATGTTTATATGAAAGCAAGACAGTGAATATTAATTTGTAGTTGACATCTTTGAATAAAATACATCAATGCCTCGGGGGCCCTTCAAATTCTCCACCAAATTGTGGCCACAGATGACTGAAGGGGTAAATCACTGTATGGCCTTTTCCAGTAACCTAAATAAATGTCATGCTGTAGGATTAAGTACCAGTATTCTGTGTCTTTCAATTAATCTCGCAAAAGCACTTACTTAAAACCTTGAATTCTCTCAAATGGTTTCATATAGTATGTATGCCACTGTTTTGTTGGGCTGGGACGATACACCTATATCCTGATTCGATATTGTGATTCAAGTATTGCGATTCGATATTGTGACGTATTGCAGTAGACCATGGGGGAAAATTAAGTCACACACTTATACCGACTGTACATGTGCGAGTCATTTACTAAAACAATTCATCACATCTTTCTGAGTTTTATTTCAGAAGCGTCATACTGTACTACATACTCTTGAATAAATGATTCAATAACAAATAAATTTAAGTCACTTGTTGCCACCTAGTGGCGAAACAATGTAATCGATAAATGCGTTATTTTAAGCGCCAAGTTTCTATCAAAAGCTGATTTACTTTATTTTGATCGCTGCCATAGACATCACTGTTTACATTTTAACTTAACTTTTATCCCAGTACTTATGATAAATAACTATTGTATCTCAGAAATTGATACTATGAGTTTGTGAAGCCGTTTCACGACGACACTCTCTGGGTCAGCGGCGACACAGATTTGAATGTTGCAATATGATTTTCTCAACGGTTTTAATAGACAGACGAATTGGCAGATCGCTTGAGTGTTTGAATTGAGATTAGTCTTTTAAAGATTATTTGTGTGTCTGATCGCTCTCTCAGCATACGAGTAGCACGAGGGCTCTTCAGTGCACTCATTCTCACGTCGCTTTCACACACGTCCACTTGAAAGGGATATTAAGTCTCTTTACACTCATAGATAACATTTCATTCTCTGTTGGAACAAGTGGCTGACTTCTGCCAACCTTTTCTATAAGCAAGGACAAAAATAAACGAATTTAATTTGTATTAATATCGATTCTGGAATATAAAAAATCTATTTTATAATCATAAACAAAATCATCGCATTAGTTAGGTGTATACTTTTTTTTTTTCTTTTTTTTTTCTTTTTCCAGACCTATTGTTTTGTCATGTCAACTACTGTACTGTAATTCCGGTTGTTTGAAAAGTGTTGGTCACTCATGCAAACTCTTTCCCATCCACAGCTGGTTCTGGTAGGAGATGGAGGCACGGGGAAAACCACCTTTGTGAAGAGACATTTGACTGGGGAGTTTGAAAAGAAATATGTTGGTAAGTCTTTTGGAGTCTTGGCTCATTTCATTATTGTGGCATCTCAACGCAACTATTCTGGAGGAATGTGTGGCTTTGGTGCGACAGTCACGGCGATGGGCAGCTCTTAAATGTTTCTTTGTGTCGTCGTAGCCACACTTGGAGTTGAGGTACATCCCCTGGTCTTCCACACCAACAGAGGAGCCATCAAATATAACGTATGGGACACAGCCGGACAAGAGAAGTTCGGAGGCCTGAGAGATGGATACTACATCCAGGGTGTGTTGCTGTTTACCATATATACACTTTTCAGCCACTTTTACTGTACAGCTCTGGTTTAACATGTGCATCTGTCTCTCTCTATAGCTCAGTGTGCAATCATCATGTTTGATGTAACTTCTCGAGTGACCTATAAAAACGTGCCCAACTGGCATCGTGACTTGGTGCGTGTGTGCGAGAACATTCCCATAGTGCTGTGCGGTAACAAAGTGGACATCAAGGACAGGAAGGTCAAAGCAAAGAGTATCGTTTTCCATCGTAAGAAGAATCTACAGGTACAGTGAACCTTTTGAACTCACCCTATCTGTGCTCGAAATGTGTGTTTTTGTAAACGATTCATCCATGCCCATTTCATTAAAACAATTCAGAGTTTGTAATGTTTAATTACAATGTCTCTGGTGACATATATGCAGGACTTCTCCAATCATTTTGTCACTTAAACCCTCCCCTTTCCCCAAATCCCTAGCCTAATGAGTTCAACTCAGATGTGTCACAATATGGAAGAAAAGATCAGTTTTAAAATGGTCACCCTCACGTTTCCCCTGTGCTGTAGTAAAGACTGCATGTCAGGCTGTTGTAGACCATTAATGAGATTCTTCCTCTTCTCAGTACTATGACATCTCTGCCAAGAGTAATTATAACTTTGAGAAGCCCTTCCTGTGGCTTGCACGGAAACTGATTGGAGATCCTAATCTGGAGTTTGTTGAGATGCCAGCCCTTGCACCACCTGAAATTGCCATGGACCCATCACTTGCTGCACAGTATGAGCATGACTTGAAAGTAAGTGTACACTCAGGTGACCCGTCAGTTTCTCCTGCTCCCCAAAGAAAGTGTTTAATCTGTAATGTTTGTCTCTTCCAGGTGGCATCAGAAACAGCTCTCCCAGATGAAGACGACGACCTTTAACCTGTTAACCCCTCTGACCTCCTTATGGCAATGTCACTGGGATTTTCCAGTGATGGTTCCTCTCCCTGCCCCTTTTACTGTAAACCCCAGTGCAGAATATTTTTATTTTTCAATTTTTGGTTTGTTTTGTGTTCTGAATTTGAGTAAATTGTGTGGTTCATTTCATTGTAGACATGCTAACTGTTACCACCAGACAGACACACACATGCAGACATGCCTACACTGACACACTCGCTCACTCAACGGTGTGAGCAGGTCGAGTGTCCCAGTGCTTACTTCTCTATGTAAAGCTCTAAGCACTTAGAGGAATTCTTGGAATAAAAACATTCTCGATATAATAATCCTTGCTTGGTCTTTTCTTACGAACAAAATAACTATTAAAGCAAATGATTAAACTGTAGTGGGCTACTTGTAAACAATTTTGTTGACTTGAGGAAATGGTCAAGTTTACTTTGTTTTACATGTAAAGCATGTTTCAGGATACATGGCTCTGGATGTTTCTCTGGGTTTGCGCAGACAATAATGCTGGAAAGGTCTAAAATGGCATGTTTCTGGTCACTGGTTGTGATGTTTAAATACTGTGAGTTATGCAGTGGATTGTGAATTGCTGCCGAGTCCAAGATCGATCCATTGTCAAATAAAACCGCATGCATCTAGTTTAAGGTCTGATGTTTTACACCAAGCCATGTCACTCATATCTGTTCTTAATGTAAAGTAATTATGGGGTTTCCTTGTAAGAAGTTTGTCATTGTTGTGCTAGTGGAGTAGTTACTCATATTTAAATGAATGCTATGCCACTAAACATGCAATGGACTTGTCTAGCAGAAAAGTTACATAAAGGATATCATATCCTAACAGCATAAAGGATATAACGTATTTTTTTTTTCACCAAATGTTAAAAGAAAAAAGTGTTTAACCTTAAAATGCAATAAATGTTAAATGAAAATTCCAAATTAATCGGACATTTTTTTATATTAAATGTAAGATTTGAATTGCCTTTAATGTTAAAATTATGATAGTTTAAATGGTTGCATACAGTCAGGAAGGTCAAGACTGAGAGGAGACAGGCCAAACTCGATTTAGGCACTTTATTAAATAAAATAAAATGCTTTTAATTAAACGAACATTTGATGTAGATTTGTTCATGACATTTGTGTATATTCCATGATAAATATTCCTCACACTGAAGAGTCTAGAGCCTTTTCGGTTATAAAACCAAGCGTTGCTGTTATATAAGCAACTTTGTTTATGTAATACATTTGTTATAATGAGTTTTATTTAAAATGTATCTAGTAGTATAATATAAATTGTTGCCTGGCGGAAGGTCATTTATTGCCTGAACAGGCAAAATGTGAACATGGACTGGTAACCAGTTTCTATCACAATAGCCGTCAGTTGCTACTATAAAGTAATATGAGCTGCTCCTTCAAACAGTATAAGAAGTTTGTAGTTGTGTTTTTGATGGCACAGGACAATAGTGTAGTAAAGTAATCAGTAACTGGCGTACGTTTCCGTTAGAGTGATGACGTAACGCAGTTCCTTCGTACTACGTAATACTACGATTTAGCCACCAGAGAGCAGAAAATACTAATTAATGTGTCATGTCGTCACAGTCTTTGGAGTCGAGGGTTCACAAACTATCTGAAGGAAGGGTTTAGTGAAACATTCATACACACATTCCGTCGCGTTGGGGTATAAAATACAGATCCTATTCACTGATGACGAGAATAATAACGCGACGTCACGCGAAGGACAGTGATCGCTGAGACACCCGTTTAGATGTGAAACACAACCTTTGTTTTTGTTTTTTGGGGGAAAAAAATCTAATATATATCAAGACTATTTTTCTTTCACATTATAAAAAAGCAATTAAAACTGTTTCTATATATGAGTCCTTTAATATAGGCCTATTTACATAGCCTTAATATAGCCTACCCCCTGATTGTATGTTTTGCTATAGACTATGTATTATTGCAGTTCTGACTGTACATTGATTTTGTTTGTTTGAAGTTTAATAATAAAAAAGACACCAGTGCTGATGTAGCCCATGATTGCACTTCC
The DNA here is from genome assembly GCF_963993115.1 of Abramis brama. NCBI lineage: Eukaryota > Metazoa > Chordata > Actinopteri > Cypriniformes > Leuciscidae > Abramis > Abramis brama. The sequence goes on from NC_139975.1 coordinate 25,404,283, forward strand.
TTGTCCTCTCAGTGTTGTTGACAGAGGACACAGGGTTAATGAATGTCAGCTCTCGTGCTTCATGTGTGGTGAAGTGGGCTATTCTCATTGATCTCTGACTCCAGATATATATCCCGTGATACATTGCACAGTAAAGACAAAAAGTCTTGACGTGAAAAAGTTTCCTTACAGTAAGTATTAGAATCTAATAAATAGGCCTATGTTATTTCATGTCAGAAGCACATAGTTAATATCTGAGACACAGTCACATTTTTTTAAAACAATTAGATTAGTTCATAAAAATAAGCCTTTTTTTTTTAGATTTACGCATTTCAGTAACAGTAAAATTTCATCAAACTGAATTGAACAATCCTTACATATTATTCATATTAAGAATTTTAGATGAGTAAAAAAAAAAACTAGAGCTTAATAAAACATTTTGTATCTCAATGGGACAGGGGAATGGACCATTCAGTTTATGTGAAATATGTTGATATGTTATAAATAATATATGAAAATATGTTATAAATAATATATTTGTTATATAAATAAGTTTTAAGATTTATTCAAAATGTTTTATTAAGCTCTAGTTTTTTTTTTTACTAATTTAAAATTCTTAATTCATAATATGTAGGGATTATTCGATTCAGTCAGGAATTTTACTGAAATGAATAAATTTTTAAAAAGGATTTTTTTTTTTTTTTACTAGCATAATGAATACTTACCAGTAGATTAAATACATATAGATTTAAATATATTAGTCACTATTACAATACTGAAGCAATGGGGTATGAAAATAATTTTTGTTTTAACACTTGAAAACTGTTCAAAGGAAAAAGTGCCCAATCTGAAAATGCAATAATTAAATTTAGGCTAGTTAAACTTAAAAATTAATCAGACAAACATTTATTTAAAAAACAAAATCTGCAACAGTGCAGAAAATGTGGAAAAAAAATAATATTATGTAGGCCTAATTCAAATTAGTTAATGAATACACATATTTAGCTACTAAAATAATTGTATCAAAATGATGAAATTGTTTAATTGTAATAGATAGATACCAAAAAGGTCAAGTCTTCTGAGATGAGGGGAAAACAGACATGGGATACATTTGTAATCACCTTCTTTCAAGGTCTGTGATTTTTTTTAATTTTTTATAGACATTATCGAACATATCTATCAGTTATCACAAAACGTGGAATCTGTGCCCTTTAATACTCAAAAAAAGCAATGTGATATAATGGATTCAGTAGAACTGAAACAGATTAGTCAATATTGGGATAGCTGGTGTCTATATTTGGGTCACTGACAAATAAAGCTTCAACCAGTTTAAAGTTTAAACCAGTTTCAGTTGTTAAATAACATTTCAACGTGTTTAAATTAATTTTTTTACTGTTTTTATGTCAGGCAGTACAACCAAGTTGTATGTATAAATTGCAGTTGCACCACCTGACATGGAAAGTGTACCAACCGTCCCATACTTGAAATTAGCAGGTTTTACCAGTATATGAGATAGATCTACAAACATTTTTTACTGCCACAGGGATCAGTTGGGCTCCTCTGGATGACGCATTATCATGTTTACTGTTATTACCTTGTCAATTCATAATAAAAGAGCCATGTTTGCCATTGCGCCACCCTGACATTTGAGAACATACAAATTCCATGACAAAAGTTGTTCAGTTATCTCAACAGCTTTAAAACTACTGATATCTATAAAATGTGTTTACATGAAAGGTTGTAAACATAAAATGATGCCATAGATGCCAATTTTTTATTATTAAGACACCTTTTAAATAGTTTTCTTAGTCAGTTCATTTGTTCAGACAGTTGCACCACATGACATGGGGGTTTAAGAAAACAAAACAATATGTAGCCTACTAAAATGAATTCAAACTAAATAGGTTTTATAGAATAAATTAATATGTCATGAATTTACCAAATTGTTTAAAAAAGGAAATAAAGTACTTGGACACAAAAATATGCATGACATTTAAAACAAGATCGATTACAACATCGATCTTCTTGCACTTCAAGAAAATCGAAACACATACTTGATCTTAGTTTTTAGCATCAAATGAATAGTTATCAACAAATTGAATATTTATTAGAACTTGAAGATAGTACTTGTTTTTGAGCACACACACACACACGAACAGGTGGCCGCAGGAGCGCGCATACAGGGCGTGACTGTGGCCAGTGATGTAGGTGAGACACACAGAGAGCATGCGTGAGTCGAAAACTCTCTCAGAGCGATTATAACGAGAAAAGAGAGGGAGAGGGAGAGGGAGAGGGAGGAAGACAGATTAAGCAGACTGAACACAACTGTTGTTTTAATCCTCTGAGCGGATAGATTTAGAGGGGGAAAAAAACTACTGGTTTGGAGAAGAGCAGCCATATTGCATGGACCTTTGGTGGAATAACAAGAGAGGAGCAGGAATACGCGGAGTTCAGGAGGAAACATTCAGACTTCACGATCCGCTAAGCACTGTTACAGCTCACTCTTCTGTCTAATTTGACTTTGACCTATTTATTATTTATTTATTTTATTGTTTAGATAGTGTTAAACAACATATTGAAAGATGAAGGACCGACTGGATCAACTAAAAGCGGTAAGCGTGTGCTTATATTTCTTCATGTGATTGTGAAGTTAACTCTTGTATTCAACTGCTCTCCAAGTGTATAGGAATGACATTACGTAATGGAGTTTGTCTTAAACCTCCATGTCAGATTCAGTACTGTTAGAAGATGAACACAGTGTCAATAAGGAACATTAGTAACTTGTGTAGGCTACTTACTGTTACACCAAAGAGGAATAATACAGAAGTTAAAGGCGTCTATAATAATAGAGTGTGTGAATGAATTTTCCAACAAGTGCTCACCAAAGGCAGCAAAAGTCATATTAGATATAGTGAAGACAGTGCTGGACAGCTGATGTGGTCACCTGACTCATGGAGGAGGTCACGGGCCTCTGGGAAGATGGGGGATGGGTTGGGAGAGATGATGCTGATCTTCAAATACTTATTGAAAAATAAAAATAGACTGAATTTGCCTTCCATTCTGTAGCCACACTAACCAAAAAGTGTTTTTTGGACGTGTACCCTGATACTATGGTTTTTGGACATATGCAATGTGTTTAAATAAACAAATAATTGGAGGCCTACTACCATTTTATTACATGTACCATGTTTTTCAGACATATTACCCAATACTACCATGTTTTATGTATGTACCAGCAATGCGATAAACAGTGTTGCGCCAATCACCAAAATATACAAAAATGTAAATAAACTAGTTCATAAATCTAGGTGTGTCGATCCAGATGCAATGACAGGGCTCAATGACAAGGATTTTTTGAGGATTTCACAATTCTTGATTGATTCCAATTTCCATACCACAGTAAATACTAGCCTAACTAATTTAAAGTTCAAAGTTACATTATTGAGGACAAGCGAGACTTCAGTAAAAAAAAAAAAAAAAAAAAAAATAATATATATATATATATAAATATATATATATATATATATATATATATATATATATTTTTTATTTTATTTTTTTTTAAATAAGAACAAATAAGCAAATCACAAATAAAAGCTTAATTGAATACAACAGAATAAAGATACACATGAAATAAACAGTGTTTTATTTCTGAAGTCTAATAGTATTCAGGCACAGAAATTGAATAATCAAATGTAAACCCTGAATCTTCACTGTATGAATATGGATTAATCCTAGTTAAAGCTACAAAAGTAATTTATTCAAGAGCATTGAGTGATTTTCACTGTCTTTTGTCAAAGTCTCCCTGTAGTCAATAATTGTATTCCTTAAAACTCATCTTTGATCACCAAAATGGCATATTTATATGTTTGTTCCTGTGAATTTTTTTAATTCATGCCTTAAAATAGCTTGAATGTTACTCTAGACCCTTGCTTTATTAAATATACATGGAACCATACATATGCTAATTAGCCCCGCCTCCACTCACTCAAGCCAGCTCAGAGATCCACTCAGTCAACTTTCCTCAAGTAAACACTGCACAATGGTATCACTTTACAACGTTGGCTAAATGTACCTAGTTTTTCATATCAACAGAAACATACAGGCCTAACCTGGCTTCTCTTGAGACTCCCCTGCTTTGCATCACTTAATGATATGCTAAAGCCCGGCAGCACATGATGTGATTGGTTATAAGGTAGTTTGTGACTTAAGAAACACCATCGATTTCAAACCGTATTTTTGAGACTGTCTTTGGTTCACTGCAGTTTTTAGGAGAAAATACTCAGCAGTGGTGTTGACTTATGAATCTGCACATGGTTTGTCTTGAAGCATATTAAAAACACCACATAAACATACAGTAAACAACATTAAAAACTTGATTTTCGGCAGCAGGAATATTTGGATGCTGTCACTTTAAGACCAAATGCACAGATCCAATATACTGTTACACATGCCAAAGCCGTTGAAAAACAATGGCTCTGACTCATGCGTTGTCCTTCTCATCCGTTTACATTCACTTAAGACATAACCGACAGTTATTTATTTTAATACTTGCCAAGATGGGCATTTTAACATACTTTTGTTGTGTGTATTTTTTAATCCAATGCAAGAAGACGCGAAAGAGAACTATTCAGTGCTCAGAAGACTCGGCTCTCTGTGTGTGTGTGTGCACAAAACAGCTTGCAAGGTTTTCTTCGTGACGATTAGCCTAGAAATCTAGACGCACCCTAGCGGCAGCAAAATGTATTTTGCAGCTAGGGCAGTCTAGCAACTCTCCATTGACTTTCGAGCTGCAAAAACCTAAATTAGGTCAGGCCAATCACGTCGTGTATAGAGTAGGCGGGACGGGCTTAACATAATGACGACAGAGTTGTGACGGTTTCCTGCTACTTGAAAAAAAAAAAGGCTGCTGGAGAACAGTCTTTCGAATCGGCTTTGGCCGCGACTCTGGAGGACTTGGAGTTAAGTTTTTCTTTGAGAAAAGAGCAAAGAACGGCACTTAAGTCATTCTTAAAAAAGGAAGATGTGTTCGTCGTTTTGCCGGCCAGATATGGCAAAAGTTGAATCTATCAACTAAGTTCCGCTGGTGGGAAAACGCTCTGGTTGGTTGAAGCTCTGTCCTATTGCGTGCAGAGGGAATTTGAAAGACAGCCGTTTATCCCGCCCCTCGGATTGAGCCGTGTCTATGGTGAGTTGCCAGACCTAACATCTTGATGTAGGTCTAGCTTGCCAGGCTACGTGATGATAGGGCACGTGACAATTTCATCAACTGTCCCGAGCGTCTTTCACGCTGGTCCCGGGCCATCGGGCAGTCCTTATTGTCGAGCCCTGAAAGAAAGAAGAGAAAAATGATCTGCACACAAAACATAAATTTTATTCCATCGAAGCCACCAAAAAAGTAAAAGAATGCAACGAAGTGCTTAGTGCAAAACGTTTTCGTGTTCAACCCTTCATCAGTGCCATACAATTCCAAGCATTCACTAAATCCATCCATCCAGTGCCATTAAAATCCCAGAATCCTACTAATATAAACATAAATATACAATAAATGTTATATTAATTTAAAGGAGGTAATTCGTATAAATGTATTATATGTTCAAGTGCATATTTACAATCCATTACCTTACATTCTCATCATAAATAAGGCATTTTGCAATATCATCATTGTTTGTGATTTTCATGAACCAGTTTATATCAAGCCACAAAAATATTTTTCAAAACAAAATTCTGCATGATCAATCGTAAAAAGGTTGCGATCCCGACCCAATCTCATTCCTAAATGTCAACGATTCGTCTATGTCTACTAAATCTTTGACAAGTACGATCACAGCGAAGATTCAGATCTGACCCAGAGAGAGCAGTTATCATGGGTATGAAACGCACGAAAAGTCTTTTCAACTACACAATATCATTATTTCTGTCTTAGAATAATTCATATTATCACAGAAGTACTGGGATAAAAGTTTATAGTTTGGATATAAACACTGATGTCTACAGAAGTGATCAAAACAGAGTAAATCACCTTTTGAAAGTAACTTGACTCTTCAAATAAAGATTGTATCAGTTACATCGTTACACCAGTAGATGGCAACAAGTGACTGATAAAAATGTGTTCGCCATTGAATCGTTCATTCAAGAGATTCATCTAGTAATGAAGCAAGTGAAGTATTTATGAGTGAGTCATTGAATCATTCATTAAAATAATTTTTTGAATTAATTCATTTAAATTTAAATTAAATAGACTGTTTTGATTAGTTGTCTATTCAGAATTGTGATCTCCATTTTAAACAAAAAAATTGTGATTCTCAATTTATCCAGAATCATGCAGCTCTAAGATGTACTATATTTTAAGACATGTCCCATGGCACTAACATGTTTTAATGGAAATGTATTATTTTTTTTATCATGTTCCATGACCCAGTATTATCATGGCGGTACCATGTTTTTTTTTTTAGGCTAACTGAAGTATGCACTAAATTCTGTGATCCATGAATATGGTATATCAGAGTACTGTTGGCGGGGGTTATTGAGGACTGAGTTTGTTGGGATGTCAGATCCTATGGGCAGGGTCAGAGGTGAGGATTTGTTTCTGTGGCAACTCTGCCTCAGTCAAATATTTGTTTTGTTGACTCTGGTACCTGAAGCAGCCTGGCTGGCAAGAGGAACTTGTGTGCGTGTGTGCTAATGGCCGAACCTTATTTACATTAGTCATAGTTTTGTTTCCGTGCTGGTTTGCATACAGGCAATCTCACTCGCTTAGTTTTTTTGTACTCTGCTGTTACTGGTTTATTTTCTTTAAGGTAAAATTATATAATAATAAATACGATTTTTTTTACGCTTTCTGATTTCTCGTGCAAAACTCTGACAAAATGCTGAGATGATTGGTTGCCAGTGTGTTGCTATACGGTTTGTTCTAAGTGCTTTAAACATGTTGCTATGCTGTATCTAAGGTGTTTTGGGTGTTTGCTATGGGTTTGCTAGGGGGTTATGGCAGGGTTACTTACTAGTCCAAGTCAAAAGTGCCCATGCTTTAGTCGATATTCTGATCAGTGTTATAATTACTAAAGAAAATGAAATAACTTTTTCATTAAGTGAAAATAAACTAAAACTAGAAAAACGAAAAAAAAAATGTATACATATATATTTTTTTTAATACAAATAATAGGCTTTGTATATTATAAAACATACAATCTGCCTGCAATAAATATGCAAATACTACTAAATAGCAATAATATTAAACTGAGATATTAATATTAGAAGGGATAGTTCACCCAAAAACGAAAATTCTGTCATTATTACTCACCCTCATGTTGTTTCCGTAAGACTTTCGTTCATCTTCGGAACACAAATGAAGATCTTTTTAATGAAAGCTGGGAGCTTTTCATCCCTCCATTGACAGCTACGCAACTGACACTTTGACGCTTCAAAAAGTTCTTAAAGAGATCGTAAAAATAATCCATATGAAGTCAGCGGTTTAGTCCAAATTTTCTAAAGAGATGCGATCATGATGAACAGATTGAATTTAGGCTTTTATTCACATATTAACATTCATGACCTCACATCAGTTGTGGTGAATGGAAGCTCGCCTCAAGCATGTTCGCTTGACGTGCGAGAACCAATAAAGGTTAATTCTTGTGTTACGCAGCACGTTTGAGCTTCCTCAAGAACCAGTGAGGTTCATCAGGTTCGAGCTTGAGCTTGTTTAAATGTGAATAAAAGCCTTAAATTAAAGGGCTGCTATTATGCTATTTTAAAGTTTCCTAATGTTGTTGTGGAGTCTCCTACAACATGTTTACATGCATCAAAGGTAAAAAAAACTGTTTAATTTCCTCATAATATATATTTGCACATCATCACATTTTCAGTGACTCTCAAACGACTCATCAAATGAATCAATCTCTCTAAATCCCGCCTTTCCGTGATATACTCTGCTCTGATTGGCCAGACAGCTCAGTCTGTTGTGATTGGCCTACCGTGTACAGCGCGTCGAAAACAAAACCGCCCATTGCCATAACAACGTCAGCTCTGCTTGTTCTTAGGCCGTGTGTCCACCAAAGCGTTTTTTCAGCAGAGCATCTAGCGTTTTCAGCTGGCTAAAAACGCTTTGGTTGACACAAGGCCTTAGGCTTCCTACACTGTAAACTAAACACAGTAACGAACAATGACGTCGATTTGACCATATCAATGCGAGTGCGAGTCCGATGATGAAACATTGGAAGAACTGTTATTCAACCCGAACCTCCATCGCAAGGACGACTCGAGCAGAACTCAGTGTTTCTCAGTGATACGCTACTCAGTTTGAGGTACATTATATGAGATGTTGCAACTGTAATTCCTCACCATCAGCATTAACAAGTGCATGTCCATCAACAAACCGATTATTTTACTTGTAGTAATTTATTTATAGAGTATTTTTCTAATATATTGCAGTGAACACGTGGAAACTGTATCAATAACAGTGCATGTATACAATATGCATTAGCCGAGCTCTAGAGTGAATGATCTGATGTAACATAAACGTTGGTCAAACAAATATTTCCTCAAAGTAGTGAGAACGACAGACAATCTGCATTAATAGACACAGTTTTAGGTAATCGTGGCCCACAACTGATTAGCAGAAGTATTTCAGTAAGACAGTGATAACGTGAGTTAGCCAGTTAGCAGGAGACCTACACAATATAAAACTCAAAACTAAGTATTTTGAACACCATCTTTCAAGAGCAAGCGGCTTGTTAATCCTGTATTGAACTTTGAGATTTGAGAAGCAGTCGTCAGTGAAATATAGGGAACACAGCACAAGTTTAGGATTATACTGCTGTGATATCGTGATAAAGATTAACTTTAACCACTGATTCTTCACATGCTCATCCTTGGGCAGTGAAAAAAAACTGTCTTTACCTTCACATTATAGAGCACAGCGCCGTCTTCTCGACATGATGCTATCCAGTATCCACAGGAATCAGCTGTTGGTTTGAGGTTCAAGTTTTCGCTGGTGTCTGTGTGCGCAATAAGTGGACAGGCAATATTCTAATGTTTTGTCTTGACGTCACAACGAAACGGCTTATGACTCATTTGAAAAACAATTCATTTCATGGACTCAGAGTCGACTCTTACTTTTTAAAGACAATAAAGGTGGTGATGATACACAGGGCAACTTTTTGAGCAATGTTGCTGGGCAATGTTGCCGTCAACGGGCAACCAGATGAGACACGGGGCCCACGACCGGTCTAAATGATCCAGATAGAAATGTATTGCCCATTTTCAATGGGAAAGTGCCCAAGCAACAATTGCTCGGCAAGATTTCCCAGCAACATTGCTCAAAAAGTTGCCCTGTGTATCATCAGCTTTACTTTATATATGGTGCACTTTCAGATTTAAAACTTTGCAGGATGTTTTCATTCACTTAGAGCTATGTTACACACTACATGAAAGGTCATTTTCAAAAATCCATAATAGGGGCCCTTTAAATCTGTTCATGAAATAAAATGATTGAGTTTTTTCAGAAAATTTGGACTAAACCGCTCAATTCATATGGATTAGTTTTACAAACTCTTTATGAACTTTTTAAAGCATCAAAGTGGTAGTTGCGTAGCTGTCAATGGAGGGACAAAAAGCTCTCAGATTAACTTTAATTCTTAGGGTTTGGGGGGGTCTGTTTAAATATTTAACCCTAGGTCTGAGCTGTAGTATTAATGAAGCTTATCTTAGCAAACTGTTTCTTGGGACTCGTCTGCATGTGACCCTCCGTGCTAAAGGAAATCCTGTTGAGAAAAAATATTTATCATTCTAACCTCTAAACCAATTGGTTTTTTCTATCTGTGTTTCTCTGTAATGTTTAACTTGGTGTGGCTGAACTATTTTCTTCTTCTTTGTGTGCATGTAAGAGTATTAAAGGCTAAGTGTACATACACACACACACACACGCACGCACACACACTGGTGTTCTTGGAGCACAAAAGGAACTGTGGGACATTAAACAGCTGAGCGGGAACATTGTGTTAGTGTGACCATTTTTTTTTTTTTTTTTTAGCAACTCCAATCGGCCTTCTTCTGTAAGTGTTAGCAGGGTGATGAGTGAAAAACACTAATATTACAGACTTTACTCTCAGGGTACACCATTAACTCACTATACTTTAACCGAGTAAGACACTCTCTCTCTCTCTCTCTCTCTCTCTCTCTCTCTCTCTCTCTCTCTCTCTCTCTCTCTCTATCTCATGTTTCCTCTGCAGGAAGTGTCTTGTAGGCTTATCTCTCTACCTCAGTTCAAAGCTTTTCCAGCACACTGCATTCGTGTGTGTGTGAGTGTGTCTTTGACCTTCACAAAAACCCGTTGGGTTGGCAACACATTGTTTATACTACAAGTAAACTTGAAAAAATGGCAGATGTCTTTGTCAGCAGGATAGGTAATATTACATTTTGTAACAGGAATAGTTTGTCTCTGAAATTCTCTAGTACAACCTCAGTAAGTGCTTGTTTTCATAATACTGCCTTTTTGTTAGCCCTTCACTCTAAAAACTTTTACTATGATTTACACATTTTTTTGGTGAAACATTTTTACACTTTAAAAAAAATATATATATATTTTTTATTTTACTGCGATGAAATCAATTAAATATACCATATGAACTGAGTAAATGTAGGTAAAAAAATTAAGTAGATCTGAGTAACTGGATTTGGTACATTAACAAATAAAATTGAGTTGAAATAACTGAGGAAAACATATTAAAAAAAACTATTTATGAGAAATATTAACTGTTTTTATTTATGACTAATATTAACTTTTATAGTATGAGTAATAGTAACTTTTAATATCCTGTAAACCTTTGTAAAATACTCCACAGAACCACAGGTAACGTTATACATGACATTGGTCTTTATTGTCGATGAGTAGCCTACAGCAATACAGCATGTTTTATACTGTTTTATAATGTTTTAAAGGAACACTCCACCGTTTTTTGAAATAGGGCTTATTCACCTTCTTTCCTACGTTTAGATAGGTGGGCAAATGCATTTTTGTCTCAGTGCATGCGTTGTTTTAGTTTGACAGGGTCAGCGCTAGCTTAGCTTAGCATAATGAATGGAATCCTTTGTTGCCAGCTAGCATGGCCTGAGTAAAAGTGATAAAAAAAAAAAAAAAAAACCCCCACCTAATTACTTCTTGTGGCCTGCGTATTCACAACGAGTACAAATAGAGATGCAGATTAACACTAGGCGATTTCCTAGGCAGATATTGACTTGGGACTATATTAGGGGCAAGCACAGGCAAAGCACTGCTGCTTAGGCGAAGCACTGCTACTTGGGCGCAGTGATATCACTTAACACATGAAATGTGAATATGTGGTGTAATATGTGAATGTGAATACAGGTATAACACGGGTCGATCTATACATACGTCATGTTTAAAATAATCACTTACTCTGTGGACAGCTGTCCATTTGGTCCATTCGGCGTGGGGCGTTTTTTCCAGTTCACTTTATCACACCGGAAAAAAAAATCGAGTAGCTACTGCCGGATGGATCAGCGCCGTGAAATCCTCGGTAGCTGTGACACAACTGCGGGCACGCTCATCTTGATCTGACGCGTTGAGCCTGGTCATCGATGGCAGTAACTTGTCCCACTCTCCACAGCACAGACACTCTATTTCAGTCGGCATAGATTGGCATATTCCCCCTCATTCACACCACCAGTTTGTGTTGGCTCTCATCCTCGCGTCCTCAGGCTGTTGAGTGATCGCAACCTGTCGTTCTATTTCCAAAGCACGCAGCTCATCTTCTGAAAACTCTGTATGGTTCTGTATCTTGACTGTCTGAGAACCCTCTTCGTCTCTCACAAAATTAGCCATGTTCATCGCCATTCATGTACTGTAGGAAAAATAGCCAGCTACTATTCACGCCGGTATGTTGACGGAAGTCATGGGATTTCATGTGTTGCGTGATATCTCTGCGCCCAAGTAGCAGTGCTTCGCCTGTGCTTCCCCATAATATAGTCCCAAGTCAATATCTGCCTAGGAAATCGCCTAGTGTTAATCTGCATCGCTATTTGTACTCGTTGTGAATACGCAGGCCACAATAAGTAATTAGGTGTTTTTTTTTTTTTTTATCACTTTTACTCAGGACATGCTAGCTGGCAACAAAGGATTCCATTCATTATGCTAAGCTAAGCTAGCGCCGACCCTGTCAAACTAAAACAATGCATGCACTGAGACAAAAATGCATTTGCCCACCTATCTAAATGTAGGAAAGAAGGTGAATAAGCCCTATTTCAAAAAACGGTGGAGTGTTCCTTTAACATATATACAACATTTCCTACATTTAAACTCATACAACAAACATATTAGAAGTAAAAATTAAAAAAGTAATTCTAGTGTAATCAACCGGGTCTGTTATCCCATTTCCACCGGATCAGCGCTGGTTCTCGTGCCGGAGGTGGACTCGCGCTCTGCGGGTGAACTTTAGTCCGCTGTCCCGCGTTTCACTCATAGCCGAAAGATGCTGCGCTATTGGATAACCTGCCAATAAACAAACAGTGCACAGTTCTGAGAACATTTTATCATCCAAAATAATTCTATTTATTATCTTTAGGAATAAAGTCGTGTGTTTTATGCAAGGCATCAGACATTTCAGTCACGCGAAAAGACAGACGCGACACTCGTTTAGGTGACTCACATTACGCCTCTGTATGTTGTTTTGCATTAACTAAAATGAATTAAAGCACAGTAATGATTTTATAGATAAAATAAAACATACACAAACCTGAATTTCACAGAGGAAATGCATCAATTCCGCGCCGATGAGAAGAGAACTGTTGTTCTGGAGACCGGAGAGAGTTCAAACAGCCGGCGCTCACTCAACCGTTGAGTTGTCGTCACGTCAGAGGGTGGGGGAGGGGTGCATTGTTTTAATTGAGTAAACTTGCTCAATTTCTTAAGAGTGTGTTAAATATATTAATAATATTGATTTGAATTAAGTAATATTTGTGGTTCTTGAAACAGATCAGTTTAATTCTCCGTTATCAAATATTTTGATAGAAATTTCACAAATATATTAAGTGTATTATAAATAAATAATTGGTTAGTCAAATACTAAATTCTTTTAGTGAAAAAAAACTTAAATATAACTAAATTTTAGACAAAAGTAAAAAAAAAATGGTCAAATATTTTGGTATGTTTAACTCAAACAATCAAGTAAATGATATTCAGAGATTTTATTAAGTTAATAAAGTTAATTATTTACTAATCCACTGAATTATTTTTAAAGTGTTGGCTGATGGTCTCTTATAAAAATGTACTATTGTAAACATATTTTCCACCATACCATCATTAATCATTAATCAGTGATGTTTGCTAAAGAAAGAATGTTGATCTTATAATTAAGGATCAGTCTAACAATCATCTAACCCTAAGTATTAAACTTCGTTAGTCATTCCGCAATGTTCATGTCATCAGCATGAATGATTAAATTCAAAAAGCTTGTTTTGAGGAAAATTGGGTCATAGCTCGTTATAGGTGTCATTTGTGTTTTAACAACGTTTAGCTCACGAGTTATTGATCCGGGAAGTTCAAATCTGTGAATATAATGCCAACTTTACTGAACTCCTTGAGTTAAGCACTGACTCCATTTCTTTACATTTGAGTCTAAGTTCAAACTCTATAAACTGCTCCATTGTTAACGTACGGAGCTGTCTGAAACGCTGCCAGTGGGACATTAAACAGGACGTTTTTCAAGAGAACATAAATATCTTTGCGCAAACGTTTAGAGAAACGCATGTGTAACAGTATAATGGATCAGTGCGTCAGGTCTTAAAGTGACAGCAGCCTAATAAACCTGCTGCCAAATTCTAAGATAATATAAAAAATATCTATATGGCAGTTTTTTCCATGGTATTGGTGTCAAAATTGTTGCTAGTGAAAATGCTGAGTGGATAGTAACTTTGGAAAACCACTAGCCACAGCGGCTGGTGAGCAAAAAAGTTAATGTCAAGCCCTGGTTACTTTTAAAGGGAGTAATGCAATATTGTAAAGCCTAACTTTTAAAAGTAACTTTCTCCAACACTGTTATGGCCAATATTAAAATTAAGATTCTAACACTAAAAACTAAGCTCAGTAATTTGTGATGTTTTATAGATGTGAATTTACTCATTACAACATTATAATATTCAGTATAACATTATAGCATTCTAAACACAACATTATTGTAAAGTGTATGTTCAGTTTTGGTTTCGTTTTCACTGTGGTACTGTTCCTGACTATGTTTCAGTTAGTTTCCTTGGTTGTTAATTAGTTCCACGCACCTGTTTCTGTTCAGTTGATTACTCTCTCTGTGTATTTAAGCCCCGAGTTTAATCTTCTGCTGATTCTTGTGTTTTTGAGTTATTTTAGTGTGTTAAATACATACCTCACCTATAGCCTGACAATTATAATGTACAAAAATATTATTCAGTGGGATTTTTTCAAAATGATATCAGTGTTATTAAATTATTAGCATTTTTAAAGATTACCTTTAAGTGAGCGTTAAACGATGTTATAAGGAAAAAGAGCAAGAACAATTAACTATCCATTATCGAATGATACAAATAAATGAAAAAAATATCTAGCATTCAGCATATCCATATGTGTATTCTTAAGAAAATCTAGTTTTTACTGCAATAATACTGTGGTAACTTGATATTATCCACCTACACCAGCACTGCATTTATTTGATCAAATATATTGTAAATAACAGTAATACTGTGAATTATTATTACACATTAAAATAACTGTTTTCTATTTTAATATATTTTAAAATGTAATTTATTCCCTTGATCAAAGCTGAATTTTCTGCATCATTACTCCAGTCTTCAGTCACATGATCCTTCAGAATCTTATAATTATCAATGTTGAAAACAGTTATGCTGCTTAATATTTTTGTGAAAACCATGTTGTATTTCTTCAGGATTCTTTGATGAACAGAAAGATCAAAATAACAGCATTTATTTGAAATAGAAAACACTTATAACATTATAAATGTCTTTTACCCAAATGTTTGACCAGTGGTGTATGTATGTTTTTATAAAATTATATCAAATGACAAAGTATGCAGCAAAACTTTGTATATTAATGACAATTTTACTGAAGTAAATATAACTACTTATTTTGGTAGTTACCGTGGTTAGATTTTTGTAAAAAGTTAAATGTCATTTGATTCCTCAGAAATGCTGAATGAGTTAAAGTGTTTGAGCTTCATATAGGGTTTCACAGACATACAAAGATGTGTGTGTGTGTGTGTGTGTGTTGGGCTTCTCTGTGGTGAAGTGACAGAGCCACAAGCTTGATGACTGTAGAGAAATCCTTGAGTAGTGTCATAAAGAAGGTGTGATTTCACTCAGACTTTAACCCTCGTGTCTTTTGACATTTGAGTTATAATGTTATCATGCACGAAGCGCTGTTCTATGACGGTGTTAATTTGTTTAATTGCGTCATTTGACAGTAAAGCCATTATTAAAATAGAAAACAGTACTAGTCTCCACATGCTCCTCATAAAACATCACAAGACACACCTTTCTGTCCCTATAAAGTGCTGTGCAAGTCAGCTGTAACGTTGCTGCTAACATTGCACAAAATCTCAATTTACCCTATTTACTTTAGTATGGATTTTATAGAGCGCCGTGTTGTCCATTTAGGAAGACTTTACATGCAATAAAAGTCTAGATTTGCCAGTTTGCCAGAGCAACTGTTTCAGGGCAGTTTACAATGTGCCTTGTCAGCAGAGGCTTGTAACACCGGATGTTAATGTGACATGATCACATTAGAGTGGAAACGCCACTTTTAAGATTGACCGTATTTTCATTTTAGGTCAAAATGCCTTTTGAATGGGAGTGCCTGGGGCACTTCTATGATAGCATCAAAATCGCTATTTTTAAAACACTAAGGAGGCTCGACACAACATGAAACTTTGCTCGAAGTATCACCAGGGGCTCTACACATGAACTCGAGCATTGACTACATGGTTTGTGTACACAAAGATTACTAAAAAGAAAGGTTTTGTACGACTCACCTTATCAGTTAGTGTTTCCGGTGGCTGGAATTTTATCAGTCAAAAGTAGTCGATTTCCATATGAAGCTGTTTTAAAAGTTCATTATTTCGATTATTGAGGGTGAACCAACTCCAGGGTAAGGCTAAGGAATGAGTTGCACTTTCCCTTTAAAAACACATTTAAATAGATTACCATGAAATAGTTTCAAGTTACTTGTCGTCTGCATGACCTACACATCCCAGCAGAATCGCTTCAGAGAAAGGATTTGTTATTAAAGCATCTACGTTCAGAAACCACTGTTAATGTGAACAGAAAAAAAGAGTGCTACCTTAATAATCACTAAAAAGCTGTCACTCGTCTTAGTTCATTGCAATCTCACAAAGTTATGTTATAATCAATGAAGCCGACTGCACGATGAATCTCTTATTTACATAATGTCTAAAATGTGTTTGTTATAATGAGAGGATTTGCGAACGTGCACAACTCTGCACTGAACAGAAATGTTGGCGTTTCGAGTGGAGAGTGTATTCTAACTGAAACACTTTTGATTGGACAATGTCAACAAGTATGTGCAAAAACACGGTGTAAATAGAAACCTTTGACGCTCTCCAAAGTGTGTCAGAAATGTAACGCCCCGTAACATAATCGCGAGCTTCAGCTGCAAGGCTTCTACAGCAATTGTAAACACACAGTTAATAATATTATTGGTTTTACCGTATCATTTCGAGCTGAAGTCAGATTGTGGAAATGTGGATGATCAAGCATGACTTAGTAGTAAGTAAGTAAGTAGTCTTCTTTGCATATAGCCGGTGTTGTACCTTTCCAGGTTCGTGAGAATAAGCTAAATTTTATTGTTGTACTGTTTAGGAACAGCGTTTCTTTGCACATTCATTTGGGCAGGCATTATGCTAATATTTCACATTTGTGACATGGACGTTTTGAGGAAGTAATATCTGGACTTCGATCGAGGCGTTTTCGGCAAGTCTGGATCAGGTTTCTCTGTTAAAGCCTGGGACACACCAAGCCCAGACCAAACTGCCGCCAACGTGAACCCGACGAGAGCCGACGTGTGGAACACACCGCAAACACTAGCCTGACCGTCGGCTTGGTGTGTCTCGGCCTTTAGATCGAATAAACCGCTTTGTGGGAGACTATGTAACTTAGTAGTTTGTATACATGTAGAAACACATACATTACACACTAAAGAAAAGGAAAACATTAAAAAGCAACTATAAAAACATTAAAAACACTATCGCAACTTCCATTTCATGCTGACTTTAAGACTTGACCACACTGCCTTAATGCATAAAGTCTATATTATAAGTTTTTTAACTTTTAGTGTTACGCTCTATTTTGTGTCAGGGTAGTGGTTTTGATTGAATACATTTGCTTTATCTGCTACCTGCTCCATTTGAAAGGTTTAAAATGCAAACATGTATAGATTGGTTATCAGCCACAACAAGCTCTTGATTATCAGTTATTGTTATTGGCTCAGTAATTCCCAAGCCAGGAAATTACCGGTCATTTTCAGGGGTTACTCCACTAGATATGCAATCAATAGAGTTTAAATATCTTTCCAAATTTGTACTAAATTGTAATTTAGTTTCTAGACAGTGAATTAGTGACAGTGAGTTACTTGCCAGCCATAACAATATAAGGGTGTGTAAAGACAGCATGAGATCATTAAAAACACAACTGACATTTCCTTACGTCTTTACCTTTCAGACATGCGATCATGATGACGAGGATGTTGAGATCGCCGTGGACAATGCTGCTTTTATGGATGAGTTCTTCGGCCAGGCACGTTCTTCTGTATATTTTACAGTCCTGTTTGTGTAAATACTTCTGATGTGCTTTGCAGGAATGTGTGTCATTGTGGTTTGTGGGTCTTAAGTGACCTTGTTTCTTTGTTTCAGATTGAAGACATCAGGAACAGCATTGACAAGATTGATGAGAATGTGACCGAAGTGAAGAAACTTTTCTCAGTTATTCTTTCTGCACCAACATCAGACCAGAGTAAGACACATTCACATGTTCACTCATTATGACCCAGTTCAACACTGTTTTCCACTGACTGGTATCCGCTGAGTAACAGGTGACATATGCTGCGTCCCAATTCGCATACTTTCCGTCCTAAATAGCATTCGAAATTAGAATTAGTGTGTCCCAAATCATAGTGTTGAAATTAGTTTTGGTCTACTTTTTCCAGCTAGAATCTGAAGTGCAGATCTGTGGATCTAACGCCTAATATTACCCACAACCCATTGCGCTTTGGACGAGGATTCGATTAGAACTACAAACACAAATAAAAAACGTTAAAAAACTTAAAACATGGCGGATGTGCAAGTCCGACGGTTAAGTAGAGAGGTGTAGATAAAGGGGTTTGAGTGATTAATAATCACTATCTAACCTGACGAAAAGATATTTATTCAATGTTATCCACATGTTATCCGAAGACAGCATTGTGAACTTTTGTAAAGATATGTTTGGTCATTATGCGTCATATAAATGCGTCATTATGCAAATTGCAAACCCACGAAAGACCCACAACTGGCAGATCAACATGTTACTGTATTTCTCTCGGAAATGCAGGGAAATTAAATTCAATTGAATGTGGAGTATTTTATCTGTGACATATGGAAGCTTGTTTCGCCACAGAATAAAACATTTTAAAAGATAAATGCGTTTCAAATGCTTAGTTTGAATAAAATTAATATTTGTGTAGTGTTCAATGTTGTTATCCATAGAGATACGTGTATGGGGTATTATTTCATCCGCAACCGCATCACAAAACTCATCATCCGCACCAACATTTTTTGACCAGATTTCAAAGCCGCACCCGCCCGCCATCCGCTGATTGTTTTGCGGTCTATGGACGATGCAATGCTCTGCTGATGCGAGCCGCAAGAAAGCCCTTGTCTGTTCTAGAAAGGATGCAGCAAAGATATTTAATGCTAATGTATGAGGCATAGGCCTACGCTGAGTTTCATTCATTTAAGATGAGATGCGCTCTAGTTCAACTTCACAATGCAATGCAAGTGAACGCGGCGCATCGGAGCCTCGATGTCACGGTTATTATATTGTCTCCTATATTTGCTTTTTATTTATTAAATACATGCAATTGGTTGATGAAACATTTATTAAAATTAAGACACAATTTGTACAAAACAAAATTCGCTTTAAAGAACGGCTTTCTACAAAGCAAAACTTAATGAAGTGGTAAAAATCATGTCTGACGATTTACAAAACAGAACTTCTTTAAGTGGTAAAAACCATGTCTCCCGATTGCAAATGTTCATTGCTAATGTTTATTATTGCAAATGTTTTTCATTTGTTTAATAAATCTCATCATGATGGCACATCACTATATCATAGCTTTTATTTCTATCTCAAATGATTGGCGGTCGGTCAGGGGGTACTTGGCAAAGAATCAAATACAGTTGTAAACAATGTAGACCATTAATAACACAGACTGTTAACAATTGTTTTTAATTAGTATTTAAACATTCTCTATGATAAAAAATGTTTGTAAAAAATATTTTAATAACACGGTTTTGGCTTATATACTAACCGTCACACCCCTAGCAATTGCGACTTTATTTCACGCAATTCTGACTTTATATCTCGCAATTCTGACTTTATAACACGCAATTCTGAGAAATAAAGTCAGAATTGCGAGATGTAAACTCGCAATTGTGAGATAAAAAGTTGCAATTATATTTTAAAATGTTTTATTCTGTGGCGGAAACAAGATCCATAGTGACAAGATGATTGACAGGTCAGTTTAAACGGTGACAGGATGCACATAACTAAGCGACAGAGAGTCCGTTAAAGGCACAATCATGGCAAAGTAGTATGTCCCAAAGCTTGCCTACTATTATGCTACACATTCAAAAGTATGTACTTTTTCTTCACAAAAACAGTACACAATAGGGCATAGTATAAGTAGGCAAATTAGGACACAGCAATATACTCTGCAATAGCAACAGGGTGCACACATACATACATATCCTATTAATTACAAGAAATAAAATACAGATACATAAATTCCAGAGGAATAATAAGCATGAACAATCCTACAAAAAACGCATGGATCTAGTTTTTATTGTCTGTCTGAAGGTCGAGGGGTTAAGAGGTGTCCGGCCCGATGAGTCGGATCTCTGAGAATTGTTAGTCCTTTTCTCTGCGAACGTATAAAGGTCATCAATAGTGGGAAGATCTTAACCTATAATTGAGGCAGACCGCACTATATTACAGATCTGACTTCTCTACTGAACAGTGGAGCTGCCAAACCACTCCGTAATTGGGGAAGTCAGTACACTTTCAGTCACAGCTCTGTAAAAATTTAACTCACCAACTTTAGATACTCCAAACGTTTTAAGCTGTCTTAAGAACGATGGAATTTCTTAATAAGGTTTATTTAATACATTAACATTATTTAATGCAATAGTTAGCATGAACTTATATTGAACAACATTTTACACCATTTGTATTGCTTAATGTTCATTTTTTATGTACTACTAATACATTTCAAGTTGTAATTACATTATTTTAGATAATTAGTTGTATTATGAATTAAAATGAATTAACAATGAACAATACAATATTTATAAATTAATATTGAGAAATAAATTAGTCTAATTTAATGGGGTTTTGAAGAAACATTTGAGAGAAAATTGATACACTGCTATTTAAATGTTTACAGTCAGTGAGTTTCTTTTTGATGAATATTAAGGGCCAGATTTACTAAACAAGGCAAATTATCGTGAGAGCGCAATCCCATAAAAGCACAGATGGGAGTGGAAAGTTCTGAATTGATCAAAAGTGACTAAGATATTTATAATGTTACAAAAGATTTCTATTTAAAAGAAATGCTGTTCTTTTGAACTTTCTATTCATCAAATAATCCTGAAATGAATGATTTCTGAAGGATCATGTGACACTGAAGACTGGAGTAATGAGGATGAAATTTCAGCATCACATGAATAAATTACATTTTAAAATATATTTAAATATAAAACCGTTATTTTAAATTGTATTTACACATTTACAATATTACAGTTTTACTGTATTGTTGATCAGATAAATGCAGTCTTGATGAGCATAAGAGACTTCTATAAAAAACATTAAATTCTTTCAATTCTCTTTCTGAGCCGGATATGAAACATAGCTCCATGAAGTCTCCAAAGCTGTGAAAGAGGAACCTCTGAGCAATAAAATATTCCTATGGGAGTGTTTAACAATGACAGAACATATGCAAACCAGTGCTGTTTTAATCTCCTTTCATCTCGCCATTCTTATACCTTTTTTTTCCTCTGTGAACAGAGACACAGGATGATTTGGAGGCGCTTACTAACGACATCAAGAAAATGGCCAACAATGCTCGAAACAAACTCAAGAGTAAGTGTCCTTACATGTGTGCTGGCCTGCTTTGTGCTTTTCCCAATAGGGCAAAGAATTAGGACACACATAAAAAGGTTTGGCTTTTCAAACACACCTGACCCAGAATAATGTGAGCCATTTATCCACCTTTAATGCAGAGCTTACCCTTATTTCAGTATCATTGAGATACTAATATAGTTTTATTTAATATCTGGATCCGCTTTTATTTTAGAATTTTCCGTTTCATTTTATTTACTTGACGTCTGTTTAATTTAAAGTACTGAACATGTTTTTTTTATGGTTTTAGTTTTAGTTGTAGTTAACTGTGTCCGCTGTGTGAATGTGTCCCTACAGCCATTGAAAGGAATCTTGAGGCAGAAGAGGTAGAAAGAGTATCAGCCGACATGAGAATACGCAAATCACAGGTGAGTCAACATCCCGCTCGCGTAACACACACAAATACACACGCTCTATTAACTCTGCTCTCATGTTGCCCCGCCAGCACGCTGTTCTTTCCAGGAAGTTTGTTGACGTGATGACCAAATACAATGAAGCTCAGGTGGACTTCAGAGAGAAAAGCAAAGGTCGCATTCAGAGACAATTAGAGATCAGTAAGTGTCGCCCGCACTCTCACTCCTGACTAAACACCAGTGCATGAGACCTTATTGAACATCACCTCACCCTCACAGTGTGCAACGCACAACACGTTTCTCTCTCAGGCTTGCGGTTGACGCGTGTCAAACTGACACTGTGCTATTCCTCTTTTCTGTCTTTGACTTGCTTTTGTTCTGCTTCTGGCTCTAGCTGGTAAATCCACTACTGATGAGGAGCTGGAGGAGATGCTGGAGGGAGGAAACGCAGCCGTTTTCACTGCAGGGGTAATGCGTGCCTTCGTGTGTGTGTGTGTGTGGGGGGCCGAGCTGGAGTCAAGACCAACAATTCAAACTGTTTTCATACACCATCCATATTCTCAAGCAGTGGTTCTCAGTTATGGGACTGGGAAAAACACCCACTAGGGAACTCAAGATTATTTAAAGTCCCCCCTGCTGTCAATCATTTCATCCCTTAAAACTCATCTTTGATATTCAAAATGGCATATTTATGTTTTTTTCCTGTGAAAATAATTTCTTCATGTTTTAAAATAGTCTTAATGTAACTCTACACCTTTGCTTAATTTAGTATACGCAGGACCATGAATATGTAAATGATCCCCGCCTCCACTCACTCACACCAGCTCGGACTACCTGATCCACTCGCTCAACTTCACTGAAGGAAACTGTACATGATGACAAGTGGAAATATTGGTGTAATTCAGCCATGTATGTTTGAACCAGAAACTGATTCAGAAGAGGAAGAGTGAATTATACAGTCAGGCCCGGTTCTACGGGGGTGCTTTCTTTTCTTAAACAAGAAGTCCTCTCATTAACAAAGTGTAGACACTATTACATAAGAGATTCATTGTGCAGTGTAGACAACTTCATTTATTATAACGCAACTTTGTGAGATTGTGAACTGAGATGAGTGACAGCTGAGTGATGAGTGATTTAGTGATTATAAAGGGAACTGTCTTTGCGTGCTTTCTAGGCTATATATAACCCATTAATAATTTGAATAAAAGTTGAAGAGAAACCAGGATTCCCACAAAGCCTTGGAAAACATGGATATATGAGGCAGCTTGGATTTAAGTGTGATTTCTAGACCTGGATGTAAATTATATATTTTTTGTAATGAATATATATATAAAATAGGGCTGGGAAAAGATTAATCGCATCCAAAATAAAAGTTTGTGTCTACGTGATATATGTGTGTGTACTGTGTATAATTATTTTGTATATAAATACACACTTGCATGTATATATTTAAGAAATATTTGTTATTTATATATAAAATATTAAAATGTATATATAATATAAATTATATATAAATATATACAGTATATACATGCAAATATTTCTTAAATATATACATGCATATGTGTGTGTATTTATATATACAAAATAATTATACACAGTACACACACATATATCACGTAGACACAAACTTTTATTTTGGATGCGATTAATCGCGATTAATCTTTTCCCAGCCCTAATATAAAATTATTATTATTATTATTTATTTATTTTATTGTCAAGCTCTAAAATATGTTATTGGGTAGAAACTCTGAGCAACTCTTATTTATCCAATAAATCAAAAACAACTGGAAAAGTCTTAATTGGTTAAAAAGAATGGGATGCCCGAAGAACATTAAGCTCCTAAAATTTCTGGAATCCTGAAATTTGATTATTTTAATAATATTTCTTAAATATTATTAAAATTTATACATAATTGTATTATAATTATTTTCAAAATCTTGATGTTTTCAAATTGGTGGCAAAAAAAAAAAAAAATATATATATTGTTCATATTGACCACCTCTAATACAACATCAAAATAACTGTATTAAAATACGTAGACTCTGGCCGGCCTAATCAGCACATCTAGCAATATTTTGCCACAAATGTGACATTTGAGTGATTATTTCCTGTGATTGTGGTTGCTGTGTAAACCCTTTACACCCTTATCTCATAGCATCAATGCAGAAGTAGCCCACCCACGTACTTTATAATGCAAATGTAATGCAAACGCAATACTTTTCATATAAAGTAACAATGGTTACTTTATATTAGAAAGAACAGTGTAACATGTTGCTTTTAAAGCAGTGTTCTCTTAACACTGGTTACATCTGAGGTACACGTTGTAACTGTTTAACCGGTCTCTGATGGCGAACACCACTAGTCTAGTGATAGTTTGAGACCCTTGTCTTAGACCATAACCTGACCATAGTATTTTGAGACTCAGACCAAGACCAAGTAATCCCAAAATCTTTTCATACTACATCCTGATAAAACTGCTGTTTGTGTTGTAGATCGTGGATTCAGGGATCTCTAAACAAGCGCTGAGTGAGATTGAAGCGCGTCACAAAGACATTGTGCGTCTGGAGAGCAGCATAAAGGAACTGCATGACATGTTTGTGGACATCGCCATGCTGGTGGAGAGCCAGGTACACACACACTTTCATCGCACGCATCTGTCCAATATTTTCTCCATCCTTTCACACTGTCATTGTTTTCTAACTTTCCCCTCATTGTCATGTATTTCCTTCTCTTTCTCTGCTTCTCTATGTCTGGTCTGTAGCATCCTTTCCTCTCTTCCTCTTTGTTCAAACTCGTTCTGTTGGTTTGGTCTCTTGGTTGCTAAACCATTTGCAACAGGTCGGAGTGACTTCCCATCAGCCCCTTCTTTCACATGTGAGTGTTCTTAACTCCTCTTTGTTCATACCTTTTTATTTCCCTTACTGCCTGTTTTCCTCTCATTCATTTTTGCTTTATTTAATTTGGTCACAAACTTTATTCACCCATTACACCTTCAAGATTTGTTTAGAAGAAATTAATGTCAGTAGCTGTTTTCCAAAACCCTGCGAGCTGCTTAGCTAGACAACATTTTTAGCATCATAAGCCCTGTTTACACCTGGTAATAAGATGTGTTTTGGTCAATTGGATCACAAGTAGACAAAGGGAGACATATTCACATTTACACCTGGTGTTTTAATCCGTCTAGGCAAAATAAGCTTGCGCAATTTACATATAAACACGACCGGAGAAAACAGAAAAACACACGGAGAGCTTCAGCTTTTGTTTCTGCTCTGACAGCCACAAGACCAGCCGAACGCTGTGAGTGTGTGTTAGAAATCAGGAATGGTGAGAGAACATTGTGCTTGGTATGTTTTTCATCTTCAAACCAAACTTGGGTCTTCAGCCGACAGTTTAAATCTCGTCTGGCTAGAGCGCTTCCCATAATGTTTGCACAGAAGGTCAGTAGGAGGAGAGCAGACGGTCTTTTGTGGCTGTTTGAACGCATTCGACCGCATGAGCGTTTACACTATGAAAGCAATCCGGTCTAATGCGTTTTCGACTTCCTCTGGAAGTGTTTGAAAGTGGACAAGCTCAAAGCGTTTTAGACCCCATTTACACCTGTATTTAGCGTTGGCCACTTGTGATCCGATCGACCAGAATGCATCTTAATACCAGGTGTAAACAGGGCCATAGAAACACTAAAGGTGAACAGTTGCCAGCAAATCTATATTTCATAATCATATAAGACACCTCAATTCAGTCGACATGTAATGCAGCATTGCATTTGTCATTTAAGAAAGAAATGGAGGGCAGAATCAAGTAAAATGCTAAATATACAATTATTTATAGCATATTTAAGTATATTACTTGTAAATCTCTGTATTTTCGGAGACATCCGACTTGTACCACCTGACTGCTGCAGATTCATTTTGGCTTTGATAGCATTGCCATATAAACGTATAATTCCAAGGAGTCCAAGGACGCTAGAAACATTTCTTATTATTATCAATGTTGAAAACTGTTATTGCTGCAGTGACACACTTTTTTCCCGGATTTTTTGACGAAATTGAAAGTCATTTATTTGAAATGGAAATCTTTTGCTACATTATAAATGTCTTTACTGTCATTTTGGATCAATTTTATGCATCCTTACTCAATAAAAGTACTGACTTATTAAAAAAAAACTTTGAACGGTAGAATATAATTCGCGCATGAGTGATAATTTGCTGAGCTGTCTATGTAGACCTTCATGACCTTTGCAGTTCACAAGGTTTTGGAGCCTATACTATATATATTTATAATATACTATTTTGACCAATCCACCATTATTTTGCTTAACTGCTTGCTATGGAGGATAACTGAAAGGTAAGATTGTGGTATTTCTCTAATTAATCCATTTTATTAATCCCTGTTCTATAGGGGAGACCGGGGCTAGTTGTCACACTTTTTACTCCAGTGAATCAGGGTGGGCTTGTTTTTGAAAACCAATTTATATATAGCCAACAAATATATTGAACATTTCTACATTATTGTACAGGAAATAAGTTACAGTTCATTAAACGCATTGACTGTTTAAGTTTAGGATCGGAAATAACTTCCCTGTGTGTCAACTAGCCCCAGTCTTCACATCTATGTGTGAAAGACTGTATGTATGTATGTGTTTTCATTGTTTTTTTTCCCCCTTATGTTTCAGGGCAACATGGTTGATAACATTGAAGTGAATGTGGGTAAAGCAGTCGATCACATTGAAGCTGCAAAGGCTGAAACTAAGAAAGCTGTGAAGTATCAGAGTAAATCCAGGAAGGTACGGACCTCACCTGCCGCTCACGCTGACCTTACAATAACAGTCGCTGGTTTCTGCTGTCTCTTTTCTCTTCCTCTTTTGCCCCCCACCTCTCTCTCTCTCTCTCTCTCTCTCCCCCCTCTCTATTTCCTCTTCTTTTTCTCTTTCCTTCTCTCTTCTTCACCCGAAATCCATTGTAGGGTGGTATGATTGAAAGGATTGAGAACAACATGGACCAGTCAGTTGGCTTTGTGGAGCGGGCGGTTGCTGACACTAAAAAAGCTGCTAAATATCAGCAGGAGGCTCGGCGTGTGAGTTCATGATGATTATCAGCCCGTCCCATCCCTCTGTTCCACCCTTCCCTAAAGACTCTCCGTACTGTGTCCAAACCCTATGACGTCACACAAACACAAACAAACTCTGTGATTAATACTAATCCTGATACGCCCTGAAACTTCCTATTACAGGATTTCAGCGTATTTCAGGTAATGAAATGAACATTAAGCTACGTCGTCATTTTACATTTCATATTAAGGGCTAGTTGGCAACAAAATATTTGACGTATTATAAACACATACATATAGTTGAGAAGAACTGTGTTGAAACATGAGGACAAACAGCATCTTGTGGCACGAGCGAGAGCTTACCGTGGCTCCATGTGTTAGCATGGCAATTTTGGCCTTTTTTGCCACTTTTATTGATACAGATGGTATAGAAAATACAGGAAATGATGTGGGGAAGGGAGAACAGGATCAACCTGAAATCTAAACTGAGACTATTTGCTTAATCCACAGTCCTTACTGTGAATGATTCATCTGTGCATGTATATAAAAATTTAAAAACTTGCTGAAAATGCCTCTCTTAATTTTCAGTTGTACAGGTACAAGTTTATTTTTGTGCTCTTCAAGATTTTTACATTTATTTTAAAGGGACACTCCACCCAAAAATGAATATTCCGTCATAGTTTTCTCACCCTCGTGTCGTTTCAAACCTGTATGACTTTCTTTCTTCTGTTAAACAAAAAGGAAGATGTTTTTGTAAGAAGGTTGGGAACCAAACAACATTGGACCCCATTGACTTCCATTGTATAGACAAAAAAACACTAAGGAATTTCTCGAAATATCTTCCTTTATGTTCCACATAAGAAAGTAAGTCATACAGGGTGAGTTATTGGTCACAGAATTAAAAAATTTGGGTAAACTGTCCCTTTTAAATGTATAGTAATAGAGAAAACAAACAGCATAGACAAAATCAAAGACAAAAGTACAACAAACGACACGAGTGTTTTTTCAAAATTTTACAAAGTAAAAAATTCTTTCTTTCTTTCTTTCTTTCTTCAATGCCAGTTTTCTAGACGTTGTCTATTCAATGAATGCAGTCCTGAAATGAGTGTCAGTGGATCTGTGTCCGTTTATGTCTGAATGAGTCGTTTAATTGTTACGCAAATGTTAAAGTAGATGCTAACAGTTGTGTGCATCTGTTGTTTTTTTCTTCACAGAAAACAATCATTATAGTGTCTGTGGTTGTGACGATTTTGGCAATTATTGCCTTGATTGTGGGTTTATCTGTAGGTCTGAGATAAAGTCTCTGGTGAGTAAATTTCAGAGGAACGTGTGTAAGGCTTTGGAGCTGGGAATGGTGTTGGTGTTGGTTTATTATAGCCTGGTAATACCAGACTCTGCTACTTCACTTTGCTTCGTAGACAGAGTCTGGAATGGCATAATAGAGAAGTGTTTTCTCTCTTGCTAGGGGGCGCTTGTCTGAAGTTTAAAATCATTGGTTACCCGTAAGCCAATCACATGACGTTTGGTTATGGCGTGTGTTATGCGCATGCTCAGCCGCATCTAACTTCCACTGTAAACACATGTATGATGCGTAGGGGTGTGACGGTTAGTATATAACCGTGAGACCGACGGTTATAGTTGAACACCGTCATTAGAACTCTATAACCGCCAAAACCGTGTTATTAAAATATTTTTTACAAACATTTTTTATCATAGAGAATGTTTAAATACTAATTAAAAACAATTGTTAACAGTGTGTGTTATTAATGGTCTACGTCGTTTCCAACTGTATTTGATTCTTTGCCAAGTAGCCTACCCCCCTGACCGACCGCCAATCATCTGAGATGGAAATAACAGCTATTATATAGTGATGTGCCATTATTATGAGATTTATGAAACAAATGAAAAACATTTTTCTAATAATAAACATTAGCAATAAACATTTGCAATCGGGAGACATGGTTTTTACCACTTAATGAAGTTTTGTTTTGTAAATCGTCAGACATGATTTTTACCACTTCATTAAGTTTTGCTTTGTAGAAAACCTTTCTTTAAAGCGAATTTCGTTTTGTACAAATTGTATCTTAATTTTAATAAATGTTTCATCAACCAATTGAATGTATTTAAGAAATAAAAAGCAAATTGCCTATAGCAGACAATATAATAACCGTGACATGGATGCGCGGGCGCGCCGCGTTCACTTGCATTGCATTGTGAACTAGAACGCATCTCATCGTAAATGAATGAAACTCAGCGTAGGCCTAATACATTAGCATTAAATATCTTTGCTGCATCCTTTCTAGAACAGACAAGGGCTTTCTTACGGCTCGCATCAGCAGAGCATTGCTTCGTCCATAGACCGCAAAACAATCAGCGGATGGCGGGTGCGGCTTTGAAATCTGGTCAAAAAACGTTGGTACGGATGATGAGTTTTGTGATGCGGTTGCGGTTGAAATAATACCCCATCCGCGTATCTCTATCGATAACAACATTGAACACTACACAAATATTCTTTTTATTTTATTTTTTTATTTAGGTGATCAAGTACCTAATCAGTGTCTGTTCGTTTATTCAAACTAAATTGTCCTATAACAGATTAACAATTTTAACAGATTTAATTTTAGTTGATCTTCTCTAGTCTTCCTCTGGGATGTCAAGCACGCTTTGTTTGTTTTTTTGGGCATCTGTTGGTTTGGTTGTAGTGTTTATTTCTATGTTCTCTGTGTGTTACGGTTCTGTAGGGCTTTGTTTGTTCTGATAGTGATGGGTTGAAGTTATTCGATGTTTGCTGCTGTTGGATTAATGGATTGTGTTTGTTTCGTCTTTTGTAGAAGATGATCATACTGGGTGTGATTGTTGCTGTTGTGCTCATCATCATCATCATCATCATCCTCACACAGGTTCTGTGATAACCTCTCCATCAGCACATCTCCTCTGTGGCTGCTCACAAACTCCCCTTTATTATAGCTGAACACTTCCTCCTCTCCTTTACATCCTCTCTTCGAGTTATGAAGCAGATGCTCCGCCCCCTCCACCTGTGGCCCCTCCCTTCATCAGCACAAACCAATGGGAAACTACTCTGCTGGATTTTGAGTGATGGTCAAGGAAACAGATTTTTTTATTATTCTTGTAAAAGGACGTGACGGGAAATGTTTAAGGAACTTTTACTACAAGCCAGGAATGGCTTTTGAAGGAAGCATATTTTAAATACATGGACAAATCAAATGAGCACCGAATAAGGGATTTTTATGAGACTCACAAGGGAAAGGTAACCATTTCATGCCTTAATGTTTTTATTGTTTTAGCCTGTGTTCTTAAGACTTACTCAGACTTCAATGGCTAACATCTACTGGACGAGCTACTAAAATGTTTTTGATCAAAAGGGCCCAGAGACTCAGAGGTGATTTCGGCTTCTGTTCAAAGACCCGGTGAAATGAACACAATAAGCTAAGCATTGATGGGTCGTCCAGAATGGAAGCGCACATCTGTATGTTTTTTAATGTGATGACAAACTTCTGTATGGGAAAACCAGAATTAACCAAATGAATAAATTACATTATATATTTTCTAAGTATGTTGTAAATACATGGAGTGATTCATGGGGATCATGGTCTGAAAACTGCCTTTGTGCTGAAACATTCAAGATTTTATCTTTTATTGGTCACTTACTTGCTTAATGAAGAATTTTTGCTGGTGATAATGTACAATAATGCATAATAATGCAGCATTATATGC
The DNA here is from genome assembly GCF_963993115.1 of Abramis brama. Taxonomy (NCBI): domain Eukaryota; kingdom Metazoa; phylum Chordata; class Actinopteri; order Cypriniformes; family Leuciscidae; genus Abramis; species Abramis brama. Next base: position 25,434,849 of record NC_139975.1, read on the forward strand.
ATAATAATGCAAAATAATGCATCCCCCAATATTTAGCAGTCAACAAATACGGTTTTTAATAGTTTTAATGGGGTTAAATACAAGTATAGGTTGTCAATAGTTAAATTCTTAAACTATTATCACCAGTCATAAATATGTGGTTACAGACTGTGCTACATTACATAATATCAGCCTCATCACAATAGGTTTACTCAGTTATCTATTCATATTACACTCAAAAAATGAATTCATTACCCTTAATTTAATTGATGAAAGTTTTTACACACAATTTAATTCAGTTCTGTCAATTCAGATTGGCATGGTAATGGATATGGCGATGTTAATGTATTTGTTCTCGGTGGAATAGATCTGCTACGCTGCAGAGCAAGTACAGAGACTTGCCACTGCCAATACATTCACAGACATTGCTGTGAGCATGTAAGATATGCTGCTGCTGTTGTACATTTATGATACATGATTTAACCCCTGTAGCAGATCTATACAGGTGGAGCTGGGGAGGTGGAGGGTTTCTGAAGCAACATCAGCTGCAATGTACATAATGATGTGATCGATACCAGGTGAGTTAAGGACCTATCAGCCTGCGCCATCAAGAGTTTCATGACAGAACTTGGTATTTAATTCTAAATAAATCAGTTTAGTTGCGTCAACATATATTTTATTCACTATGATTTTTACCCATTTCGAAGTTAAATTATCATGTAGATTTATCCACAAATTTACCTCAATTTGAACCATGTAGTCACTTCTTTTGGATATATTTAAAGGATTTTTTTTAGAAAATACTTTTTATAAACTTTTGTTTTATGATTATACAAATGTTTATTTTTATAGGAGGGGAATTAATAAAAAAAATGCAGTGCAGGCACAAAAAAATCATCCTTTTCTAAGAGAATACATTAAATAATTTAGAAAAAAAAAGTACATTGTGAAAGAATGATATTTTAATAAAAGCTACAGTGTATACTTTATACTTATTTTATTCAATATGGCTTAAAGATATACTGTGTCACTTTTTTATTTTTTTATTTAAATCATCAGTCATCAATCCTCCTTCCAAAGTGTGTTTTTGTCTTACTCTGATTCATTATGGTGTGGGAGTGGTAGAGAATAGTTGTCACAACGAGTGAGAACGGTTGACATGGAGCTGCTTAATCTTGAACCTCTGAATCACCTGCAGAACAGAGGAGAGTCTGTTGGCAAAAAAAGAAGGCGACAGAGCTCAAGGAGGGAAGGAGGGAGGGAACAAAATAAATGTTTTTCTCCAAAACATGTTGGCCTAAATTATTGGCACCCCTAAAAAGATTTAATGAGTAAAATATCTTTGAAGTATATTCCCATTAATATTTACATTTTTTTAGCACACCAGGGTGACTAGGAACATGCAATTGTATAGTTATGACTTCTTGTTTCACAGTATTTCGGAGTATAAATATGAGGAAACACAAAGGCCAAATCCCCTAATCATCCATCAAAATGAGTAAAACCACAGAATATAATTCTGATGTGCAGCAAAAGATTCTTGAGCTTCACAAAATAGAAAGTGGCTGTAAGAAAATGGCTAAATCATTGAAAATCCCCATTTCCACCATCAGGGCAATCATTTCCAATCAACTGAAGATGTTACGAATCTGCCTGGAATAGAATGTGTGTCTATATTGTCTTAATGCACGGCAAAGAGGAAAGGAAAGACTCTGACTTTGGGTCAGAAAGACAAAAAAAAAAAATAATCAAACAACCCCTACATCACCACATGTTGTTTGGGAAGGTTTCAAGGAAAATCCTCCTCGCTCATCCAAAAACAAAGTCCAGCATATTCAGTTGTCAGACACAATTTGAACTTCAAAAGGAACCGGACTCTAAGTTCAGATGAAACTTAAAAAAGAGCCCACGGTTAAATAAACAGCTGGATTTTTAATGTTGTGGGCCTATTTTTTTAGCTGGAGGTCCTGGACATCTTGTTCAGACACTTGGTATCATTGATTCTAGCAAATACCAACAGATAAAAAATCAAAACCTGACGGCATCTACTAGAAATCGAGTAATGGGCCGTGGTTGGATCTTCCATCAGGACAACGATCCAAGACACACATTATAATCAACACAAAAATGTGTCACTTCTGCCATGACCGTCCCAGTCCCAGACCTGAACCCTATAGAAAATGAGTGGGGTGAACTGAAGAGAAGAAGCGCCAACATGGATCTGGGAATCTGAAGGATCTGGAGAGATTCTGTATGGAGGAATGATCTCTGATCTCGTCAGGTGTTCTCCAAACTCATCAGGCATAGGAGAAGACTCAGAGTAGTTATCTTGGCAAAAGGAGGTTGCAAAAAGTATTTAATAAAAGAGTGCCAATAATTATGGCCAATGAGTTTTGGAGAATAACATCAATTTCATAATGTGATGTACCCCCACTTTCACTTCTTTTACTTCAATGAAAGGTTCGATTTTTGAGAATTTTCTGAATGAAAGATCAGAAGGATGAACAATGCAGATTTATTTGTACAGCCACTGATCATATTTACCAGGGGTGCCAATAATTCTGGCCACAACTGTATTTTCAAGGAAGTACCAGGACTATTAATGGGTATTGCTAACATCTTCAGCTAGTCAGCTTGAGATCCTTGCCGTCTAAGCTGGTTATATCTCTTAAGCATAAGGATAACTATATTCATCCGCACATTCACGCAGAGCTGAAGCACATCCAAAACAATGTTCTTCCGCAAAATTCATGCATTTAGAGGGACAAAAGTTACAGTGTTGGTCAGTATAGTGATGAATGAGGACATATTGCTGTACTGGATGACATTATCAGTACAGTGTCATTTTATGAGAAGGCTCGTGTTGACAATAAGCATTCAAGTTTGGCCTTAAACACGGGGAAGTTAAAAGCCTCAGTAGCATTGCCTGTTCAGGCTGAACTGAGTCACAGTGAGGTGATTTCAGCAGGTTTGTGAGCTGTATGTATATTCTTTACGCAAAAAGCAGAATCATATTATTAGGAAGCACTAACAGAAGAACTTCTTCTTTGGTTTGTATTATGAGCCAATGACACACGATGTGTATTAAATCTAAACTCTTGACCACGTGCACTACAGCTGATGGTAAGTGAGTGATCTCTCTTTCTTAAACACACATACGCACACAGGCCCTAAACTTATAAGCTTTCCCTTTGTTTTATTCCTCTTTCACCCTTTTATCAATTTAAAAGTATTGTGCATGATTTTCCATAAGCAACGTTTTAATGTGAACTGCTGTGAGAACTGTTAGATTTGGTGCCAAAAATGTATTTCTCTTTCCCATGTGCTGTTTCTAACTTGCTCCTGTTCTCTTATTTGTTTTTACTGTCTCGTAAATATCAATCTTTCTCTTTGTAGAAGAAAATGATGATCATGCTTTGCTGTGCGATTCTGGGGATTGTTGTGTTTTCTTACCTTTACAGCTTCTTTTCTTAATGGTAAGCATTCAAATTAAATATATAGTATTCGCATTAGGGAAACTGTAAGGTGCGGACTCACCAGCCTAATTAATTACACAAATGTGTGTTTATTAAATTTTTTAATAATGTCTTCCAAACTAAAATTCCATGGAATGATACTGCAGTATCATATTATTATCTAGAGTAAACAAATGAACACAACACTGACATGTATTCACAACAGTCAAATGCTAAGTTTGAAAAGAGAGGCTATAGCTGATTCAGGATAATTGGGCCATTTTTCCCAGTCACCTCAATTGCAAAATTCGCCAGTTTACCTTAATTAAAGGTGCAGTAGCGATTTCTGTGAAACACGGTTGAAAGTGGATCGGACCAACACACTTGTAGCCACTCTTTAGGGGGAAAATGAACCTTTAGGGGTTCATTTGTTTGTTCTGTTGATTTCAAATATCAACAGCATTTCTCAGAAACCTTTAACCCAATAAATATTGTTATTAAATGGCAAAATTGCTCCATCTGTGTGCTCATCTCAAATTGTCACTCTTGCTATCTTTCAGGCTGAAATGACCCCGAGACTATCGTCAGCCAACTCCCCTTATATCTCCTGCTTTTCTTCTCAGTTTGATCCACGATTCCAAGAGATGCATCATTTGCTGTGTAGTGCACTTCAACCAGACAAACAAATCCTCACACTGACAGACCCACACGAGTGACTGAAGACCAGCGCCCCCTGCCGCACAACAACACAATAGCCTACTCCTGTGCTGTTTGCTTCTCAAACAAGGACAATTATTACAGAAAGGAGCCGAGATATCTATATTTTTTTCTATTTCTTTGTGTGTGTGTTTTTCTGGTTAGTTTTTCTCATAGTCTTATAGTCTAATAGGAATGAAAACTATTATTGTTTGGTTGTATGTTTTTGTGTTTGCTGTAGTAAAATACACGTCTTTTGAATACTTGTCTTTCATGTGTTATGTAATTATCTATTAAAACGAGACCTTAAGAAATCGTTTTTGTTGTCATTTGTTATATCCATTGTCGGCAAGTTGTTTTAGAAATATTGTGTCCTGCCTTCACGTGCTATCGGAATTATCGTAAATACTAGTTTCCAAGTAAAAAAAATGGATATGAACGCTCTCAAGTCAAAATTTGTATGCGACGAGTTTGTAATCACGACTTCAGAAGTGGGAACTAGGAGATTTCCGACATGAAGACATGCAGCATTAATCCCCATCAGCGACCAATCAGGGTACAGACACCCTTTGGGTGTTTTTGAATGATGGCAGGTGGCTTTTGACTTAGCTGTTTTACAAGACAATAACTATTATAATGCCTTCGTTTCTTATGAATTGTGGTGGGTACAAAAAAAATAAAAAATCAACCAATGAGTTTTCGGAGATTATATGCGTCCGCTGACGTTTCAGCAAAAATATTCTTGCCACTATAGGCTGATTTAATGACCCGATTTTCTCTCCGCAGCCAATAAACTGCCCGTTATAAGCAACAATCCGAACATTTATTGGCTCCCGTAATATAATGCACGAGCGAGAGGCGTTGACGATAAAACTCACCCTTGTGAATGGCGTCGCTCTCACCCAATCATCTTTCATCTAGTTTGCATTACCGCTATTTCATTGGCTGTTGATTTTGAGGGGCGTGTCGTATGAGTAGATAGTAGTGGTGTGTGTGTGTATCATGACAATCTGAAAATGGCGGATGAAAGCGGATTGATTTAACTTTATCGTACAAAAATAAGAATATCAAGTCAAAAAACGACACTTTTGCACAGAATGAATTTACAGTCCAACGGGAATTTTTAAGCTTGTTCCCACAAAGCGACTCGTCACTATCGGCAGAAAGCGAAAGTTAAAGGCCAGGTATTGTTTAAAGGTCTTTTTTGTTTTGTTTCTAGCAGGCTAACGGGCTAGCGCGGGTTGTCAATGGAAATGCTAGTGGATTAGTCGGTTAGCCTCCACTGTCAGGGGCTTGACTCTGGTATTTTAAATTCAACGTATGCTTTTCAGCAACAGAGCGGTCACAACCGAGTCTCATGATGAAAATACGCCAATTTTAAAGTTGAATTATATTAGCATTATTGGTTCTCGGTCAAAAGTAGTGCAGCGTTCGCTCAGGCTAGCAGCTTCAGACTAGAGGAGCTTCAGCTGTAATAAATGTCAGATATCTGTCACTGTTCGTGTACTTTATGAGTAACGTTAGCGGATGAAAGATATTCGATTGTTTGGCATTTAAGATATGCAAGTTAGTTTCGTTGTGATTTATTGTTTCAGGAATGTGAAGTTTTTGGGAGCATTTAAACGGGCTCTGTTGTCTGATCACATCGCACTGCTGATTTTAAAGATGCGTCTCAAAAGCCTAGTGAGCTGCCTACATAGACAGCATTCACCTCCCTCCTAATGCCCAGAATTATTTTAGATAGGCTGCTCAATAGGTTTTGAGACACACGAACAACCGGTCATGCATCTGATTTCAGTCTACAGCAGTTAATATCCTTTTTTTCCCACTTCTTCTGAAATGTAGTCATTGAGCGTGTCTCGAAGACTACATATCCTATGGAGTAAGTTAACGTTATAGTTTTTTTGATGTAACTGTTGTTATTTAAGTAGGTGCTTTAAAATGAAGTCGTGTTTCTTAAGCGTTGGTGATTGTTTAGGAGTATTCCCGTCATTCAAGCTGGTTTCAGTTGCATTGATTGATTCATTAATGCAGTTATACTCGCTGCACCTGATGCTATTTATTATGTGCGTCTGCAAGAAACGCTCCTCTAATTTATCCATTCATTTTTTTCAGAGCATGGAAGAGGAGAGTTCACGTTATAGCAAACGCCTGGTAAGTTTCTCATTTACTCAACAACTATTATGCAAATCAAATTGCTGTCTAGGGAACATTTGTTTGTAGTTTTTAACCGAGCTGTAATGCGGTTATACTGCCGACAGCTGGCGCTCTAGGCCTGACCTCGCACCCGAGGGGTTTGTTGATATTACAGTGAACACGCCCAAGGGAAGAGACTGTCAAAACCTCATTCTCATGTGTGTGGTGCACTGATATCACAAAGCCTGTGCCACAACAGCAGTAAAATAATAAACTTTTTTAAATATTTGCTTTAAATGGGGATACACCAATGTTCAATGTTCTAATGTTCATATGGCATAGCCATAGAAGGCTCTATATGGTGCATTTGAAAGATAGGAACGCATGTTCACATCAGTGTGTGAAGTAAAAGATAATATTTTATCAACTTCCGGCTGCCCAGCTGTATGAATGTGAATCAAGATAAATTTAGCAGAAACGGCCTTTGCATTTCTATATTAAAGGCACAATATGTACGATTTTTGGATTAACATATCAATAAACCACTAGAGCAATGTTATATATTTTGTTGATTTGTGTACTTGCATTATCCAGAATGTTTAAATGCAGAGAAATAAGCCATTTTAACAAGGACACAGACCGTGTGTTTTATTAGACAGATGAGCAACTGTTTGGATGCATTCATCGACAGAAAAATAATCATTGTTATACAGCTCAACGCAGTTAGTCTTTTTGTTTAAATCTCGTTTTCTTGATTTACCGCGAGTACCATATTTGCCATGCCGGCTGTAGAGGTGAAGATGACAAATCAAGGCATCATCAATCTACGCCTTTGTTTTCAATAAACGACCTCTAGTGGTGAAAAATTACATAGTGTGCCTTTAATCTTGAGTTTTGTTTTCTCAACCTCTTATAAACGTGTACTTCGTTTTCAGCGGACTGGCACGCGGCGACGTTACCAGGATGATGGCATTTCAGATGATGAGATTGAAGGGAAGAGGTCCTTTGACCTTGAAGAGAAACTCCAATGTAACCGATTCAACTCGGATCTGGTCAAAATTATGGATGGGAAAGGTGCATGTTTAACATGTTTAGTTCCGGCACTGACTTACATGCTGAGTTTTGGTTCCTTTTATCCAGGCTAACTATATTGTGAGATTTTTCTTTGCCACAGCCATCTTTGAGTTTGGTTATGAGGCAGCATTTTCTGTAAAGCTGCTTTGAAAAATTGCTATTTAAAAAGTACCGGTAGTCACTGATATTCTGCATTTTTGGAGATCCAAGTTAACCATGTATGGTGTTCTCTGCAGACTTCACCTTGGAGTACATCCAACGGGAGGGACTCCGGGCCCCCATTATCTTCAAGAAAGCAGATGGCCTTGGCCTAAAGTATGGCTCATTTCATCATGCCAGTTTGCACAGCTGTTTGCACCTCTTTATCGTTTAAAAATGTTTATATTATCTGTTTTTGTAGGATGCCTGACCCTGACTTTAGTGTCAGTGATGTGAAATTGTTTGTGGGTAAGAAGAAAAGTTTTTGATCCTCCCACACTTTGAACATTTTTATCATCAGTGACTGTTTCTAATATTCGCTCTCCTACCTTTACTCCGATAGGCAGTCGCAGGATGGTCGACGTGATGGATGTGACCACTCAAAAAGGCATTGAGATGTCAATGGGTCAGTGGAGGCGATACTACGAGACGCCGCCATCTGAGCGAGAAAAGCTGTATAATGTCATCAGCCTTGAGTTCAGTCACACAAAACTAGAGAATCTAGTTAAGAGACCCGCCTCGGTACGTACACGCTCAAATAGTGGTCAACCAATATATCGTTTTTGCTGATTAATCTGTGCCAATAACAGCTTTTGGAAGTGGTGGATATTGGCAAAAGTGAATGTGATATCAGCTAATAATGGGTTTTTTTATTGTGGAGGGTTATGGATGGCATAAATATGAATATGGGGTGTAATAAAACAGATGATGTTATTTTACTAAATTCTATTGATAGTTTTATCTGGTTGAGCTCTACACAAACAAAAATGCCTTTGTCTGTGAAACAGTTTCTTTATGTGTTGGCTTGTGTTTTCATTAGGTTGATATGATTGACTGGGTGGACAACATGTGGCCACGTCATCTTAAAGAAAGACAAAGAGACTCCACCAATGCCATTATAGACATGCAGTACCCTAAAGTACAGAAGTAAGTTGTTTACTCGTATAAGTAGGGGTTAATCCACAGCTAGCTGTGCATCAAACTATTTTAATGCATGACTTAGAGGCAAAGAACCACCCAAAGCGAAGCATTCAAGTCGTTTAATGCACTGCTAGCCGTGTGTGCCTGTCAATGAAAGCAGCGCATTAATATAGAACAGCGATTAAACTGACTGGAACTACCTGTGCATTAAACTATTTTAATGCACACCTTCCAGCCAATCAGAATCGAGTATTCAGGAATAATTCCATTTAAACTGTTTTTGTTTTAGCACTAGGGCAACATGAACTTGATTTGTGAAGATTGTTCATATATTGTGTGCGTGTGTGTGTGTGTGTGTGTTTTTCAGGTATTGTCTGATGAGTGTCGAGGGATGCTTCACAGATTTCCACATAGACTTTGGTGGCACATCAGTCTGGTATCACATCCTCAGGGGAGGGAAGGTGAGTGCTGTCTTAAAGGTACAACACTAGTGTGTGCTGACTGAGTTCAGATCAGAATGAAATACTGCGGTTGAAATGTTTGGGGTTGGTATGATTTTCTTTTGCTCACAAAGGCAGCGTTTATTTGATCACAAATATAGTAAAAACATTAATGATTACAATACAACAAAACAATGCCATTTGATTATAACAATATATCAATGTAATTAATCCCTGTGATATCAAAGCTGAATTTTCGATCCATTCTTCAGTGTCACGTGATCGATATGAAATAATGCTGATTTGCTGCTCAAGAAACATTTCTATAATTAATGTTAAACTGTTGTGCTGCATTTTTGTGGAAACCATTATGCATTTTTTCAGGACGTTCTTTGAAGAATGTAAAGTTCTAAAGAACAGCGTTCATTTGAAATGGAAATATCTTAATTGTAATATCACGTCTGAACAAAACTATTAATTTTTTTTTTTTAAACGTACTGACCCCAAACCTTTGAATGCTAGTGTAGCTGGAGATTCTTGCTTTCTTAGCGCTTAAAACCTTTTAAATGTGAGAATCTTTTTCTTTCTCAGCTCTAATTACTGTGGAGTACTGAATGATTGTTTTGTATCAGCCTCTCCCTGTCAAATCCCCTTGTTTCCTGTAATCGCAGAATTTATAAACCTGTGTCAATCTATCCCTCTGGTCTTTCGTAATTACCTGTCCCTATTGACCTTGTTATACTGAATGATCTCAGGTTTTCTGGCTGATCCCGCCCACACCTCAGAACCTGGAGCTCTATGAGAACTGGGTGTTGTCAGGGAAGCAAGGTGACATCTTTCTCGGCGATAAAGCCACCGCCTGCCAACGGATCGAACTGAAGCAAGGCTACACATTCATGATCCCCTCTGGTACACTCATGTGGAATCTAATGATGCTTTAATTGCTTTGGAAGCTCGCTGGGTTTTCTGGGAGCAAACCACTGTGTCTTTGTGTGTAGGGTGGATCCATGCGGTGTACACTCCAATGGATACTCTGGTGTTTGGGGGTAATTTTCTGCACAGCTTTAACATTCCCATGCAGCTCAACATTTACAACATTGAGGACCGCACACGGGTGAGCATTCGTACACAATCACACACTTGATTTATTCATACCACCGATACCCACTTGTGAACTGTTTTCGACTGTCTGTGGTTTATCTGTACAGGTCCCTCCTAAGTTCCGCTACCCTTTCTACTTTGAGATGTGCTGGTATGTGTTGGAGCGTTACTTGTACTGTCTAACAAACACGTCTCACCTCACACCTGAGTTCCAGAAGCACTCACTGGGCATTGGTCAGTACACATCCTTTTATATACGGCTGTGAATGAGTACAAAAATACATCAGTTATGGGTGTAACGGTATAAAAAAATCGCCAGTTTGGTACATAACTTAGTTTTGACTATTGTTCACTAAGTTCCTCATGGGCAGTGGTTAAAACAATGCTGCATTAGTTTGCTTGCCAAACCAATAGACCTGTACTAGAGGTCTGCACGGGCTTTAAACTGAAGCCCGAACCCGGCCCGTACCCGCGATCATTTAACCCGACCCGACCCGACCCGACAATTACATTTACATGTTAAGCCCGAACCCGACCCGAACCCGAGGTCCACTCTATTTCTCACAGCAAATAAATACCATTTTTGCAATATGTTGTATTTAATGATTGCTTGAAACGGTAAACAAATACATGTAGGCACAGCGGCCCTCCCATACACAAAAGAAATATATTTGAATATATATATATATATATATATATATATATACAAACGAAATGTTTGTAACATTTTTAAAGCACTTTTATTTAAGTTATTGCTGTTGTTCATTTAATTTGTTTTAAAATTCACATTTCATCCAGAGCGGTTTCTTCTCGCTTTGCAATGTTTTCGCTTTCTTCTTGATGCGCAATGTGTGCATAGGCTACACAGACCACAGACACACAGGCTCTCTCTCTCAAATTTGAGCCTGTGTGTCTGTGGTCTGCGTAGCCTATGCACACATTGCACATCTGTGCACGCAACTTTCTCTCTCTCGCGTGCCGGTCACCACAATACAGCAAGCAGGCAAAGCACACGACACGCAAACTATATATAGCCTATTTAGTTTTTCTTAGTTACAAACCCGAACCCGACCCGAACCCGAGGCTGTTCAATAAACATTAACCCGAACCCGACCCGAAACCCGCACATTTTTCGGGACCCGTCGGGCTCGGGTCGGGTAGCAGACCTCTAACCTGTACTGAGTATTTTCGAGACTAATATGTGTACTGTTACATCCCATCATCAAAGCAACCTTAATTAAACTGGCACATCTGATTTGTGCTTCACAGGGCTAAAGAAGGAAGATGTAATCAAAGAAGGAGAATTAGATGATCATGCAGGAAGTGACGAGAAGGAGGATGTGGAGGTGAAGGAGGAGCCTGAGGATGAGGCAGCACTCACTCCTCCCTCTCGCCCAGGGGTGAAAGTTCACCTGACACCCTTTGAGCTGGAGGGACTTTGGGAATTACTACACAAGTTGGAGGATTTGCCAGCTCACAAGAAATGTGTTCCATCAGGCATCAGAAATGCTCCAGCACTGCTCAGTGACATACGGGTACAAACATAAACGCCATGTGGCCATAGTAATATATTTTTTTTAAAGCACAAGCACATTGATTATTTTATTTTATTTTTTTTCTCTTGTCCCAACAGAAGCTGCTAGAGGAACATGGAAATGATAATCCCAAATTGTCTTACACTGGAAAACCAATTGTCAAATGGCCCAAAAGAGTAAGTTATATACTTGTTCCATGACCACTGTACTTACAGCACATACCAGGAAGTGGAAGTAAAAATGTGTCCTCTTCTGTCTGCAGCCCTCGTGGTATCAGCCGCCGCCACCTCTGTCTCTGCTGTACCGCCCGCGTGCTCCTGGTTCAGCCCCCGTGTTGCCGCCGGTTCCTCGGCCCGTGAAGCCGTCTTCCTCCATCTCAGCTATGAGACGCAGACGCGTGCGCTGCAAACGCTGCGAGGCCTGTCTGCGCACTGAGTGTGGCGACTGCAACTACTGTAGGGACATGAGGAAGTTTGGAGGACCCGGCAGACTCAAGAAGAGCTGTGTTCTCCGACAGTGTCTTGCAGTGAGTATCTGTGTTCAGAAGGGCCAGACTGGGACAAAATGTCAGGTTGGGAAATCTCACACTCATCCAGGGCATCCCATACACCCACAACAAATGGACAACCTTGTTTTTTGTATGGCCGTCACATTAAAATAAAAAGGTATAGGCCCTTAGGCTGGGGCTGTGCAAATATTTAAAGGTTCTCTCTAGAGCTGCACCTTTTTCCCTGATATCTGTCTCTCCTTGTGTGTGTACTTTTTTTGTGCTATTTTTCTTGTACCTGTCACTTCTTCACTATAAATTAATAATATAAAATAATAATAAGCTAAGCAGCAGGCCAAATCAGTCGCCAGGCCATCAGGAATTCTCCCAGTGCTCCCGATGGCCAGTCCGGACCTGCTGTTCAGTGTTAATGTCATTTACTGATAGTACTGAAAATTGTAGAAAAACTGGTTAAAGTTTTGAACTTTTGACCATTGCATTTACACTAATGTGCAAAAATGTGGGGTCAGTAAGATATACTGTTCTGTAATATATATATTTTTTTGTAATTTATTTTAAAGAAATGTTTGCTTTTATTTAGCATTAACACATTAAATTGATCAAAAAAATTATAAAAAAATATTAAACAGCTCAACTGTTTCAAAATTGATAAAAATAAGAAATGTTTCTTGTGCAGCAGATCAGCTATTAGAATGATTTCTGAAGGATCATGCGACACTGAAGACTGGAGTAATGATGATGAAAATTTAGCTTTGCATCAAAGGAATAAATGACATTTTTAAATGTATTAGAATAGACGGTTATTTTAAATTGTAATGTTTCACTATATTACTTTTACTGTTTTTTTTTGTGTGGTTTTTTTAATCATATGCTGCATAAAACAGTACTGTATTGTACAGCACAGTACTGTATTACTGTCTTCCTAAGAGACTTTCAAATACATTAAAAAAATCTTACCAACCCCAAACTTTTCAGTGGTAATGTGCATATAATAGTGAACATTGTCATTTTAAAATTACAATTCAACAAAAGTTGTTTGTTGAATCTCACACTTGTGTTCTGTTTCTAGCCGGCGCTACCTCTTACTGCAGTATGTGCCATATGTAAGGAAGGCTATCAAGAGGCTGAAGACTCAGAGTCCGTCCAGACGCTCATGGAATGCTCTGAATGTGCTCAGATCACTCATCCAGAATGTATAAAGGTACATGTGTATCCCACATCTCACTTTTTATGAAATTAGCTGTTATATGTATATTATCTTAATGCCACATGTATATTGCAGGTACCCAGTCAGGGTGTTATCAATAAGGACCTTCCCAGTTGTTGGGAGTGTCCAAAATGTGTCCAGGGCAAGAAAACAGAGGTATTCTTTCTGCTTTTGGCAGCTGTCCTTTTTGAAACACAAAAAGTCATCTAGTTTTAACAGGATTTTACTTAAGTGACTTCACATATGATGGTTAGATTTAAAGACTAATTTAATGATAATTGTGTTTTATTGGTATTAGTCTTCCAGTAGTAGTGAGGAGGAGACGGACAGCAGTGTGTCCAACGGCGGTCGCTTGTCTGGTCCTCCGGCTAAGCGGGCATACAGAGAGGGGATTGGGGTGGGGGGCTTGCGTATAGGGCGCAGAGGTCGCCCGCCCCTCTCCCCCTCCTCCCTGCCTCTGACCCGCTCCAGACGGCAGCCGCCCCCGTCCCAGAGACTCCTGCTGCAGCACCAGCAGAACAGGAGGAGAGCAGGGGCGCTGGAGTTACAGCTCAGGAAAAGAGTAAGTGTACACATGGTTTACAGATATAATGTAAAGTTGCTTTCAATTCGTTGTATTTCCATTCATCGGACAACATGTTTGACAACAGTTAATGTCAGAAGTTGGCGATGCACTAACATTCAAAAGTTTGGGTCAGTAAGATCTTTGTTTTTGAAAGAAGACATCAAGACTGCATTTGTTATCAAAAAACAGTAATATTGTGAGATATTACTACAATTTAAAATAACTATTTTAAAAAGAAATTTATTCCTGTGATCAAAGCTGAATTTTCAGCATCTTTACTCCAGTCTTCAGTGTCACATGATCCTTTAGAAATCATTCTAATATGATGATTTATTTGATACTCAAGAAACGTTTCTTCTTATTATCAAGGTTGAGAACAGTTGAGATGCTTATATTTTTGTAAAAAAAACAGCCCCTAAATGGTTGGCCTGATGCTCACTTCCTGTCTAAGTGGGTGGTTCTTGGCCAAAATAAACTGCAATGTGGATCATGCTTTATGACGATGATTGTCAAACGTCTGACTACATCAGTCCAATGCAATGCTGCATGTCTGATTTCTTGCTTTCTGTTGCAGATCAAATTGGAAAGGAACAAAATCCTCCAGTCGGTGAGTGTTTTGAGTCTATAACATCTGCTTCCCTCATCCCAGCGCATCTCTAATCCCGCTTTTACCATTCTCACATGCTCTCTCTGTCACTCGGCTGTGCTTTTGTTCTCTCTACTTCTGTCTGTCTCTCAGACCCGTTCGTCTGTCTGTCTTTCTCCAAAGCTCCTGCGTCAGCGGAGTCTGGAGAGAGGGGGTGTAGTCCGAGCAGGACCCGGCCGGGGCATCTCCCGTGGCCGAGGGACATCCTGTCGCGGGAGAGGGGTACGACTACGCGGCGGTGGCAGAGGTGGAGGTCTGAGAGAGAGAATGGAGACGGAGGGAGAAAGAGATGATTCTGTGGAAGAAGAACAGGAGGAGAGGAAAGAGAATGGACAGTATAACGGGAAAGAGAACCGTCCTCAGAGACGAGGCGTTAAAGCAGGCGAAGACGAGAACGGCGACAGTCATCGAAACGGAGAGAGTGAGGGGAGCAGTGAGGGAGGAGAGCCGACTCCGTCTGACACTTCTGTGGTGCTAAATGATGACGTCAGAGGCCAGGGGTCCTGCGTCACCGTCACGTTACAGCCATCGAGAGGTCGGCGCGACCCTAGCGCAATTGTTCCTAAATTGGAAGCCAACTTGTCTTCTAGAAGCCTTCCGCAAAACCACAAAGCCCTGCTCCGTCCCCCCTTGCGAAACGGCGCCACTCGCTCTGACAGTCCTCATTCGCCTGCGGACAGATTGCACCTTAACAAATCACCTCTTTCACCATCACACACTCTGACGAGGAGCGCATCCAAACACTCACACTCGGTGCGGATTCTCAGATCAAACGTCAAAGGCTCCCATCACCGGCTAACCCGAGAGAGAATTGGGACAAAAACTCGATCGGAAAGGGCAAAGTCCTCCGTCTCCTGTCCCAGCTCCACCTTACGGCCCTCGCCGGAGCAGAACGGAGGGGGGAACGAGCCAGGCTGGGAGAGAGAGGTGTGGGTGTCCGTGTTCCGCTACTTGACTCGTGCAGAGCTGTGCGTTTGCATGGCGGTTTGCAAGAGTTGGTACAAATGGTGAGTGCGCAATTACCAACATGCATGTTACAAAATCTAGTGAGCTACCTTGTTGTTTACCGTCTACATACATAGGCAGCTTCCTTATGAAACTGAAATGAAAATGATTTCGGGTTTCCTAATTCCAGAAATGTAATTAGAGTTCCCTTTTTTTTCTTGTTAAAAGCTCCAGGTTTGCTGTGCTTGTTTGTAGGGCTGTAAAGTTTGGCCAAAAACATTGTTATTTTTATATATATAAGACAGGGCTTGGATTTTTGTGGCAGTGCATTCTGGGATTACCTTCATCATGAAGTATATACTGTGCTACAGTATATGTTCAGCTCAAATTATGCCTTTTAAATGTTTCCTATGGAGGCAGCTCAATATACTTCAGAACAAAGCAAAGGTGTGTGTCTGTTTATTTGAATACTGTGGTGTTGTCACAGGGGCTGTGACAAGCGTTTATGGACGCGGATCAGTCTGAGCCGATGCCGCTCTATAAGTCCACAGGCCCTCACGGGCATCATCAAGCGACAGCCTGTCACACTGGACCTGTCTTGGGCCAACATCTCCAAGAAGCAGCTCAGCTGGCTCATCAACCGCCTGCCAGGTGTGTGTTCTCTCATTACCACTGCGTCTGTTTTAACACACACTACTGTATGACATGACTCACAGCCCGCTCTCTCACAGGCCTTAAAGATCTGGTGCTATCAGGGTGTAATTGGACATCAGTCTCAGCACTGAGCTCTCCAAGCTGTCCTCTACTGCGCTCTTTAGACCTGCGCTGGGCAGACGGCGTCAAGGACGCTCAAATCAGGGATCTGCTCAACCCACCAGGTAATCACTCATTTATTATTTACATTTCCCTGTATTACCTTAAATTAGGGGTGTGATAGTCAAAAAATATCTCTATCTAGTTTTTTTTTTTTTTAGATGATAATTAGTGGAGTGCGTTTTTGTGCTGGTACATTAACTGGTTTAGGCCCGTCATGGACAGCTGACTCTCAAAGCTTTTCATATTGTGTGCGGTGGTCAGTTCATAGCAGTCACAGACATTTAATTTTCCACTGAGTCGATATTTGTCCCCTTAACACTAGAACTACCGGAATTCCATAACTACTAGAACGACCATAGCGGCCATTCTGACCGTTCATACTTTGACGTTCATATGGCCGTACTGAACGTCATTTTCGTCATGTCATATCTATTGTACATGTTAACCTTCTCTTTTCCAATGAAGCTTTTAATTCCTGTCGTCATAGCCCTTAAAACAAGCACAAAAGAAAGATTCCCCCGACAGGTGCTGCCTCTATTTGAGGAACGTTTTGCGTCAAAATAATATTTTTTTCACCGCACTCACGACGTGAATAGACATGCACAAAAGTTAGGAAACGTCAAAGCTTCATACCGTTTAGTACAGCCTTGTTTGTAAATAAGTTCAATAATCAATACAAAATCTAAAAATGAATGGATCTACAATGATAGGTAGGCTAATAATAAACAGGACACAAAATTTTAATTCAAATGAATGTGAAAATGTATACAAACAGGCTAAGAAAAAAACGTGAACATTAGCTAAACAAGAAAACGAACTGCTTTAGAACGATTAGTTTCAGTGAACAAAAAATATTAACGAACAAAATCAGGTTAACTGCCCATTTGAACGGCGCAAACACCCCGCATCATTGACGCTTACGCACATTCCACACAGGTAAACACCGCCTTTCGTGTGCAGCTCCCACACACTTTGTGACATTTGGCACATGTCTCCTTGGTTTTATTTTGTTTGCAGTTCCTCCAGTTGTATGGCTTTTGATTCCATGTGGAATGTGGAGCGAAGTTCGCTCGCCAGTCCTGTGATGAAGTCCCTCCGCAAAACTTGCAATGTAGCGGACTTATGATATTTATAATGCGTGCGGTCAAAATGACCGTTATGGTCATTCTAGGTAGAAATAGTCAGAACTGTTGTGTGTTTTGTGATTTTAATAAAATAACAGTGTCAGAATAAAATATACACATATTTAGGAAAAGTCAGAGTCCTATTGCCACATTTATTTTATTTTAACAAAGTTATTACACTGTAAAATTTAAAAACGGTCAAAATGACCGCCTTGGGAGTTCTAGTGTTAAACTGATTTCAAGGGAATTTTTACATTTATAATTCTACCTTAGACATGTGCATCATCTTTTGTCATTGATACATTTCATGAATAAATTGTTACCAATCAAATGAAATCAGTATCATCAACCCATCTTTGCACTACAGAAATGGAAGCCGCACAGAAGCCGCATCTGAAGAGACATTTGGATGTGTTTATGGTTTAATGCAACTCTGAGGTGTATTTTTTTTATCGAATATTTAATTATGAATTGGTTTTAAAAGAATGAAAACTTACTTTAAAGGGTTAGTTCGCCCAAAAATGAAAATTCTGTCAGTAATTACTCACCCTCATGTCGTTCCAACCCCGTAAGACTTTTGTTCATCTTCGGAATACAAATTAAGATATTTTTGATGAAATCTGAGAGCTGGCTCACTCCTTCATAGACTGCTAGGTAATCGATATCTGCCAGCCCAGAAAAGTTAGTAAAGACATCGTTAAAATAGTAAAACGATAAAAATCGTTGATAGTTTATCAAGCGACGAGAATACTTTTTGTGTGCAAAAAAACACAAAAATAATGAATTGTGTGTGTATAATGACAACTTAGTGTTTATTGAACTTACATTTTTATAAAACATTAACATTATTATAACATTTATAATAACATTTATTATAAAATGACAAATGTGACATTTGCAGTCATACTGATAAGTAATACGGCATTCTTGCTTGTCATGTAATATTGCTTAAAGGGGTGGTATAATACCTATTTCACAAGTCTCTGATGTCCCCAGAGTGTGTATGTGAAGTTTTAGCTCAAAATACCCCACAGATATTTGTATATAGCATGTTAAAATTGTCACTTTTTGAGGGCGAGTAAAAACGCACCGTTTTTGTGTCTGTTCCTTTAAATGCAAATGAGCTGCTGCTCCCAGCACAGAGGGCGGAGCTTCAACAGCTTGCACTTACACAGACATGCACTGAAAATTTCAAAAACTTTTAGCTTTTATGTTCAAACAAGTCAGATGAAGATGGAGAGACTCAAAAAGTAGTAACAACATGTAGAATGCAACAGGACATTTCTGAATGGTTAGTTGATGAATTTATGTAGCTTATGTGTAGTTATCTTCTAGTCATTAGCATATTCTGTCATGATAATCTATAAATCGTCTTCCTGGGGGCGGGGTTTATGTAAATTTTAGGGTTTGTGATGTCACTAACCCGGGAGGAATCCTTAAAAAGCAATTTCTTTAAAATAAAATATCTCCCTTTGCTTTGAACTTTGAGCGTCGTAACTTTGCAGATGTTGTTTATGCTCAAACAGCAACATTACACACAAACTAAAGTTAAAAAAGTGAAATCATAATCAACCATTAATATATATTAATTATATAATTTGATATGAATAAAAGACAACTCGTAGGGAAAAATAGCCCCTTATATCTTGAATTGTGTGGTCATTTATCGGCATTAAAATAGGCTACATCAGGGCTATTCAATTAGTTTCATTCGAGGGCCGCATTATCAAATCGAAAAGTTGAGGTGGGCCGGTGGGTTGGTTTGGGGGTTTATCTTATTTATTGAAGCATAAGTTTCAATAAATTAGTTAAACTAACCCTAAAAAAGTGTGGTATTTACTTGGAAATGTGGTACCCAACAGTAGCCTATGCAAATATATAAAACCATAATAAATAAAAAACTTGATAATTTACAGCTGTGTACAACTATTTTCCTTGGAACAAATAAATTATTTATACAAACTTATAGCTGTTGGTGAGAAATAATAATTATTTTATTTATAATTGTTATGCTTAAATGAAAATATTCTGACAGTGAGACTTGTTAACCACAGGCTACTCACTCCCACTGTATAAAAAATGCCTAAACACAAGTTAAAGACTATACGCACCTTTACAAAGAAACTGACATAATTTCATAACAAGCATTAATTATATATTCCTCTACCCACCTAATAAAACTAATGCAATATAAATCACTATATTTACTATTATACTATATAATATATAATATAATAAGTATACATATATTTACTATATTTATTTATTACTACATAGCCTATTCAATATAAATATTGCACATTTCTGCCCAACCATGGTAAATTACTACAGTACATTCATGGTAAATGTTTGTAAGGGTGATTAGGGGATTTAAAGTCTTCTAATTTCGTTCATGCCACAATGTTTCTCCTGCTTTCCTCATCAGTCTTGTTGGGAATGTTGAGGCTGTTTCATCCGATTTAATACTAGTTAAACCATCGAGTGATTTGTGGTTTGTAACAGAGAGGTTTCTGTCAAACTGAAACGCTTCCCACTGGTTGTCGCAACGCTGTTTAATATAGTGACCGGGAGTAAACGCAACTCCGTGCTGGGCCGTGTTGAAACAACTAGTGAAACAACTGAAAACAGCGATATTTGTTGTTATACTGTACTGAACGAGACCGCTTCAGATGATTCAGTGACGGAGCGGTCCGAATGAATCCGAATAGTTTTAGACCGTTAAGCAAGCGCGTTTAGAATCGAACCAAAAGAATGATTCATTCACGAATGATTGGTAGCCTATCGCTGGTTCAGTCGACATAAATTCGGGACACATATAATAACTGCAGAAATATTCGCACGTAAAACGTTTCTCAGGTCAATCGGAGCGAGTATCAAACTGAATTAGCCGCACCGCCAGGAAAAGAGGAAGAGGGAGGTTGGTGCCGTCGGGCCGCATGGAGATGATTGGCGGGCCGCCAATTGAATAGCCCTGGGCTACATCATGCAGAGACGCTCAATGTCAGCTTGCACATTTAAATCAAGAATTACGATATTATCTTAGACACAGGTTTCAAGTAGGGGTTTGCAATATACTGTGTATATATATATATATTGTGTGTGTGTGTCTGTAGGCAGTGATAACCGTTCCCAGATGAAGAACATGCAGTGTTTGTGGCTGTGCGGTCTGGAGGTGACTGAAGCCACGCTGAGGCTGATCATCAGACACATGCCTCTGCTCACACGCCTGGAGCTCTCGCATTGTCCCATCACAGATGGTGCTCTCAACCTCCTCAGCGCAGTGGGCTCCTCCACACGCAACACACTCACACACCTCAACTTAGCAGGTGAGCAAGCGCACACCAAACCTGCTTCCAACTTAGTGACGTTAAGCAAAACTAAATTTGATGTCACCCTCAGGTTGCAGCCGCCTGACGGACCGATGCCTGGTGTTCCTGCGCCGCCTGTCCTGTCTCTCCGTACTGGACCTTCGCAACTGCAAAGGGGTCTCGCGGCAGGCATGCGAAAGCTTTATCTCCGAGCTGTCCGTCAATGCCCTCTACTGCCTATCAGACGACAAGCTCATCCAGAGGATATCGTAAAAGCCGCCCTTCTCAGGGAGAGAGAGAGACTTTGTGAATATTTGTGTGACTGAGAAGGAACGCAGGGTATGTGTGTGTGTGTGTGATGGGTTCTGTAGGTCTGTAGGAGGTTCTCTGTTTGACAGATGTGTGACGGCTCAGGAGGGAGGAGCTCAAAGCATCCAGGGTGGGGCTTATGTATAAATATGACTGGGCGAGGAGTATCCTTTTTGTAGTTAACTATTTCCCTCTGTTCTGTGTACACACACAAACAAACACACTGCAATTGGCAATCAGATCGGTTCTCAGGCCTGTCATGCCATGGGCTCTTCTATTAAAGAGATCAACAGGTGCTATTCCTCTACAGTTTGTTTTCTATTTCTGAGCGGCTTACCGTCTGCTACTTCTCTGATCCATCGTCACCTAGACAGATTCATTTATCCTTAGTAGTGTGGAGGTTAGCATTGCGTTTCGTTTCCTTTTCACTCATCCCCTTACTTTAAATGTCATTTTACTTGAGGAATACCTTTCTGTTCTTAATTCCTCTCCCTCCTTAATACCTGAGAGTATAGAGATATATAAATATATAAGCACCCTTGTGTAAATGTATTCCTCTCCTGTAGTAAGACAGAAAAAAAAATCTGTAGCATTATAATTATTTTGAGAAACTTTTTCACTTTTTTTTTCTTTTTCAAGAAAATAAAAAAAATGAAAAAAATGCGAGCTTGAGTTGATTTAAATAAGTGAAGATGCTGACTTCTGAGGTTTTGTTGAAAATGTTTACATTTTGTTCTTAGTTAACAAATTTAAAAAATATAGTTATTGGTTTCTAGTTGACTTAAAATACTGGATATGTTAATTTTTACAACGGCTATTAAGACCTAGCTGCCCTGTGCTAGCATGGTGTGTTGCAACTCTGATTAATTTGATCCTGTCAATCTCAGACTTTATAAGTTCAGCTCACCCCAGTCTCATGCTGAAAGGTTAAAGGTTTAGTACAAATATTTTTATTTTTTTTATTTTTTTGTTCTCAGAAGGGTTTATGAATTCAGTACATCCTTATCTGATGCAGTCTGATCTCATGGAGTTCATAAAAACAGCAGCATGACATTCTGAATCTGTCTGGTCCTAAATGACTTCATGCATTCAGAACACGATAGCGTCTGATCTCAGATGTATAAAGTCAGCACATGCTTGACTGATGTTATTTGATCATGTTTCTGATGCTGTCTGATCTCAGACAAGTTTACACATTCAGATCGAGATGCTTTCTGATCTCAGTTGAGTATAAATTCAGTTTAAGGTGCTGTCTGATGAATTTGCCAAATCCATCTAATGTTGTTTGTTTTTTAAATACATTAATCTTTGAGATCAGACGGCACCTCGAGCTGAATTTGTGGTGTGGTTAAAAAAAGTGTGTACATGATCCCCCCCTGGCTCATCTCAGATGAGTTTCTAGATTGTGGTCATGATGCAGTCTGATTTCAGATCGGTTTAATATTCATCATGTGATGTCATCTGATCTCAGGTGAGTTTATATATTCTGCACATGCTGCTGTCTGATCTCAGATGAGTCTCCATGCTGAAGCAAGGCGCATGAGGAGGGTCTCAGCACAGCCAAGCCTGCATCCGATGCATTTTTCACATGGACATGGGTGGAAATTAGGCCTCCGCTTGCTGTCTGCGCTGGTTTATCTGCATTTCCCCACCAGGTCATTACAGCCCGACAGGAATATAATGGAAACAAGTCATTTTCTCTATCGGTGGACAGTGAGAACATCATGTGTCAGCGAGCTCTACCAGCACTAGCCTGATGATGATGAGGAGGAGGATGATGGGAAGCTATCTGCTAACTCAAGGATGCTTTACTCCAAATAAACCCCCAACTCATCCATGCTCTCGATTTTACCTCATTTAACGGAACGCCGCTTATTTTTACCGATCAATTTGTAGTCATTTTAGCCTTGAAGGGGATATTTTATAAAGACTCGCAGATATTTTGACTTAGCTTCGCTAGCTAAGCAGCTGTTTGCTTAACTGTCAGAGGATATTTTCAGCAAACGGAGGGATTTACAGCTAAATAACACACGAATCAGTCCGGTAAAGAGTGTAAATGAGACATCTGGAGGACTGAGGGAATTAATTCACAGAGCAGATTAAACGACACATCTCATTAAATGAAATAAACGGTCCGTAAATAAACGCTTGTGGTGTTTAACTGTTAACGTTAGATGCAAAGGTGGCCGCTGACCAACAAACATTTTCTAAAAGCCTATTCGGCGACCAAACAAATAAATACAATTTGACAACGTAAAATAAAATATAGAAACTTAAGTCCAACATCACTGAAATGGCTGAAGAGGCGTTTCCTTTACATTATCTGGTGTGGAACAATCAATACCAAGAACTGGACCGAGAGCTTCAGGAAAAGCAGGTGCATGGAGTAGTTTAAACTATTTATTATTTTAAATCGTGGGCTTTCCGCTCTGTTCATATGTTTGTATGATTCTTTAATGTGTGTGTGTGTGTGTGTGTGTGTTGCAGCATGAGATGCAGCGGCTGGATGCGCGCGGGCGCACGCCGCTCGAGCTGTCAGTGTGTCTCGGGCACCTGGAGTCCACGCGGGTCCTGCTGAGACACAACGCTGATCCCACACACAGCAGCACACAGGGCTGGACAGGTACAGAAACCCTTTCATCAACTACTTAACCACTAACAGGGGCCATTCTACGATTTCAATATCAGTTTAATTTTTTTTTTTTTTACATTTTGTTTGTATACCAGGGTAGGCATCACCTATTAAGTTAATCCCTGCGTATTAATTTCTAACTAAACTAATATTCATTAATATTGATTAACAATATAGACTAGCTTTACTTTATATTACTGCAATTGTCTAGATTGGCTATATTTTTTTCAACATGTAATGTTTTATGGTATTCTTTTTAACTACATTTTTGCAGTAAGATTAACTTTAAAGAAGATCTACATTTATCGTTTTCATTCATGGAGATGTGGAAACTGTGCCATGGTTTAGTGGAGGATTCCTGTCACCTGGTGGAAAACAATAGCCTAGAAATGTAGACGCACCCTAGCGGCAGCAAAATTTATTTTGCAGCCAGTGTCGTCTAGCAACTCTCCGTTGGCTTGCGAGCTGGAAAAACTGAAGTCTAGTCAGGCCAATCCCATCATGTATAGAGTCGGTGGGCGGGCTTAACAAAATGACGGCAGAGTTGTGACGGTTCGCGTGAATTCCCTGCTATTTGAAAACAAAGAAGATGGCTGCTGCTGCTGCTGGCGGACAGCGGTCTTTCGAATCGGCTTTGGCCGCGACTCTGGAAGACTTGGAGTTAAGCTTTTCTTTGAGAAAAGAACAAAGAACGGTGTTGTGCCGAATTTCGACCCCCACCAAATTATTACCCCCCTAGCACTGGTAGGTTTAGGATTAGTTGTGGGGGAGGGGTTAGGATTAGGGGCGGGGTTAGGATTAGGCAATCAGTTACTGACTTCAACTGGGGGGTAATAATTTGGCAGGGGGTCAGAATTCAGCACAACAACGGCACTGAAGTCATTCTTTAAAAAGGAAGATGTGTTCGGAGTTTTGCCGACCGGATACGGCAAAAATTTAATCTATGAACTAGCTCCGCTGGTGGGAAAACGCTCTGGTTGGTTGTAGCGCTATCCTATTGCGTGCAGAGGGAATTTGAAAGACAACCGTTTATCCCACCCCTCGGATTGAGCCGTGTCTATGGTGGGTTCCCAGACCCAACATCTTGATGTGGGTCTGGCTTGTCAGGCTAGGAAAACAAACACTTAACATGAAAATGACATGAAATTACCATTATAACCAGTAGATGGCAGCAGAGGAGCACTCATTAGCTAATTTGCCATTTCCACTCCCTTTTATAGTTCTTTTTTACTTTTGCTTTTAATTTATTATAAAATGAATATTATATCAAACCAATAACTGGTTGTTGTTGTCAAGCACATCATTGTTTGTTATGCCAAGGCTGAGTTACCTACTCTGGTTATGCGGAGAAGTTTAAATTTGGGTAATGTTTCATTCAAATCCAGCAGTGATTTTATATAATAACTCCTTACTTGTCTCTCAGTTTATCCACTTCAAATGTACACTCTAATCTTTGCTCAAATAACCTGTTAAATCTCAATGTTCCTTGGGTGTGAACAGAGCTTGGAAATAAAGTATAATCCTTCTGTTCCTTGAAATAATCTACAAAATATTTTAAAGTTGTCCATGCTTCAATCATATATTCATTTAAGGTTGTAGGTAAAAAAAAGAAGAAAAAAAAAGACCAACAAGATCCTCAAGATAATGGGTTCAATTTCTTAAAATAGTTTTTATTTCAGGTCTGTGCAGCTGCCTATAATGATAAATAATGCGGGTCAAATTGACCCACAAACATCAATCGTAATTCCCTATTCACTTCCATTATATGGAAAAGAGCTGCCGTCTCATTCTGGAGAATATCTTTTTTTATTCCTCAGAAAAGACAAAAACAAAATAATACAGGTCTGAAATCACACAGAGGTCAATATTAGTAATAAAGTGTATAATTTTAATTTTCCCCAACATGTGCATCTTTAGTATATCTCACGAGTGTGTTGAATTGTGTGTGCAGTTTTGCAGGAAGCAGTGAGCACTGGAGACCCTGAGCTGGTGCAGCTGGTCCTTCAGTACAGAGACTTCAGAAGAGCCACAGAGAGACTGGCTGGTATTCCTGAGCTTCTGAGCAAACTCAGACAGGTGATGCACGAGCACACACACCGCCTGATTGAACAAATAAAGTAATAACTCAACTGCTATAAGTAAATCCAACCTTTATTGCAAATTGCGGCTGCAGGATTGGTGATATTATCACCCAGTTCTAATCTGCTGAATGCGATAAGGCATTAAAATAATATAATCATTAACATGATTTTCTGTAAAGCAGTGTGTATTGTGAAATGCGCTATATGAAATTGACTGATCAGGTTCAATGTTGTTTTGAATCAACATCCTCTCTCAGAAAGCATTCCAGCTTGTTGTCTTTTCCTGCAGGCACGTGATTTCTATGTGGAGATGAAATGGGAATTTACTAGCTGGGGTAAGTTGAAGAGCTAAAATGTTGGGAAAGACCCACAAACTCGTTCGCTTTCCCTGTAGATCACTACTGTCCTAGATAGCAACTTTAACCGTTTCAGCACCACATGCGTGGACAGCTCCTGTGATCAATTGCTCCTGACAGTCAGTTGTCATTCTCTCTCAATTGCTCAGTTCCTCTAGTGTCGAAAGTTTGTCCAAGCGATGTGTATCGTGTATGGAAAAGCGGTTCATGTTTGCGGGTCGACACCACTTTGTTGGGCTTTGAGCACATGACCTGGCTTAAGGGCCGACGCAGCTACATCTTTAAAGGTGGAGGTGAGTCTTTAAAGAGGCCATATTATCATATGTAAGTTTTGATTTTGTTTTTTGGGGCTTACTAGAATAGGTTGAATGTTTAAAAAACACATTATTTTCACATATTTTACATTGTGGCAGCACCTCTCTTCCCAGTCTGTCAGTAACACTCTGTTTAGTTTCTGTATCTGAAGCCCCTCCTTCTGAAAAGCGCAATGTGCTCTGATTGGTCGGCTGGATCAGTGTGTTGTGATTGGGTGTGTGTTTCAGAAATGTCACTCCTCTTTACCATAACCACTGGTTTCAACACTTATAACTCAACTCAACCAGGCCTCACCCCCTTTATTTTGCATGTGCCTTGGGCTGGAATTATTTAAATGAGGAATATAGTGACGTGTTCCTGGAAGAAAACTCAAGACCACAATCGAGGCGTTTCAGGGAGTTCAGAAACAGTGTGCACTGATATAGAGAATATCTCCCTTTGGACTGACTTTGTAACAAAGAAAGTTGAAAATGTAACAAAGCTTAATGGGTCCTCTTCAGGGGTCTGAAGTGGCTTGTGTATTTTGCAGAGAGTGGGGCAATGGTGATGGAGGTGGACCACGAGAAGCAGGTGGTGTACACAGAACCGCTGTCTCTGTCTCCACGCGACACTCCCTCACTGCTCGCCGCCATGATGCCCTCACAGGAGAACACGGCCCAGAGACTCACCTCTCCTATAGTGTCCACTCATCTCAACACACGCAACGTTGCCTTTGAGAGGTACAGGAAGAGTATTCCCACAGATATGAATTACTGTCTGTGAGGAATTCTTACCTAATTCTCTGTTCTGTGCTGTACTGTAGAAATAAGTCTGGGATTTGGGGATGGCGCTCAGAGAAGACAGAGGTTGTAAGTGGATATGAATCAAAGGTGGGTCTAATTTTTACTTAAAGCACTTTAAGAGGCATTTAAATGTGCAGTAAGCGATTTCTGAGAAACATATTTGAAATTGACACCCAAACAAACAAAGCTCTCCCTTTATTGCTCCGCCCCTCAAATAAGAAACAACACTCTATGCAAGATTCAGCTTGAGCAAGTATGGATGAATCGGCGGTGATTCAACAACAACGACAGCATATCCGAGTAACCAGTGTTACTCACGTATAAAGCAGAAGCAATGCAATGTCAGTTTTCAAGCCTTCCCGCTTCGGTCTCTCCAGCATTGGAAATCTTTTCTAATATTAACAGGGGTCCTAAAACTATTGCCTGATCGTAACCCTTCATCTATCAATTATATTCCTCTGACCTTTTTTTTGTAATGTCTCTCAGTCACCTCTCTTTCTACAGTCTTTTTTCAAATCTCCCTCTTGCTCACTCTCTCCTCCCCCATCACGAGTGGACACGCCCCCTACTGCTGACTGGCTATAAGTGTGCTCTTGTGCTCTGTGGATTGGTCCGTTTTCTTATCCTGTTTATACAGCCAGGACTATGTACAAACACAATATTTTTGTTCAGCACACACAGAACAGACATCTAGCAAATATACAAAAATCTAGCAAAAATTGTTTGTTTAGGTGTTGATTTAAATTTTCAACGGCGTTTCTCAGAAATCGCGGTAACACTTTATTTTACAGTGTCCTTGTTACATATGTTACATGTACTTACCATAGTAATAACAGTAAATTATGCATAATTACATGCAACTAACCTAAATCCTAATCCTACCCTAACCCTATAGTAAGTACATGTAGTTAATTATTATTACTCAGTACTTAAATATATAATTACACTGTAACAATGACACCTTAAAATAAAGTGTAACCGAAATCGCTTACTGCACCTTTAACTCTGAGTCCTGCTGAAAACACCTGTGCACCGGGACTAAATGGGCTCCCTAATTGCTTTTTATAATGACATAATTGTAGGTTTACAGTGCCTGTAATGTGGAGTTAGTGACACGTTCTCGGACTGAACACCTTTCTGATCAGGACAAGTGTAGGAGTAAAGGTACATAAACCCATACAGTTAGAAAAATGCTGCTGACAGTCAATTTAACTAATAAATATACAGTGTGAGACTTTTGTACGGTCACCTTCTACACACTCCTGGCCTCCTCTGTGCTTTCAGGATCTAGAACTCCTCTACAGTCGTTCCTCGGCATTGCTGAGCAACACGTCTCTAGTCCTGGGGTGAGTGCGATCAGTGGTCACTTGCATATCATTTTATTTTTATTTACATTTTCAGTATATATATTTTTTTTTAAAACTATTATTAGAGTTTTTGTTTTACAAATATTCTTAAAAATATAAAGTAATAATATATTTAGGAATTAAAATAACTAAATATTAAAAATAAAAAATAATTTATGTGTTTCGCTTGTATGTTTGACTTGATGGCTTGATGTTCTTCCTCCCTTTTTTTTTCTTTTCTATTTATTTGTTTTGAATAATCCCTGTAATGCCAAAAATTATTAAAAAATAACCACAAACATAAAAAAACTCAAACATATAAACTACCATTAAAAATGTTGGGGTTAGTTCGATTAAAAAAAAAGAAGAAATTAATACTTTTATTCAGCAAGGATGCATAAACTGATCAAACATAAAAACATTTACAGTGTTACAAAAGATTTCTATTTTAAACAGATGCTGTTCTTTAAAAACTTCATTTGTGTATTGTGTTTGTAGAGTCAGGTTTCTCAGTGCGCCAGTCCCCATAACCCAACAGCCATCACAGCAGAGGAGTACTTCGATGCAGAGTTTAATCTGAACGGCAGAGATATTGGGCGGCCCATTGAGCTTACCAGCAAAGTGCAGAGGTAACTCCAAAGTGCCATGAGTGAACAGTGTTTGTACGTGAATTATGAATATGTGGTTTGTCTCTATACCTCTGTCTTTCTCTCTCAGGTTTAAAGCCACTCTGTGGTTGAGTGAAGCTCATCCTCTCTCGCTGGCTGAGCAGGTGACGCCCATCATTGACCTCATGGCCATATCTAACGCCCACTTTGCCAAGCTGCGTGATTTCATCACCCTACGCCTACCACCTGGCTTTCCTGTAAAGATAGGTGAGAAGAAGAGACACATCCAGTTGGTTTACCGTTTACATTCAACATTATTTCTTAATACATGTTTTTTGTCTTATTGTTATTGACTTTATCTGTGCACATTAAATTTGTTTTTGATATCTTATTTAAAATATTGTTTTACTCAGAAATATACCAAAGATTGTTGCCAATGCAAATTTAAAGTGCCCCTATTATGCTTTTTCAGATATTACCTTTCATGTAGTGTGTAATATGGCTGTTTGTGAATGTAAAAGGTCTGAAAGTTTCAAAGATCAAAGTGCAGATAAATTAAGTTATTGTCTCTTAAAGGAACACGCTGACTTTTTGGGACTTTAGCTTATTCACCGTATCCCCCAGAGTTAGATAAGTCCATACATACCCTTTTCATCTCCGTGCGTGCCGTAACTCTGTCTGACGCACCCACCGCTAGCCTAGCTTAGCACAAAGACTGGAGGTAAACGGCTCCAGCTAGCATACTGCTCCCAGTAAGTGACAAAATAACGCCAACATTTCTTGTTGGTAATACAAGAAATAACGCACTGCTACTTCTGTGGAGTGATTTACTCCAACTCTGAGCGAACTCTCTGCTCCTCACCACGGGGCTTCTCAGGTGCTGCGAGCAAATCACTCCGCAGAAGTAGCAGTGCTTCGCCTTCTGAGAATATAGTTCCCAGTATGTATACGGTCAGAAGACGGCTGTGTCTCATGTGACCTTGTTATTTGTACACGCGGTGACTATACTATACTATGTATGGACTTATCTAACTCTGGGGGATACGGGGAATAAGCTAAAGTCCCAAAAAGTCGGCGTGTTCCTTTAAAAGAAAGAAGCGATTTTGAACTTCCTGAAATGAGGTTTCAGTAATTCCAGTCTTACTTTTCTAATTATTTATTTGTATAATACCAGCCAACAGTCTTCATTGGCTACCCGCAAACAACGTTTGCTTTGACCCTCAAACACTTTAGTTGTGTAGACCAATCATAGCAGACTTGGCCATCTGACCAATCAGAGCAGACTTGGCCATCTGACCAATCAGAGCAGACTTGGCCATCTGACCAATCAGAGCAGAGTGAAAAAAAGGGGGTTAGAGAGACTGAATGCTTTATCGAACTGTTTCAGACACTGTGAGAAAAGACGTGATGCTACACTGTATATTATGAGAAAATTAAAGTGTTTTTTGACCTTGGATGCATGTAAACCTATTGTAGGAGACCTCCCAAACAAAATTAGGAGCCTTTAAAATGGCATAAATTGACTTTAATCATGTCCTTACTCTTAGAAATTCCTCTCTTCCACGTGTTGAATGCTCGAGTGACATTCAGCAATCTTTGTGGCTGTGATGAGCCGGTCAGTTCTGTGACTGTACAATCTCCACAAGGAGCCACAGAGGCTGGTACGTATCTCTTCTGTTCAGGTCACAAGTTCCTCTGGCTATAACTGTGCTGGTTGTTCACCCTCACATCACTGCTTTCAGGTCAGACGACTCCTCTGCAGTGTGAAGTAGACCCGTCTGTGTTTGAGCCTCCCCCAGAATACACCACACTTGGACCAGGCCGCAGTGAACCGATGAGAGATGAGGATGATAATTTACTGCAGTTCGCCATACAGCAGAGCCTGCTGGACGCGGGAACAGAGAGTGACCAGGTATTGGCATCTATCAGATGGTATGTCCATGGACCAGCATTCAGACTGTCTGATGTATATTGCACTTTCTCGATCTGGCAAGCTCTATTCTGATTGGCTGGCTACACTCAACTTCTCAGAGTCGTGCACTTTTTTATCACTCTGCCTGGAAACAAGATTGTTGATTTCTGATTTTGAGAGAGAACGAATCACTGGATTAGATCTTTTTTTTTAACTTGCATCAAATCTTTCAATTACTGTAGATATCCAAAATACCCACAAATAGAACTGTATTTTCCACTTTATGTCTGTGAAATAATAAATGGTATTTTTGGGTGAAAATAAAGTTGGATTTAGGTTAAATTACTGTAAAGCTGCTCATAAACCTATACTGCTCTGCGATTATTACATTATTGTAATATATACAGCAAATTACAGAATCCAGACATAAGCTCTGTTCCCAAACCTTGTGATCTTCTAGGCTCCTGAAACAAAGCCTTTGCCAAACAGCTTTCTGCAATTTTATGCTGCAAATTTATGCTAATATATTTTATGACCCAAATATAATTATATATATTTAAAAAAAAATGTTTTGTTCTTTTGTTGCACTATACAGTATAAATCATGGGAAGTTAATTTAACATCCAAGTGAAAATGTAGTACTTTATTTCATTCTATTTTCACAGGTGTGTTATATTTTTTATATAGTGTCCCTGTAACCTTGGAATTATCTAGCTATTTTTTCTGTTACTTTCATGCAAAAACAAAACATTCCATGATTAGTAACTACAGATATTTGGACAGTAACACTTTTTTTTTTTTTACTAAAATAAGCTGTTACCATAAACCAGCCACCATAACAAATTATATAATTATCTCCTGATTCATTTATTTAACCACCATCTGATTTTTTTGTGCTGTAACCAAGAATGCATCCACAGATGCAACCTGACTTGTCGTTATTAATTTAATTGAACCATTCATGTGCACAACGAGCATGTTTGCAATGCTCAATGCTGCAAAAATCATGTTAATGCAACAGGAACAGATCTAAGTAGATGCTGAAATCAACACTTTTCATGATTAAGTAGTTCTAGAAGCCAGAATATTAATCATTATTAGTCAATGCTAAACAATTAGCAGACATCAGGTTTTCATTATTCCCTCCACTGCTTTCCACCCACTCCCTCATTTCTCTTTCTTTTCCTGTGTGTTTCTGTAGGTGACCATATGGGAGGCTCTCACTAACACTCGACCATCTTCTCAGCCTCCGCTTTATGAGGAGGACTCTCAGCTTGAGAGGTGTGTGGATCAACAACAGTGTGTAGAGTGAGTGTGAGGATGTGCATATCAGTTGTTCATCTGCTTTGAAATGTGACTGTCTCTGATAGGGCGATTCAGGAATCTCTGTCTTTGTCACTGGTTGGAGGGGAGAGTGGAGAGTCAGATCCTGGCCTGCCGTTATCCCCATCTGATCCCTCCCTCAACTCACCCCCGTGTTACAGCTCACTGGCCGAGCCTCGAGCGCCGGGAGCCTTTGCCGTGGCCACCAGTTTTGATGAACAGCTACGCATCGCAATGGAGCTTTCATGCAGAGAACAAGAGGAGTTAGACAGGTACGAATGGTGAAAGAGCAGAAATGACCTATGGAGAATCCATAGACATGAGCTCTGATCCCAAACCTATTGAGGGTTTCAAGTAGAGGTCGACCGATTGATCGTTTTGCAGATTAATCTGCACCGATAACCAATTGTTCCATCCATACTGATAGTTTTTTCGTGTTGCGTCCGTTACTGGAGCGGCTGAGAAGGGTGCGCTGTCATTATACAGTACCAGAACGCCATCTAGAGGCGAAATAAAAAACTACCACTGACACCTTGTGGAGTTTGTTTTGACACGCGAGCGGGACACTTCAGATGCGAATTTAAAACAGACAATGAAACTGTATGTTATACAGTACACTACCGTACTTGTTTTCATATCATTATAACGTAATACATTTGTTGACTAGATGCTGCATTAGTGGAGAACAGCAGTATGATGCCGTTCAGGCTGAGAGGACTAACATAAGTACCTCAAACGGTTAAGTCAAGTCACCTTCATTTATATAGCGCTTTTAACAATATTGATTGTTTCAAAGCAGCTTTACAGTAATAATAGGAAATTACAGTTACAGAGATTGTTAACTTTACAGCAGCTCTAAAATAAAGTTATTGTCCAGCTAAAGTTAGTTTTGATTGATTGATTCACTTCTGTTGCAAAGATCATTAGTTATTAAATTAGGGGCCGCTAACACGACACCGTTCTAACAGAAAACACTCAACGCGCTCCAGCCCGCTCATCCGCACAAAACAGTGCCTGGGTGCTCGAGAACGCAAACCCTGCAATAGATTCCAAGGTGCAAGCCTTGTAAAATTTAGGGGGGAAAAAAGGTTATCTCTGCGCAAACCTCAAAAACGCAAACCCGCCAAAACGCTGACGGCATGCACATTCGCATCACGTGTTTAGTGTATAGGTATGCGCGTTTGAATATATGTGCGCGGGCGTGTAGTCCTTCTTTACAAACCAACCCTCAACAAACTACTTGTCTGGGGTCGGTTTCACAAAGCTATTTTAGACTGGTCTATAGTGTTACACAAGTCTAAAATTTGCTCATAGACTAGTCTAATGCAAGTTAGACTGTTTCACAACAATAAAGACTGATTTAATTTAGACTTAAATTAGACACCTTACCCCCAGGCTAACTTAGGTCTAAGACTCTGTTACTTTGGCAACCAGCAGTAACAATCAGTTACATTACAAACAGCCAAAAGAAAAGGGAAAATGGCTCATAATTTCTTCTTGTTACTACATTCTCCGCTAAATTTCCCAAGTAAAATGTCCTTGTAGCTGTTATACTCCTCCAACAAACACATATTTTCCGCTGGGGTAAACTGCACTGAGCGGTTGAATGCGCTTACTCGATCCGCCGTGTTTTTTGTTTTGAAAAGTGTCTTATTTTACCCAGAATGCATTGCAGTGTAGTCCTACTTAAGATAGTCAGAGTCTTAAGTGCTTTGTGCAACGGTCTGATTTTGATGTCTATCTGAAGTCTGACTATCTACTATATCTAAGCCATAGTCAAAGTCTATCTTTGTGAAACCGGTCCCTGGCCTTAAAAATGTGTAAGAATTATTTATCGCTTCCGCGGAGCCACGTGCACCGGAATTATCCCGACAACGTTTTATCTGTACAGAGGGAAGGAACAATGTGACAAAAACACACGCAAGTCCAACCCAAATGTTTACTGTCACGATTGTTACCATCTATTTGCATTAGTTTATATCCAGCTGGTCGCTTTAATGCATTCGTTATGCAGCGAAGTTGCATATTTAAAGCTAGTGACATGAGAAAGCAAACTGAAGTTCATGCAGCCGACAGAAACATATAAAACGTATTCGATTTGAGTTTGGTTTTTTTTATCATCACTGTAATATATATTTTGTTATTTTGATTAGATAATCAAGTATTCTAAAATAAAAGCAAATAAAGTGTGAGTATACATACAGTATAGGCTACATATGTGTTTAATTTCAATGGCCTTTGTGTGTAGATATTTAAAGATGGCCGTCTTCAAGCATGACTATTTGGATTTCTATGAAATAGTAATACTTTATGAGTCTGTTTGCAACATTAACTAAGGTTAATAAAACCTTAGTTCATTGTTTATTTCAACATTTACTAATACATTTTTACATTTTAAAGTTGTCTCTTAACATTAGTTAATGCACTATGAACTAACATGAATGATCAAGGTATAATTAATATATTAATATTTTTTATATTTAAAAAGTACAGTACATTTTCATGGTTCAGTACTGTTAAATTTTTGCAATGAAGTTCAGCACCATTTTGGTATCCATTTTAAAAACGTATCGGTTTATTAATTGTTTATTGGCTAGCGTGGGCAAACCTACTTATCGTTATCGGTAAAACACACTATCGGTTGACCTCTAGTTTCAAGGCATCATAGACTCCTGACACAAAGCCTTTTTTTTAATTAATTTGCACTATATTCAACATGACAAGAACATTTACTTCACATTTTTGTCCCTGTAACATTTTTTTTTTTTTTAAACTTGCTTTCTTTTTTCACTTGCAGCATTATTTATATGCAATATGTCAGTTTCTAAGAATCTATATTAGTCAAAAACACAAATATAGTTTTTCGAATACGAAAATACGAATTGTTTTTCGTATTTTCATTGTGGCAACAATGATGTACTAAAAACCTTAACGTTTTTCATTGGCGATTTTGAAAAGTTTAGAGTACAGACGACAATGTTGCCAAAATGATCCCGTTCACATGGATACACAAAAACTATTAAAAAGGCTGTATTATTCATGCCAGGCCAGTAGTTGGCGATGTCACTTTGCAAAGAAACTACGCACTTATAGACTGAACACATATGCATGGCGTCACCTATTTCACAAATTCTAGTTTTTGTAGTTTACACGGAGACGAGAACGGTAATGTTTTCAAAAACTACAACTTAGAAACGTTTTTTTTTTTTTCGTAAAAAGTTTGCGTTTTCAAGCCCCCAAAACGCTTGTGTAAATGAAAGGCCAAAACGCATAAAAGGTTTTCTGTTTTTAGTTGAAAACAGTATAATGTAAACGGCCCCCTTAATATGAGCGATTTTCCACTTACCACATCATCTCATGAGTTCAATAGAGAATATTCAAATTAATATAAAACGTGGAACAGTTTATGTTTCTCCTCATTTGTATCAGCCAATAACATTCCTCCTTTTGTTCCCTAAAGGAAGTGGAGGGAAGAGGAGGATGAGCTGGAGAGGATACTACAGCTGTCTCTCACAGAGAAGTAACTGTAGCAAAGCTAGATGTGGGTTTAAAGGAGTAATTTATTGGTTGTGTTTTTTTCTGCAATGTTAAATTATTATTCTTATAGATTCATCACTCTTTATTTCTTTTCCAAAATAATAAAGATGGGATAGCAAGAGGAATTGGAGAGAGTGTGTGTGTGTCAAGACTGAAACAATTAATAAGAGATGATAAAACATGGCATGAAAATGTGATTGATTTCCTCTCAGTTCCACTGTCTTTTGAGTGATACCAGGTCAACTTCATTGTATAATGATACAGATGAAAATGTGAATATAAATTATGAATATTGATGACTATGATAATGCATAAAGGTAAAGTACTGAAAATACTATTGCGTACAATAATGAGTTTACGTATGGTGGATGATAATAACATGAAAGTATAAGTATTAAATGTTGCTCAAACACTTTCACAACAATGACTTCTGTTATGATGTTTTTGTGTGCATGGGGAAGCGACCATCTAAGTCTAAGATGTGTAGATAAGGAACTTAAAATATATTAGTATCAAGGATGTAAAGGGTGTTGTAGGCTTCAGAAATGCTGCCGTCCACACAGATCTGCATCTGCACAGCAAGTGTGATTTAGATGCGCCAGAGTTCCAGTGTTTCTATTATTAATCTTAAACTGCTGTCATTTTGTTATGTAAGAAAACTGAATCATCCATTATATCTGCAGGTAGCTCTACTCTTGGACAGTGGTTCTCAATCAGGTTGAGCAAACTTTCAAGGGGGTTATTTTAACTTCATTATAATGCTAAAAAAAATCAGTTTCTATCTATCCATCTATCTTGCAAAAACAAAATATGGAGACTGTTTGTATTTAAATAGGCAAATGTTTAAGAGTCTATGATTGGATCAGTGATTATTATGTTTCTAGCATGTTATATGTTTGGCGACAGTTCTTCTAACTCTAACTGATGGAGTGTGTAGCTTTTCATTTCTTAAACAACCATGTAGGAAGACTCATCATGGCCATATTCCAGGATGGCAATGTCAAGATTCATCAGGCTCAAATTGTGTAATAATGGTTGGGAGGATCATGAATAATCATTTTCACGCATGAATCGTCTCCTCTGAGTCCAGACCTTAAATTCAGTGAAAGTCTTTGGGATGTGCTGGAGGAGACTTTACAGAGCGCTGGACTGATGAAAATAAATGTTGTGATGTTATTTCCATAAAGAGGTGCATCAATTTTTTCCTACATGGTTGTTTAAGAAATGAAATCCCTATTTATCCATCCAATCTTGAATCCTCTGGCATCAGCGTTGTCAAAAAAAAAAAAAGGGAAAATGGGGGGCCTTTGAGTCAAAAAGGCAGAGAACCAATCAATGCTCTAGTTAGTCAACTTAGGAGCAGAAATATTCAGGGTTTGAGTGGTATGCTAGTTCATTTACAAGTTCAAATTAATTTGGACAATTCTGTTCTGTAAAGGTTCAGTTTATTCTAAGATAAAGCTAGACATTTACACAGCATCTTACTGCACGGCAAGAGTTCTCTGAGAAATTCCTTCTGTCTCCATGACATAAGCCTCTAGAT
Source organism: Abramis brama (assembly GCF_963993115.1). Lineage (NCBI taxonomy): Eukaryota > Metazoa > Chordata > Actinopteri > Cypriniformes > Leuciscidae > Abramis > Abramis brama. The sequence continues at coordinate 25,472,247 of NC_139975.1, forward strand.
GTTGTGTTAGAATCAAATCATATAACTCAGCATGGGAAATACCATTGTTGATTGTCCTTATGTCATTTTTTAACATTTTGTTATAGAATTTCTCTAGCTTAGTCACTGATACATCTTACCTTAAACATCTGATAAAACATTTTACCCCACAGCTACCATTGTGGGGAAATGCTTCGTTTAATAATTAATGTACATGGTTTTACACAATTTACAATCATAAATGGTATATGAACTGCTTAATTTTTTTTTTACAGCCAGCTGTATATGAGTGCCCTTTCTATAATAATAAATGATCATGCGACAAATAATGCACATTTAGGGGGCGAGACAGCTTACCTACTGACACATCTTACCCAACACAATTAGAATTCTGAGTTTTAGAATTCTGAGTTTACATTTCGCAGTTTTGACTTTCTCAGAATTCTGAGGTTTTTTTTAAAGAATTCTGAGTTTACATTTTGAATTTTGACTTCTTTCTCGGAATTCTGAGTTTATATCTCACAATTTTGACTTTCTCACAATTCTGACTTTTTTTTTAAAGAATTCTAAGTTTATATCTTGCAGTTTTGACGACTTTCTTGTAATTCTGAATTTTAAATCTCGCAGTTTTGACTTTTTCCTTGCAATTCTGACTTTTTCCTCAGAATTCCAAGTGGCAAATTCACAATTGTGAGTTTGCATCTCGGAATTCTGACTTCTTCCTCAGAATTGCGAGTTTACATCTTGCAGTTGTGACATCTTTCTCAGAATTCTGAATTTATATCTTGCAATTCTGACTTTTTTTTGGTTACATTTCAAGAAAAAAAAGTCAGAATTTTGAGATATAAACTTTTGTATTCCATAGCAGAAACAAGCTTCTGTAGGGCTTAGGCCTTATAAATCTGATATATGAAGAAAAGAAAGTAAGTGCATGATCCCGCAACATGACAGACTGACCTGTAGAAGGCGCTCTACTGTACATCGCTCATGTCTCTGCTCTGAACACTCGCTCTTTCCACAGCACGTTGTCTGTGCGGCCTCGACTTCCTTTTCTGTGCAGATTTCATGGCGAGTGATAGCGGGGAATAGTTGATTCACCTACCGTGACCACACTGACCCGTACATCAATCTCCAGAGACGCTTTTTCGGGTGAGTGGGGTGCGTTACCCTGCTTCTGGACTATCTTTGACACATTACGCACTTCAGACTCTCGATTGTGTATGCCGTGAGACTCCAGTGTGTTATTATGACTGTATCTATCACACTCTCTGTGTGTGTGTTTAATGTTTGGTAGCTCAGTTAGCAACCAGTCTAAGCGCCTTTCTCAGTGTGTACATTCACAGTCAGAGAAACAACGCTATCAGAGATTAATATAGTTATAAGCGCGATTAAAAACCACAAATAAGCTCTTATGTTTTCCTTTGCGTGTTTTGTCTAACGTTACTGGATTTGGAGGTTAATTTGTGTAGTCATTTGCATTGTGTCTTGCTGCATGTGCTAATTAGCTAGCTCAGCGCTAACTTGAGAACTTGAAGCGAGCGAGGGACGCGACAAAACTTCAACGCACCCGGTAAAATCAACGAAACCGCAAGTTTTCCCCGTTAAACGCGATTGTTTGAGACCGCAGCCGTTGGTCTCGCGCTCTCCGACTGTCCGCGCGCAGTTCTGCAGGCTCGCGCCCGAGACGCGGCGACACGACGCTTGTCAGGATTTATGGATATTTAACTCAACTTATGTGCTCTTCTGTAGTTTTTCCTGTCCTGAACTACTCTACACAGTCACAGGTTTGTTCATTGAGCTTCATGAGAGGGAAATAACTAAGCGAAATGAGACTGAAGTTAATAATCACGAAGTTATCAACTGAGCGCTCAAAACAACGTGACATGCTAAATAATTGTGTTTCTGAAAACGCGCTCGTTCGTTCATTTAGTTTAAGCATCAAATGGTTCACTGAAATGGTAGCGAGTTTAAAAGCTAGCCTCTTTGAGGCACTACAACATTAATGCTAGTGGAGATATGGGCCTTTATCCTCTTCCAAACTCCTCAGATGATATATGAGTAACTTGAGTTATGAGGGAATGTGACAGTTTTCTACGCTCGGTCCTGGTTCATAACTAACGCTTGTTTGATGTTCTCCCCTTCAGCTGCCATTATCAAGACCGTGACGTCAGCAGAGTAGTTGATTGGCTTTGACATCATCAGGTGGGTAGTTTCATTTGACATTTTCCCAGCACTATTTATAAGAATCAAGTCATTTATGTGGTTGAAGACGCCTCTGAATCATTTCCAGAATAAATAGCCAAGGTGTTTTACACCAGATAAAATGCATGGCATGTTTATCTTTGCATTTTTTTTCTTCCTCTCATGGTGCGATTAGGTAGTCAAAGTGCTTGTGGTCTGTATCTTAACCTGTGAAATTGATCTTCACAGCTGTTTTTAGGATTTGGGTGGTTTCTGGACCGAACGCTGTGCTGTGCCTCTCTCTCCCTCATCGTGTTGTGGCCGTAGCTGGTGTTATCGAAGAACTGCCAGTCGATGGCTCTGATGGACAAGCACAAAGTGAAGCGGCAGAGACTGGACCGCATCTGTGAAGGTAAGAAGATGAAACCATATTTGATGGACAATATATCTCCTGTTGACTTTCAACAACCCAATTCTGTTAAATTCAACATAAAATGACGTTTGCACCCACTTTGCGTCCATAATGTGGGATATTCAAGGATGACGTTTAGGGTGGGACTGGATTTGATTGGGTTATGAGACACGGTTCACAGACACCTGTTGGTTAAATTAAGTCAAGTTGTTCGGTTTTGATGAAAGAATGTTTTTATCTCTTTGGTATAATGTGCACTGATGAATTCTTCACAATAAGACCATGAAAATGGGTAAATTTTGATTTCATGTTGACTTTAAGTGAATCCTTGCATCCACCACCAGATACACAGGCCTGAAAAGCATTGCATTTTATGTCTTGAGCTAATCTTCAAAACGTGATTTTGTGTTTTACCTTGTATTTAAATCTAGATGCTGTGGTTGGTCAGATTTGCATTTGCTTTAATAATTGGACTGTTATGTATTATCCGAATGTTTATAGAGAAGTGATTTATGTATTATTTGAATGTGTCTGTAAACCTTGAGTGAATCATCTGGCACTGGCAGTGTCAGTGTACTATATGAACTAACAAACATTGAGAAATGGATGGGCGATATGGTTGTTTCATGAGTGTTTGTGAGGCCGGTGATGTAGTTGTTAGACAGTTTGAGCTCTGTTCTCTTATCTTTTCTCCTTCCTGTTTGTGTAGGGCGACACGGGCAGCACAGACACTCAATCCACTGTTATTAAAAACAGTGCCTGTGTGTTCTTTATTATATAGTACATTACTACTAAATGAATGAAACTCCTGTGCATTTTCTGCCATTTTTAGGGAAAGCTAGTTCTCTTTAGATTTGGTGAACATAGTCTCATCTCTTAAAGTCCCCATGAAATCAATAACATTTTTTTTTTTGGCTTTTAGTATGAATTTGTTAGCTTTACTGTTATCTATAAGCTAGTGTGCTCCAAAACAATGCCAACATTCGCATTTAGAAGATACAAGCATTTAGAACTTAGTCTCTCACTTCCTCCAATACGGATCAATGATTTTGATGACATCACTCTCTGCACTTCAGCTTCTGAGAAAGATGTCACAACTGCAAGTTGTCCAATTCTTTCTTGGAATTCTGAATCAAATGCTCTCTAGAATCTGAAGCCCCGCCCCCTACATTAAATAGACGCTGAAGCTGCGGCTAAAATCGGTCGCTTGTTCACACATTTACTTTTTTTGTTTTTTTTTATATGGTGAATGGCACATAATGCACTATTATAGAGGATACGTCACTATTCAGACAATGTAAATATGCTTTCCCAGGTGAAAAAGACGCAGTATTAAAAATGTACTTGAGTATGTTTTTAGTACAATACAAATATACTATAATGCATTTTTTATACATTTAACAGTACGTCGTCTTCACCTTGGGGCGAGTTAAATTTGGCTTTGCGTTAGTGACAAACACACACAGACTCGGACTGCCTGCTCCGGTCCAGAGACGAGAGAGCACAGAGCGGATCATATGTACGAGTCGGCAAAGACCATAAAACGTATCGGACCCTTTTGAATTTTACACAATTTCATAATCGATTAGGTGGCCAATTGTTTCTTAGATTAATTGGATAAAAAGCCCAATTTATTTTTATTTTTATTTTTGACAAACACTATTCCACATCCTGGCCAATGCTGTTCTTCAAACAAACGTGCCAGCTGAATGATATGAAAACATATATATAGTGAATATATCTATGCTTTATGCAAAAGAGCTATAAAGCAAAAAGGACAGTTTAAATCCCTACATTAAAAATTAAGATAATAATTAAGATAAAATAAAAACACAAACTCTGTGTTAACAGATGAGAGGAATGACACACATTCACTCTAGACACAGTAACCCGTTACTGTCATTCTTTATCCTGTAAATGTAAGAAACGTCTTAATTTTATATTCAATTACACGCTGTTTTCCCTTCACAGTTTCCACTCTCATAAAGTTCTTGAATTTCATGTTGATTTTTAAATCTAAATTTAACGTCCAACAACAGATATTCCAGCAAAATGAATATTTGAATGCGCTGAATATTAATTGTCTCCCTCTCGAATACTAGCCGTTTGTTATGTGTTATTTACTCGTTCAGTAAAGTTTGAAGTTTGGCGTAGACTATCAGGACGAGCCTTTCATGCAAAATTGAAATACTTGCGTGAATTTGTAACACTTACAGATAAGGATATAAATAACCGTAAAATGAAAGTTTTGTGCTAAGGAAACATATCCCACATTAAATAGCACACGCATCTATCAAAGGCAAGCCATGTTAAACATTACGTTAATGCATTAGCTTGAAGCTTAAAATAAAGATTTCTCATGTTTTGGGCAGCTTGGATCACGTACCTTTCCAGGAGCAGCTCACTCTGTTTCCTCCACTATTTTTAAATGCATTTTGTCTATAGAAATGCGTTATTCAGTGCTGTAATTTGACATTACTTGCAGAAGTTTTCTGTGCATGGTGAGCAGACGCGACTAATCGATAATGAAATTCGTTGTGGATTTTCATCATTGCTTAGTTCTGCCCTGTCTTCCTGTTTCTTTTGAAATTACATCCTTCCCTCGGGTCATTTTGACCCGGAAAATACTTTTGAGAAATTAAAAATTTAGTGTTCATCGGAAGGGGTCCAAGACCCCAGGACTTTTGTCGCACTTGAACCACAAATACACACAAAAAAATGTAATGGATAGTTTTGTGGTTGAATTTTAAAAAAGTAACACATCCTTCCCTCGCGGGTCAATTTGACATGTTATTTGAATCTTGAATCTTTATATAAATGTCATGAAGGTTACCTGTTAAATAGTTGAAATATGGGAAAATCTTTTTGCAGGCCCGGCCGTATTAATTATTTTTTTGTCGGCATGAAATGAAATTTCACTCCATTTATTTTCTAATACATGTTAAGGTTCATAAACGATTCATCCATGCATATGTGTTTAATCACAATGTCATAAATGGATCTTCTGGTGTAAACAACAGACTTTTCTCTGGTGGCGTGTGAGAAACTGCTCCAATCATTTATTAGTCACTTAAACTCAGAAGCTCACGTTCATCTGCCTCTACTTTTGAGGGCAACAAACACATCTCAAAATCCAGAGTGAATAACCGATGTATAGAACAAAGTACACGGCCTACTTTTAATCTTTTACTCGGATGTACGACACCATAAGGATGCAAATATGTTTTGCTGCTTCCATTACATTGCAAATGTTGGTAGATGGATGACACTTTATGCATTTCCTTGGTAAGATTTTTAAATGGTCTCTAATGTTTTTATTGTGGTCACAATTTCTTAAAGCAATAAGGCCTTAAGCTGTGCTGTTTAAATATAAGAAACGTCAAACATTTATTGATATTGGTTTCTTAAAGGGATAGTTCACCAAAAATGAAAATTCTGTCATCATTTACTCGTCCTCATGTTGTTCCAAACCTGTAAGAGTTTTTCTTCTAATGAACACAAAAGAAGATATTTTAAAGAATATCAGTATCCAGACAGTTGACGACACCCATTGACTTCTATAGTACTTTTTCCCCCTCATACTGTGGAAGTCAGTGGGTGTCGTCAACTGTCTGGATACTGATATTCTTTAAAATATCATCTTTTGTGTTCATCAGAAGAAAAACTCATACAGGTTTGGAACAACATGAGGGCAAGTAAATGATGACAGAATTTTTGGGTGAACTATCCCTCTTAACATTTTTGTTAACAATGCTTTAGTAATTTTAAAGAATTCCACATTGACCGAAGGTCGTTCCAGGAATGAAACTAGTTCTGAATAAATAAATTAAATACTTCTCAATTTCCAATCTTGGCTCACATTGTGCCCTTTGCAATGACTATATTAAGCCTATATCACAGCCTCTTGTATTTTATTGCTTAATTGTGACATTTTAAATGCGGATTCAAATACGGAGCGTGTCTTGTGCCATTATTCAGTTAACATGGAGATTGTAGCTGGCAGCTTCACTCTCATCAGCAGTTGCCTCGGGTCAAACCATATTATTTATCAAAGCAAGTTGTTTTGCTTGCAGAAAATATCATATGAGAAAACTGCTGTCATCAGCTCAGGCAGTGCGGTTTTATTATTAGTTTCTTCTTTTTTTTTTCTTCTTTTTTTCTTTTTTTTTTGTTGAAAACCTATCTCTGCTGATCATTTTCCTGATATTTAAGCCCAGTTTTATGGCCACAGCTGCAGATGGCAGTGATATTTATCCAAGTGACAGCAGAAAAGAGAGCCGGGAGGCGGGAGGAGAGGATGCCGGAGGCGTTTCTCTGGAAGAGCGAGGTCATGTAGATGCGAGCAGAACAAGACGCTGTCTCTTTAAAAAACAACAACTGCCTAACTGCCTCTAGTGCTGCTTGTCAATGCCGTGGAGGTTTGTGCTGGTTGGCCGGCACTCGAAGCCCAGGCCTCTGATTGGGCGGTCACCGTGGGGGAGGGGCCAGTGTGGATGACATGGGAGATGGGTGTCTGCCAGGCAAAAACAGCCTGACACTGATTGTAAAGGGTGGAGAGAGAGCGATAGAAGGAGAGGAGGGGAGAGAAGACAGGCGCGTGGATTTCATGATGCAAGGTTTGGACCTACGTGTACCTGTTTGAGTGTGTGTGTGTGTGAGTCGCCTTGAAGATGCAGTGCGAGTAATTCTCATGGGTGTGGTGTCAGCAGCAGGCGTAATTTTCCTTTTTGCCGCTTATAGTGCATGTCCTTGCAGCTTGAGCAAGAGAGTGTGTGTGTGTGTGTGTGTGTGTTGGCCAAGCAGGAGGCAGGGTGTGGTGCAGCTGTATTATCATCCACCCACCCTTCCCCCCCTCTCCTTGAGACCGTGTGTGTGTGTGTGTGTGTGTGTGTGTGTGTGTGTGAGGACCATGTGGGGGGTGAAATGGCGAGGGAGGGAGAGCGAGAGAAGGTTTGGGAGGGGGGAGAAGTAGAGAAATGAGCGCTGAATGAATGGCATTGTTTGCATGGCCATGCTTGTGTTGCGGCCCTCTCTCTTTCTCATGCAGCCTGGCTCGGACTCAACACACGGCATCTGTGCTCTCGCCGGCGCTCGAGCCGTGACCCTACAGAAATAAGTGTTTGCATTGTTCCTCGCGAGAGCACCGCAGACTGTGAATTTTGCTGCTCAGCCATTTTGCGTCTTTCTTGTTTTATATGTTATGTTTCTTCCACTCCCAGAACACTCTGTGCTGCCGTCACGCAGTGTGTAAGTGTTTCCACAAAGCATTGATTTGGTGGGAACGAGTGCAAATATTTGTCTTTAAGGTCTTGTTGTGGAGCTCTCCTTAATCATTAGCTGTGCACAGGAGTGTGATAGCATGAGTGTGTGTTGGTGAATGTCACGGAGGCGTCTTACCCCACCCCCATCTCAGCCGCCAGTGCAGCAACACCTGTCAGTGATGGAAGGGGGGCGTTGGGTCTTAAAATCACAGAATGTAACATGGCTGTTCGGATTTACACGAGCATCGTTCAGTAGAAATGGGTTTTGGGGGTTGTGAGTTCTTGGATGAACGGTTTAACACCCCTTTTCCCTCCACAGCTGTTCTTAGACGAGAGTGATAATGAGATTGTAATTATATGACGGGCGAAATCCCACACCTTGTTAATCGATACTTCTGGCATTACACTGCATTTCCTGAACTGCGTCTCTTAATTTCTCTTAAAATTGGGCAGATTTGGTGATGCCACAATGAATTTTGCCATTTGTAACACTGTTCGTTATGTAATGCAGTTTAATGATCGTGGTGCACAGAACATCCTGATGCATGATGGGAATCTGATGATACAGATTAATTAAGTTCTCCTCTTGCATCCTTTCCTGTCTCGTCCCAAGAACCGTACATTTCAGGAATTCGTCCCAGGCTGGATTTGTTTTTGCCTTTGCTCAAAAATGTCCTTCCTGTAGTTGTTCTGCATTTGGCTGTAACAGGCAGAAGTTCCTCATTGTCTGATATGTCAGCTTTTTACCCTGCTAATTTAAAACAAAAAAAAAGTGCTGTGCTGGTGTCTTCGAATATGAACAAAAATGACATCTCTGCCCATTTTTTTTACAGTCAGTTGTGACACTTTACTAAAATATTTGCTTTTAAGTCTGTCCCTGTCATGTGCCGTAAATGCAGCGCTGATGGCTGTCTATGACTTAGTCTGTATGACCATGACCAGTCATCTTTAATTTGGCATTTTGCCTTGTAACGATGCTGTCTCCCTCCTCTTTGTGTTCACCATTACGTTGTCAATCTAAAATAAAGTGTGTGCCGAGGTGCATTTGTAAGTGACAGGTTCTTACTAGGCATGTTCAAATCTATATGCATTTAAAATGGACCACTAGACACTTGATGAAATATGGAAGGGAAGCTCGGACCTTCAATAGGGTAACTAATAGATGGTAGCAAAATGACTGTGCTAAATATCTATAAAGTTATTCCACAACTTTCATGGCCTTTACAGAAAACCGAGACCTTTAGATGATCACACTAAAACTCACTGCAAGAATTTGCCTTTAAAACAAATTTAAAGCGTAAATGTTTTACAATTGAGATTGTGACAGTTGCATTGAATCTAATCACTTTAAGAAATCACTTTTATCTCTAAATTGGGGATGTGCTGAACTGCAGCTAGATGGAGTGCAGTGGGACACGAATGCAGGGCTCTCAAAAGTTAAACTATAAACTAAATTCTCACACTAATTACTGCAAACATGTATGACTGACATTCTTCTATGGATCACAAAAGAAGACATTTTAAAAAATGTCTGTTGTTTTTGTCCATACAGTGACAGTCAATGGTGACCAAAACTGTTTGGTTACCAGCATTCTTCAAATGATCTTCTTTTATGCACCACAGAAGAAAGAAACCTAAGAACGACATGAGGGTGTGTAAATAATGACAATTTTCAGTTTTGAGTGAACTATCACTATTAAAATCTAAACATCTAAAAATGTTGATATGCATAGGCTATTGCTCCATGCAGGATTGACTGTGCACTGGGGGTGGGGGTGGGGGGCTTGTTTTCCTGTTCCCCTCCCCTCTGTTACATTTAGACATTTCTATTTTTGATGTATTAAACCTGCAGTAGTTAGTGATGGTTTAGCAGTATGGAGACAAAGATAATTTAGCTTCCAGTCTGCTGAATGTAGGTCATTGTGAGTCATGTGAAGACTCCCTGCCCCCTTTCCTCATCTCCTTCCCTCCCTCTGTCCCCTGCTCACACTTTCGTTTGTCAGGTTGGGGGGGTTGGGTTGGACCCGGGAGTTGTTGTTAGCTGTTGTCTTGCCCCATGATACTAACAATCATAAAATAGTTTCCTGGAATTTATCAGACCACTAACGTTCAAAACATGATAAATCTCTTCTGGCTTTGTAATAGGTTGGTGACATTTGATATGGACGTTTCGTTGATGTAAATCATCCGTCATCTGTTTGGTAAAAAGACATGCTGGTAGTCTTGAAAGGCTTGAGAATATTTGGTTTTGCTTCTCATAATGCATTTAAGGATGTTTTTACAGGGTTCATTTAATAATGCTGGTTAATCTGCTAATCTGATGTAATGAACGTTGAAGTTAATGTCATCTTGGTTGCAAACGATGGCAGATGCTGCTGTTGTTTATTAACACGACTAGTATCTAGGGATGCTCCGGTCAGGATTTTTGCATCCGATACAGATTACAGATTTATTTTTTATTTTATTTTGTCATCATGAATGGCTGATACCGATCCTGATTATTCAAGCTTTTTACAAGTAATAATTAAGCACTCTCTTGAATGTCAATGTTTTATTTCTTTTTTATAATGTTGAAAAAAACAAACACAGATGTTTACAGTAATATAGATTGTTGTTTTAATTGAGAATCAAATAAATAAGCACAACAAATATTACTTTTGCAATGAACAATTTGATAGGCCTTTAAAACAGGGCTTATGCAATACATTATCCATATTAGGATACTCTGGCTTATTAAAGAGCTTACAAGACTTAATGTCAAACTGAACATAATTACAACCCATAAGGTGTAATTAAACGGTGTCCACTATGTGACTGAGGACAAAAACAAAAAGAAACGCTGCATTATATTATATTATATTATATATATTAGTGTATCTATCCCTCTTTTCATCCAAAATGCATGCGGCTGTACTGAATCGAAATACAACATAAATTGCATAAAGTAATCAAATGCACTGTACAAAAACAGTGCATAATCTTCACAAAAGTGATTTAGTTGAGAGCAATGAGAGAATGTTTGATTAACATGAATGGCAAGGATGGCAGCATCTTTATTAGCCTGCTTTCACTTCAACACCGAATACACTGTTTATGTTCACTTAAGACATAAACAATAGGGGTGTGGAAATTAATTTCTAAGATGCGTTGCGATGTGGTCAGGTAACCTTTTTTTTTTCTTTTTTTTTTTTTTACTGTGATTTTACCACTTGATTTCATAGCTTTGTAAGATAAAATCCTTCTTTGCTAGACCTGATAATTATTTTGGTATGTAATCATATCAATATCAAAAAGTAGAATTAAAAAAAAGTAGCATTAAAAAGTTTATTTTAACTAAGTCTAATTTTCTATCATAAACTGTACAATATAAAAAAATAGCTGCTAGGTAACAACAACTTGCTTTGTTTTTTTGGTAATGTTTCTACACATTATCATATAAATAACCTGAAAATACTGTATATTAAGGTTAAATCTTGCTTACCACTCTTACTAAAAAAATGGGGTAAGCACACTTACATTCTCATTTTATGAGGTGTTCTGAATAAATATATTTTTTTTAAATACAGCTGTTTCATACATTAATTGTTTGTTCATGTTACTTCACAGTGCATTAACTAATGTTAACAAATACAACTTTTGATTTCAATAATGCAGGCTACTAGTAAATGGTTAAATTAACATTAAGAAAGATTAATTAATGCTGTAGAAGTGCAGTTTATTAATAGTTAATGTTAATTAATGTAGTTAACTGGAGTTTAATAAATGGAACATTGTGAAGTGTTACCGATTTGTTATACACCGATTCAGACGTCTCGTGAGTTCAGTGTTTTCACCATTCATTGAAGTGAATCGGTTCAAATGAGTCATTAGTTTGCGAATCGGACGTGTCGTTGACGGACCACGGCACACGTTGTGTGATTATCCCGGCAGTTTAGGACATCGCACAAAATTTGTCTCAACACAGAAAACATTTCATCACTAGATAGGTGTTTTCGTTTATTGAAAGTGTGGTTTAGCTATGTCAGCTGAATGTGGGGAACGCTTTTCAGCGAAGATAAGACAATGTTTGTTTGTTTTTAGCACAATTCACACCCAGCGGTAATTCAAGAAATAAATCTCTGAATGCTTCAGACTTCAATCTTCTGACCTTTGCTTTTACCATCGTGTCTGTCAATTGACTTTGATTAATATGAGCGAGGGAGAGAGAGCAAGAGTGAAGAGAGTGCGCGCGCGACCAGAAATGCGCTTTGGTGGCCGCCAAAAAAATTTCAATGCAGGAAAAACCCTGTATTGTAGTGACTCCCGATCGAGTCCTAGAACGCTATTTTCGGCCGATACCGATCGATCGGAGCATCCCTACTAGTATCCATAAGCTTTGGTGTTTGTTCTCATTGGCTGTTCGAGTTTAGGTGCTGCTTTACTGTACTTATTTAAAAATGTTTGCTTGTAGGTTAATGTAAAGGACATGTAGTGTTTGTGATGAGAATTGTGGTAATTTGAAGAACAATTTGTGTTTCCATTACGTGTAATAATAAATGATTAAGGTGATCTTTGGTGTCCTGCAGGTATTCGACCACCCATCCTCAATGGGCCCATGCACCCTCGTCCTCTGGTGGCACTGCTGGATGGGCGGGACTGTACTGTGGAGATGCCCATCCTGAAGGACGTGGCCACCGTGGCCTTCTGTGATGCCCAGTCCACACAGGAGATCCACGAGAAGGTAATGTCACATGTTGTGCCCATATCCAAGGCTTTTATGCAGTCCGTATATAATGGGTTTTTGTTCTGCTGCAGGTCCTAAATGAGGCTGTTGGCGCTTTGCTCTATCACACCATTACACTCTCGCGAGACGACCTGGACAAGTTTAAAGGTCTTCGGGTCATTGTGAGGATTGGCAGTGGATTTGACAATGTTGATATAAAAGCTGCAGCAGAGCTGGGTGAGTTTTGTTCCTGTGTTGTGAAATGATCATGTTTGATTGAATGAGTTTCAGTCAGACCGACCGTTTAAACTGGTTCTCCGTCTTAAACAGGTATAGCAGTGTGTAATGTGCCAGCCTCGTCTGTGGAGGAGACGGCAGACACTTCCATGTGTCTAATTCTGAATCTGTATCGCCGCGTCACCTGGATGCATCAGGCTCTGCGTGAGGGCACCCGCGCCTCCAGCGTGGAGCAGATCCGGGAGGTGGCCGGAGGCGCTGCGCGTATTCGAGGGGAAACGCTGGGCATCATCGGACTGGGTGAGTCCTGATATGATTAAATCAGGGCTGGCAGGAAAACCAAGGCTTTTTGAATGAATCAGTTCTATTAAGGTGAACGCTGACAGCATGTTTATACTCAATATATATATAACTACAATATAAGTTGTATAACGAAGTATAAAACATGACGAACAGCAGCATTTAAATATTAATGAAGAATTTATTTAAATATGAATTCACTAAATAAGATTTAAGCAAGACACTACAGTCAAAATGTTTTATGCACTTTCAGATTTTGGGCTATTTAGCTTTTCATAACAAGTTGTTTCAGACTAGAGGAAAGAAAACGTCCAAAATACCCTTACTTTTTTTTTGTCTGGAGATTTTAATTACAATAAATATTTTTAAAGGTGCTTTTCTCAAAATGAGATTTTTCTCATGCACTAAGGCAGAAATCTCCACGTTCGTCAGCACGTACTCCAAACTATACAGTTTTGTTTATCTCTCTTACAGAGAGGTTTGTTCATGTATCATTCGCTTAGTTTTATACAATGTTTTATTTGTACATGCTCTTTTCTTTTTCTGGTGGTATCTTCTAATTATGAGCGATAAGAGATATCCGAAATCCCTTTTGTAAAAACCTTTAACTATAGTATGTCAATAAAATGAAACCATTTTGAATTTTGAACAAGCCTTTATCCAATGTTAGGATTTCTGTTGTGGAATTGTATGCAAATTAGTGCATATTAATTTAGATCAAGCTTAACTTGCATTAGGGCTGCACGACATTGAAGAAAAAAGCAATACTCGTTAAATAATGCAGTATGCAATATGATAATGCTTTGTCTGTCAATAGATTCAAAAAATTCAGTGTACAGTATGTGAACGGTGCAACAACAAAGAGCTTGTTTACATTTTAGACATGTCATACCAAACAGGACCACATGGAGATGCCAAAAAAAATTAACTAAACCAACTGCCTTGACCTGACTGCATGCATATACATGGATCCATTCATAATTACTAAACACAGCAACATACACATGACAGATAAAAACATTTGTTTGCTTGCCCATCAATATAACAGACTTGGGCACTAAATCCTTTTTACCTTGATTACAAGCCGCATCCATCAAAACTTTACTAGCGATACGCTGGTTTGCTTTATTCAGCCGAGAAATGTAGCTTGCATTCCAGCAGTGGGATGTTTAGAAGTTCTGTTTAGTCTGTATTTCAAACAGCGCAATGCGGGAGGGCTCTCGCTCTTCAGAAACGATCACAGAATATGACAGAGCTTGTGTTTTAAAGCTAAACAGACACTGGAATGAATAATTAACTGAAAGCTGGCTGCAAGTCACTGTTCTCTGCCATCTCTGATGTATTAAGCCTGATTTTCTTTTTACGCAATTGCTTTTTTGGACTGATTGTTTGAATGAATTTGCTTGCTGTATAACTGGACTGAACTTTCCCGGAGTTTAAGTGGCTTAAAATGATTTAATCGCAAATAGTGTTGCACAATAAACCGGTACTAGTAAGGTTTCACAATACCCTGTTATTAAAAATGGTATGATACCACATTTTATTAGTGCCGGTACTTAAAGAATGACTCTTCTAATAAGAGCCGCTGCCCTTCATTTGCGCTGATGTGTGACAGCAGGAGGGGTCAGGGTGTGTGTGCAGAGCTCTGCTTCCACTCCAGGGAGTAAAACATATCCGCGCAATGCATGATGGATTGACATCTTAGAGCAACAAAGAAACATGCGTGCATGAGAAAATAAAGCACCTGACGTGTTGGTTTAAAAGTTTTCAGAATTCAATGCACTAGCGCTGCTGTGGTCAGATCTGAAGCGTGCGCACAGAAAGCCTCCTTTCAGACAGCATACGATCACAAATTCAGTTCTTTCGCAGATTATTGTGCTTGAATGGTCAAAAATAAAAAATGCACGTCCTGGAGAGTATTCCAAGTAAACAGTCGTGAATGTTTTTAGTGAACAAAAACAGTTGAGAAAGAATTGGGATGTGGTCCAGTGTATTGGGTTCGTGCACTGCGGGTCTTAAAGTGACAGCAGCCTAATATACCTGATGCGGTCTGTTAATCAAACAGTAAAAGAAAATAGAAGACCAGCCACTGCTTGACTGAATACCCTAAATATATTTATTAAGAGTTAGGAGTCAGAATGCAGTTAGTTTATAGAATGAAGACTATGCTGTGTTTTTTTTACTTTTGATTTCATTTCTGACAAGTGTTAAGTAGACCTACCTGAAAAATAAAAAGTTTATTTCATTTATATCTTTCTTATATGGTATTTGTCATATTGTTGTAATTTTGCTTCTTTGCTTTTTATTTTATTTTATGAAGATAAAATAAAAGTGAAAGAACTATATTGTGAAATAAAAAAATATTCAAATATATCATAATAAAAGATTTTCCTGTTCAGCAAATTTTAAATAGCAAATGTTAACATGATTGATAGTGATTGTTGCATACATCTCTGTAAGGACATTCACACCGTGGAATGTAATTATCTTTTAAATAAAGGGGAGGGAATGGTCAAAGATGCAGGGCAGGAACACACTGGTCAAGTCAGTTTTTACTTTTTATAAATCAATGAATTTCTGTCATATTATTCAATTACTTTTTCTGTTTTAGTTTTTTGCCGTGGTATTGATTCAGTATTGGTACTGAAGGTATTTTAGTTGGGTATCAAAGTATATTTTTTGTATCATGACAACCTTAATCACAAGCAGAGAAGCGAAATTGGATTAAAAGGTTAGGATAGAAATGTACGCCTACCAGTGTTACAGGTGCTTGAGCCATTGTAGAAGCTCACTGTGATAAACTCACGACTTCTGAGATCATGTTAATGCGTGACATAGATTGTTAATGATGCAATTTCACATGCTTAAGTCATTTGTTTGCATTAAATTATTTTAACGTATCAAGGATTGAATTATTTGCATGCGTTAACGTTGACAGCCCTATTTAAATATATCTAAAAAACCTGAAAATGGTATAACCAACATACATGTTTCACATTCTTTTTGTGAGAAGAAAGCATCCCTACAACTTCTGAAAGCGAACAGCAGTGTTACTGTAGCATTACATAAAGTATGTTTCATTTTAACATCAGTGTAAACCTAACTACATTAGGTTTATTTAGCAACAGAAATTAAATAATCAAATGTAAAAATAAATCTGTCTATTGTAGTTTGATTAACATTAAGCACTCAGACAGAAGCAGGTTTATAAGGCTGCTGTCACTTTAAAAGCTGCACGAATCCGTATCCGCATATATGCATCAACCTAAAACTTGGACTTTTAGTAATCTTTTGAGGTATTAAAAGATTAGTTATCGGAAGCCATTGCGACATGCACCTTTGTGATATTTAGATAATTTATATATATTGTGCAGCCCTAATTTGCATATTTAAACATAACATTTCAGAAAACTTGTTGTATAAAACAAAATGTAATTCTTAATGTAAACAGTCAACTGGGGAAGTTTGGTGATATATATTAGTTTTTCTTGCCTTAAAAGGAAAATCAGTGAGTCATTTTATGAACCTCAATCTAATCTCTGGTTTTAACTGATTTGAGATTAGTAATGTGGTCAAAACTGAGCTAAGAATAAACCGGTTTCTTATGATGGCTGTTTTTAGGACGTGTGGGCCAGGCAGTTGCTCTCAGGGCAAAGGCGTTCGGGTTTGGGGTGATTTTCTATGACCCGTACCTGCCAGATGGGGTGGAGCGATCACTAGGGCTCCAGCGCATGGCGACACTACAGGATCTGCTCATCCACTCGGACTGCGTCTCGCTACACTGCAGCTTAAATGAACACAACCACCACCTCATCAATGACTTCACCATCAAACAGGTACAAATGCAGCTCTCCAGTAACACTCATTTAACAGCACTGTTGAAGCCATATGGTTCTCTGACTGCTTTCGGTATGAACCTGGGTCTGTTTGACATCAGAGTTTGATTCATTTGCTTTCTGTGAAAGCTGTTTTTTCTGAACTTGGGTTTATGCGATGGGACCGCACCCCATTCTGGAAAATGAAGGACTGGATTATTCATCTTGTTCATGTGAACTCCAGTACGGCTCACAGTTAGTATGAAGGCAGTCTGGCCTAATTTTCAGAAGTAAACTGCCGATGTCATGTGTATTACACAATTATTCCCAAGATAAATGGGAAAAGGTTTTACTCTTCCAACACATCTATGGCAGACACAAACATTGTTATCTCTGTCTTAAGGAACCTAAAAGGAGCAAAATACTGAAAGTGATTCAATCACAAGTCATTACTAAGCTGCAGTTGCTGCTATTAAGTAACACAAATACAGGAGTTCACATGGAAATGGACACTAAGTTGGGCACTAAGACTACTGCTCTGTTTTTTTAATGTCAATTTTATATTCTTTGTGCATATCACCACCTGCTGGGTGGATGTGCAATCCTTTTTTAATCTTATGTTTTTAATCACTTTATTTGAACAAGAATTGTATTCTTTTTTTTATGCTAAATACATAAATTGCAGAAAGATTGATTGAACTAAAAACAGTCTCTACTTGCGGAGATATGGCTGTTAGTTTTGTTCAGTTTTACTAGTCATTTTGCTTAATTTGTTGTAAGGTGAGATCTGTCATGTATTTTTATTATAGAAATGCATAATATAGAAAGCGCTATGTTGCAAAAATAATTTTGAATGATTATCTGTGGAAATAGAGTAAATTAAGATAAACATTGCGTGGTTATAATACTGATACTGCTTTATAATAAAAATAAAATCAATGAAACTATATAATATTGTGCAAAAACTGTCATGCAAACTGATGCTAGGTTCATAGTTGCTATGTCTACTTGCATACCCTGAAAGTTACCTCAGTTTGGGAAGTTGGGAGGGCTGTCACTAACGATTATTTTGCTAATCGTATAAAAAAAAAAGTGTGGTAATAAAAATAGACCTAAGCATACAATAGCCTTTAAAATGACTTAAAATACACGTAACAATAAGGCAATAATATTTGGTTCAGATAAAGTATCTAAAGCAAGTAATCATATGGGTTTTATAGAACAACACTGTTAAAGTATATAATATACATAATATAAATCAAACAAACCTACACTCGTGTAAATAAAACAAATATATATTAAACCCGCAGGGCATATGTTTATTTAATTGAATTTCAGCCATTGTGAATTCACAATAGCACTATGCTATAGTCTGGTTTTTAAATGGGTTACTTTAATAGATCATGCAGCAGTAGAAAACGGTCTAATAATGCTGTTCATGGCTCCTCGTCCATGGAATGCACCACTTCTGGTATTTTGCCGGTTAACCGACACGGGTAAATTGGCTTCCTTATATTGATTATGTGATTATATAATGATTATATATCTTTTTTTTTTTTTTTTAGATGCGCCAGGGCGCCTTCTTAGTGAACAGTGCGCGTGGTGGCCTGGTGGATGAGAAGGCGTTGGCCCAGGCTCTGAAAGAGGGCAGAATACGGGGAGCAGCGCTGGACGTCCATGAGACAGAGCCCTTCAGGTGAGAGAAACCAGTTTCCTTTTTGCTTTCATTATTTTATAATCCAATAACTTTATAATCCATATTCAACGATTGGCCTGTGATACCCACCCGCACCCCACACATACACACAATTTGTTTTTATTTTTTTTCTTAACCTGACACTTAACCCATTTTATTGATCAGTTTCTCTCAGGGCCCACTGAAGGACGCCCCAAATCTTATCTGTACCCCACACACATCCTGGTACAGTGAACAAGCCTCCATTGAGGCCAGAGAGGAGGCGGCGCGGGAGGTGCGCAGAGCCATCACAGGTCAGAAAACACCAGGTGTTCATTATCAGCCTGTGCCTGCTGGGGATATCTGCTCAATTAAATGCTTTGCAGGAGGATTCACTTATTTTATTCTATGCGTGTTTGACATGCTTTGCAACACTTATCAAAGAATAAACGAGTAATACAAAACATTTAAGTATCCTTACATGTGCAGTTATAATTGAGCTGCAGCAGGTTTTTGTGAGGATGTTCAGATTAAGACTGTCACTTAAGCACACGACACAGTGCTTAATTGTTTTGCACAGCGATTAATTAAGCAACTGAAATTTGCATAGTTTTGTAACTCAAGAAAAATGTTAACAGATCATCAAACAAATTCACAGCCAAACTATTGGCAATGCAGTTACATAAATATTTATTTTTATTATTATTATTTCAGTATGGAGATTCAGCGTCTGCAATTTTACCTCTTTAGAAATGATCGAGTAAAATCGGCAGTTTAAACAGCTAAAACTATTTTACAGGTGGGTGTGGTGTTGGTTGGGGGAGCTTAAAAAGCACTTTGTAGGCTTTTTGTAGTCTGGTGTCTGTGGTGTTGTTTCCATTTTGCTCTCTAACAAGTTAGTTAAAATGGCCTTGCTCTTTCTGAAGAGATTGTCATAACTGTTTTTATTATGCTGGTGTTTTTGGTGTCACCACCTTTTCACAATATCATACGTCTGTGGAGTAATTTAAGAAATCATTGTGGAAATGGAGGTTAAAATAACTTATTAAAATACTCCCAATTCAAATGAGAGAAATTTTCTTAGCTGGTTCTATCAGCATAAAACCACATATAAAGCCCTGAGAGATTATCAGCCTTTCTTGTGTTGACGCTGTATAAATGACTGATAATGAATGACACAGCCTGTGTCTTTGATGCGAGGCTTTCATTCATGGTCCTTGCTCTCTTGTGTCCGTGCAGGTCGTATCCCGGACAGTCTGAAGAACTGTGTGAATAAGGAGTATTTGATGGCAGCCTCTCAGTGGCCGTCTATGGAGGCCACCACTGTGCACTCTGAACTCAACGGAGCTGCAGCCTATAGGTGACGACACCTCTGTCCCGACTGCTATTAGATGTCCTACAGTATGTCAGCATGTTGTTTGAGAGAGTTAATAACTGACCGTCTCTCTGTCGCAGGTTCCCTGCAGGGCTGATTGGTGTAGCAGCGGGCGGGCTGCCTGGAGCCGGGGCAGGAGTGGAGGGAATTGTGGCTGGATCTCTGCCCCTGGCCCACGCCATTGCCCCGGTCTCACACCCGCCTCATACCCCATCGCCTGGACAACCCTCCAAGGCAGAGGCGGACAGAGATATCCCTTCCGACCAATAGCATCCCAGCACATTCCATCTTTGCCCTGATTGATGCCCTTTCACCTCACCCAGGGGGACGACACCCCTTGCTTTCAATGTGACCTTGGGTCACCCCAGTCCAACAGAACACATATACAAACCCTGGAGTGAAACCCTCTGCCCCAAACGTACCCCTCATTTCCACTCGCTGTATCCTCTGTTGATCACTCTGGCAGAAAGCAATAACTTCTCTCAAGGATTCAATAATTGGGTTGATACACACTATTTGTAAGCTACGAAATCCCAATTCCTTTGCATTGTATCTACTCTGGACTAGTTGGAGTTTGTTTCCGAGTAGTGTTTCTTACATTTTGTTCTTTTCTAATCTGTTTTAACAGCGTGGAAATAAACGCATGGACCTTGTTTTCTTTCCTTCGTCCCCTGCCCATTCTCCACCTAGCATAAATTTGTAAAAGCTTCTCAACCTGTCCCGTCTTGATCATCAAAACAAAGTAACAGCTGGCTAACATATTTGATTAAATTCAGCAGCCATCAGTGTTTATTTCACAGCTGGTGTTCAATAACAGAGATCAAGGCTAATGGTGATAGCCCGTGGCTAAGAGTAACTCGGTCCATGGGAAGAGCTCAGATGTTTCGCGTTCCTCTAACTCTCTCTTCATGTGGAAGGCATCTTCTAGAATTGTCCATCGTCTCTCCCTCTCTCTCTGTCTTTCGGAAAGCGAGAGATTTACCCCCAAAGCTGTTGGGGGTTTGATCATGTGCTCCACTTTAAGTCACAAGATTTTCAGCATCCGTAATGCCTGAGGTCTGCATAACAGTGTCATTGAAATTGCATATGTGAGATTCCATCGTCTTGTGATGGCTGACTTAATTTTATTTTGTGTCGCCCCTTGTGCTGCTTTGTGAACAGCTAGATGATGGGATATTGCTCGTAAGGCTGCCATCTTCATAAACGAAAGTTTCAAACAAAGCCATATTCATTTGACAAACTGTAAAATAGCTGGTTTAACAGAACATATCCGACACATCTCAACTCCCCCTCCAAAAACAAAAAACAGATGCCCTTTTTACAATGTGCGTACAACATTGACCTCCCCTTGACTCATACTGAGATCCACCATTGCTAAGCTGATAATATTGGCACCTTTTTTATTCTTAGCCATTTGAAGAATATTTGCCTTGTTTTCCATATCTTCTCTCTGTCCTGGATTATCTCTTGCTGTACTTCCTCCTTGTGCCTCCTTTTCCGATTAGGCCTTCTCTTTTTGACGTGGCGAGGCACACCGTTCCACCCTTCATATCTCCGCTCTCGTCCTCTCGCCCCCTCCATCGATTCCCATGAAATCACTGTGTAGCGCATTCGCCTGCCCTTCCTCCTATCCACAAGGCACTTAAACTCTTAATACACTTTGTAATACGTTTTCATACAGGCCTGATAAAACAAACCGAACTTCATCCACCTTTTTGGGAGGAAGTCCTGGTTTAGGCGAGCTGGGGCTTCTGTGCTCTGGAGGCTGCAGTAACGTTGATGGCCAGCAGGTGGCGATGACTTGCTTTCCCCCTCAGGTTTGGGCTCAGCCGATGGTTGCACAGCGAGCCTTCTCGTGAAGGTTCAGACCTGTTGTGGGCTGCTCAATCTGTCACTCATCTACACACTTCCAGATACCCAGGATGGGTGATGTGGCAGGTCATACCCTGAGCTTGACATTTGCATGGGCGTCTTCTATGATATCAGCCTTTGTTTTCTCTGCGTTTTCACCATTTAGAGCACAGAAGATAAGGTGGAAAGAATGTAAAAGCTAGGTCACTGAAACGCTGGTTGCTTTCCAAAGAAGGTAGGAGAGTGTCTCGGGATAGCGTTCCGTCTGAAGAGAAAGGCCTTTCTAGTACCTCAGTAACAGATATTGAATGTATGCTCAAATCTTTCTCGCTTTGTACAGCTTTTTTAGATCATAGGTTCCTATTTGTGAGGGGGTGTGAATGAGTCTGCATGTATGTGACCGTGTGCGACTGCTTATCCAGTACATCAGTTAATTTGCAAATGACAAAATAAAGCTTCTTCTTTTTTTATTCCTTCAAGCATAGGATGTCTATTATATTGTTTCATTAGATGTAGTTTGAATCTCAGGCTTTAGCTTTAGAAAGTTCTTGATCTGTGATTTTTGTCATTTTCTGTATAAAGGAGCACAGTTTCACGTCTTTGTCGACTTGTATGTTAATAAACTGAGAAGAGGGGTCCCTAAACTTACTTGGAAATGGCAGTAGTGTGATTGGGGATGTTTTTCTCTAGATAGGTGATGTTGTGGTAAGTGTCCCCAGATGGCCGTCGTCCTCAATTGCCAATCCTCATGGATTAATGCATGATAACGAGATGGTCGTACCTATCAGGCCCCTCCCCCTCGCTTCCCCATTGGCCACGTTTTGATGTTGAATTTTGATTGACGTGCAGCTTTTCATAGGATGAAGTGATGCCCTTTCTCGTCAACACTTTATAGCTGCTCTGTAAAATTTCTCTGTACTACAAGGTTTTTGAAGTTTTCGAGTTTCTTCTAGCATTATCGTGGTGTTTCTTTGCCGTCGGCATCATCTCCGATGTGAGATGCGTGCTATGTGTTAAAAGCAAGAAATGAGACATTTTGATCTAGTTTGTGTCATTCAGTGTTCAACATGTTGTATTGAAACATTTCAAGATGAGTCTTGTTTGATACTTTCACTCTCCGCATCCAGGAATCCTGTTTCTCGTCTGAAGGCCCCCGTCATCATCACGTGGTCCCCCCCCGCGCTGCCTTAACGTTGTAGGTTGTGGTGGGCTTTTCCCTCTACAAACCCCCGACCTCTCCTCTTCCCCCTGCAAACACGCATGCAAGAGAGAGGAAGCTGATTTATTTAGCCATATGTTGCTCTGTGTGCTTGGTGCATATTTCTAGAGAACACGAATGGCTTTCACTTGAGGTGTGAAATGCTCGGGCGCTATGAAAGACCCTTTCAGGAGCCGCCGATGTGGTTACATCTAGTCCATGAAGGGAGGTTGGAGAGGACAGATATGGACTTGGAGAAGTCAGTTTCTCTCTCAGGGTTATAATACACACATATCCTACAGCCGCCAGTTACACTCTTCCTCGATCCGAACGAAGATCTCCAGAGCTCTCTTACACAGTCCATCTTTCAACAGTGAGTGTCTTTCTCTGATACTTTTCCTTTCTATCGCTCTTTTCTCCTCCTTTCTTTTTGCGTATTTGTCGCACTGACACCTAACAACAGAAGAATGAATGTTTTAATAGAACTGCGTGTAACGTTGAAGTTGGGAAATGTATTTTTACAACATGTGAACTTTTTATTCCTTTCTCTTACCTTCTTTTTGTTGTGAATTGACCCCCCCCCCCCCCCCTCCCCCCATCACCAGACTGCAAAAAAGTAAAAACAACACACAAAAAAAAAAATCCTGTAACTAGGCTCTTAAGCTTTACTTTTGTTTTTGTTTACTTTTTTTTTTATTAGAAAACAATCATGTTTGTGATGGTAACCTCTGATGGTAAATTCCACAAGGTATTTTAATAAAATCCTAAAGATTAAACCCTTGGTCGCTCGCTCTTTTATGACATGAATTGAAAAGCTGAACTTCAAAGTGTAACATCATTCGCAGCCGGTTTTCATGCACTACAGAAATCTTTATTTTTATTTAGCAAGAGGTGAGAGTAAAGGCATTTATAATGTTACAAAACATTTGTTTCTCAAATAAATGCTTTTGAACTTTCAAAGAATCTTCTGAAATCTCCTGAAGAATCTGTTTCCACAAAAATATGAAGCGGCACAACTATTTTCAACATTGATGTTTCTTGAGCAGAAAATCTGCATATTATAATGATTTCTGAAGGATCATGTGACAATGAAGACTGGAGTAATGATGCTGAAAATTCAGCTTTGCCATTACTGGAATAAACTATATTAAAAAAATTATTATTTTGCAATATTTCACAATATTATTGTTTTACTGTATTTGTAACCAAATAAATGCAGCCTTGGTGAGCAATGTCTTTCAAAATCATGAAGAAATCAAATCAACCCCAAACTTTGGAACGGAACGGGGGTGTTTTAAGTAAAACACTTCTAGCAAAAAACTGTTTAAACGCAAAATACAGACATAAATGTATCCATCAGGAATTGATTGGATGGTAAAAAAAAGTGGATCTTGCATACTAGAATAAGCACAGATTTTAATGAGTTTGATGAAACTGTCTAAACCTGTACATAAGTATAAGTGTCAGTGCATCAGTGTAATAAGAAAGTTATTTTAGTTAAAAAAGTTATTAGTTGTTATTTCAATGCTATTTTTTATTACAGGCTACAAATGTTTTTTGTCAGTTGAGTAATATGCATTGGTAAATTAATCATACACAAGAAGACCAGGAACATGAATTAAGGAAAGGGGCTCAGTTTTGATTTCATTTAAACTCTTAACAATGTAATTTCTGTTGCCAAGTTTAGTTTAAATGTTCGTGTGAGTTTAGCCAAGCGCTCATAACACAAGTTTTCCAGACTTGCTGTTCAGGTGTTAGTGGTTTTGTACTCATGCAACATCTTTGGCTGTAGGGAAAAGAAAAGCATGGTTTTGAGGTGATTAAAGGGAGGAAAGTATTTTGCAGTGTATTTTTAGCAGGGTGCTCCCTCTGAATGTGTCCTGATGGTTGTTTATCAGCTGAAGTCCCCAGGTGCTGATGTGTTGCCAATCAGGTTAATGAGGTCTTCAGGGCATGTACCCCCTACCTCTGCTAGCTTAAATTGTTGCCAAATGTCTCAGAGAAACTCCCTCTGCCACATATTAAAGGGATAGTTCACCCAAAAATGAAAATTCTGTCATCATTTACTCACCCTCATGTCGTTACAAACCTGTAAGACTTTAATTCATCTTCGGGACACAAATCAAGATCTTTTTGATGAAATCTGAGAGCTTTCTGTCCCTCCATTGACAGCTAAGCAACTACCATTTTGACATTTCAAAAAGTTCATAAAGAGATTGTAATAGTAATCTATATGAATTGAGTGGTTTAGTCCAAATTTTCTGAAGAGACTTGATCACTTTATGGCTTTTATTAACCTATAATATAAACATTGAACATAAGCTCACCCGAAACGGTTTGACGCACAAGAACTAACCTCTTGCTGAAGCTCAAACGTGTTGCGTAACACGAGAATGAACCTCATTGGCTCTTGCTGAAGCTCAAACGTGCTGCGTAACACGAGAATAATCCTCATTGGTTCTTGCTAAAGCTCAAACGTGCTGCGTAACACGAGAATAATCCTCATTGGTTCTTGCTAAAGCTCAAACGTGATGCGTAACACGAGAATGAACCTCATTGGTTCTTGCTGAAGCTCAAACGTGCTGCGTAACACGAGAATGAACCTCATTGGTTCTTGCTGAAGCTCAAACGTGCTGCGTAACACGAGAATAATCCTCATTGGTTCTTGCTAAAGCTCAAACGTGCTGCGTAACACGAGAATGAACCTCATTGGTTCTTGCTGAAGCTCAAACGTGATGCGTAACACGAGAATGAACCTCATTGGTTCTTGCTGAAGCTCAAACGTGCTGCGTAACACGAGAATGAACCTCATTGGTTCTTGCTGAAGCTCAAACGTGCTGCGTAACACGAGAATAATCCTCATTGGTTCTTGCTAAAGCTCAAACGTGATGCGTAACACGAGAATGAACCTCATTGGTTCTTGCTGAAGCTCAAACGTGATGCGTAACACGAGAATGAACCTCATTGGTTCTTGCTGAAGCTCAAACGTGCTGCGTAACACGAGAATGAACCTCATTGGTCCTTGCTGAAGCTCAAACGTGCTGCGTAACACGAGAATGAACCTCATTGGTCCTTGCTGAAGCTCAAACGTGCTGCGTAACACGAGAATAATCCTCATTGGTTCTTGCTAAAGCTCAAACGTGATGCGTAACACGAGAATGAACCTCATTGGTTCTTGCTGAAGCTCAAACGTGATGTGTAACACGAGAATGAACCTCATTGGTTCTTGCTGAAGCTCAAACGTGCTGCGTAACACGAGAATGAACCTCATTGGTCCTTGCTGAAGCTCAAACGTGCTGCGTAACACGAGAATAATCCTCATTGGTCCTTGCTGAAGCTCAAACGTGATGCGTAACACGAGAATGAACCTCACTGGTTCTCACATGGCAAGCAAACTTGAGCTTCCATTTACAACTAATATGTGAGTTGATGAATGTTTATATGTGAATAAATTCAATCTGTTCATCATATAAAGCGATTGTCTATTCAGAAAATTTTGAATTTTGAACTGCTCAATTAATACAGATTAGTTTTACGCTGTGTTCTGAAGATGAATGAAAGTCTTACGGGTTTGGAACGACATGAGGGTGAGTAAACGAATGACAGAATCTTCATTTTTGGGTGAACTATCGCTTTAAGTCCTGTTGTCTTCTGTTTAGGACAGGAAAACCCTTATGAGTTATGTAGAACATTAAATGTGGTGTTTGGCACCTGTTTTTCGTTAATTCAGTTTGTTTATGTTAAAAGCTGAAGTTTAGGAGTGTAGGTTAACCATAAAGGTCTGGCAGTAAACATTCATTATGTCTTGTAAATGAAGGAAACTCCTGTCTAAATGCGCTATCTTGGAAAAACGGTGTAGAAAAAAACAACGCTCCTTCCAGCTGATGTCAGAAAAGTGGTGAAACAAAAATGTTTTTTTTTTTTTTTGTGCAGTGATTCACCATTATGTCTGAAGTTTTGTAAGGATTGTGCAACACAAAGAAGTTGAAACTTTAAAGATTCAAAAAAGAACCCAATCTTTTACATGCATAAAAACAAACCCCATGTGGTTTTGAAGTGTTGCTTGCAACTGATTTTTCCATAACGTCCCCCAATAAACCATTTCCCACAATGAAGTGCATTTTATTTTGTCACAGGCTTTGAAAAGAGCCAGTTATTACACATTTGTAAGCATACTGAGTGTTATTAGTCTTATTATTGAATATTTAAGTGTTGACGGTTCTAAAATGCATATGCTTTACATATGCACAGATTTGTTTTTCTTACATATGCACTTTCTTTTTCATCTGATAATCAGCCAGTTTGCCATCACAATTACTTTTTAATGGTTTATATAGAATATAAAAATCTTAAATTCTCTTTAAATAATCAGAGAAAATGTTTTTTTGTTCTGAGAATTACCCATTTTTCCTCCATTAACTTTCATTCAAATTTAAGTTGAATTTAAAGCTACACTGTAGGATTTTCTCCCATCTAGCGGTGAAATTGTTTATGACTACCAACTGAATATTACTTTCTAGCCCCTCCCATTCCGAGGGCGTTTTAACTCCTACGGTGGCCGTATTATTTCAAATCTGCCGCCAGTCGCGAGTAATCTCCCCCTCGCATTCGTCACGGTGCCACTGAGTGTAAAAACGCAAAAGGCGAAGCTTGAATTTCCAGGTATGTCCCTCTTTGGCTAATGTATTTTCAAGATGGAGGCGCAACATGGCTGCTGCCATTCGAGCGACTCGCTTGTATGTATTCTAAATGGCAGATTCTACGCTTACGAGAATACTTGATTAGTTGGTAGAAGTAGTTAAACATTAATGAGCACATGTCATTTTGAAAGAAGTGTTTTTTGCCAAAAATCAACTTAAAAAATTACACAGTGTAGCTTTAAGAAAGTCCTATTCTGTAATGCACAGGTCTGTGTTTGAGTGTACTATACAGATGTGATGCTGTGTCATATGTCCAGAGGCGGCCTTTGCAATTTGGAGGCCCGTTTCAAATTAACAGTTGGAGGGCCCATACACCCCAACCCCCTATGGAAAAAAAGACAGACAAAAACATTGTATGCACTGTGACTGCAATCACTTCATTATCCCTGTTATATTTTAAAATGTTATATCATATTTAACTCTTAATACTCTATTTATAAACCAATTCTGTCTCTATAATCAGAACTATTGTTGCAATCATGACCAGAATCAAAAACGGCAATCAATCTTCATCACTCTTTCAGCCCCCAAGCTAAAATGAAATGATAGTACTAAAACCGCCAGGAGGTGGCGACAAATCATCGTCTTAATGAGTGACTCATTGAATCATTTAGTCAAATAAAACAGCTGATTCATTCAGGGACAAAGCAAGTGAATGGCTGCATCTGAAATAGCATACTTCCCTACTGAACAAAATATTATGTGACGATTAATATGTCGGAATTCACAGTACTCAAAAGTACAAAAGAGTAGACACAAAATACCTACTTCCGGTGAGATTCTGAAGTGTGCATAGGATGGACACTTTACTATCCCATGAGGCCATAGGAGAGGATTTGTGAATTGCAGTGAAGCGACAGGTCACATGATAATGACAATATGGTGAATGTAGTATGTCCGGATTACATTCATATTACACGCATTCATATAGAATATACTTTATAGTCACTACTTATTCTAAATAATTACCTACTCAAGAGAGTATACGATTTCGGACGCAGCCACTGTCTGAACTGAATGAATCCGCGTTTTTGAACGAATTGTTTTATTACGCGGTTTAATTCAGTAACGAAACTGAAACTGTTGCCAGTGGCTCTACTGTTTGGAAATATTTTCATCTGCAAAATATAGCAAAAACTATTTTGTCTTATGGTACGTTTACACAAGTATATCCTTGTTTTTCCTTTGAGTTCTCCGCGTACAGACGACACCATTGTCAAAACGATCCCCATTCACACTGATCAGCAAAAATGACTAAAACGATGTATTCTGCTGCCAGGCCATTAGATGGCGATGAAACACTATAGACTGAACACATAATGCGCATGTGCAAGATTTCATTGCCTTAAAGGAACACTCCACCGTTTTTTTTCATATTAAACTATGTTATTCTCGTAACTAAGACGAGTTGATACATACCTCTCTCGTCTCAGTGCGTGCACTCAATCGCTCTGGTGCGCGGCGACACTTTGATAGCACTTAGCTTAGCCCAGTTCATTCATTAGGGAACAAACAGAGATGAAGCTAGAAGCGACCAAACACCTCCACGTTTTCCCTATTTAAATACAGTTACACGACCAAGTATGGTGACACAAAATAAAACTTGCTTTTCTAAGCAGGTAAAAAGGATAACTATAATGTATGGCGGAATAGCACTTGGGAGCACTTCGACTCGCTGCAGTAAAAAGTCACGCCTGAAAAATCCCCTCTCCCTCACTTCTGTCATTAGAACCAACGTGACTTTTTACTGTGCCTTTTTACCTGCTTAGAAAAGCGCCACGTTTTATTTTGTGTCACCATACTTGGTCGTGTGTAACTACTCGTGTAACTGTATTTAAATAGGGAAAACGTGGAGGTGTTTGGTCGCTTCTAGCTTCATCTCTGTTTGGACCCTAATGAATGAACTGGGCTAAGCTAAGTGCTATCAAAGTGTCACTGCGCGCCAGAGCGATTGAATGCACGCACTGAGACGAGAGAGATATGTATCAACCCTATGGTATCAACTCGTCTTAGTTAAGGGAATAACAGTTTAATATGAAAAAACGGTGGAGTGTTCCTTTAAGAGATTCGCGTTTTGTTGTTTACACGAGACCGTTTACGTTTTTAGTTGAAAACGATGTCAAGCCGTCACCTTATGGCGCTTTTCCACTGCATGGTACGGTTCGGCTCGGTACGGTTCGGCTCGCTTCGCTTTTCCACTGCGTGGTACGACTCGACTCGGTACGGCACGGTTCGGTTCGCTTTAGCTCGGTTGCTTTTCCACTGCAGTTAGTACCGCTTCAAAGTGGGTGGGACTGATCGTTATAGTTGCCGTCTCTACTGCCATGATATCATCATATTAAATGCGAATTTTTCATTCCGTGTTTCCCCATCCACTCCTCGGCAACCAACGAGAGGAACGTCTGCACCTCGTCCACTGACCACGATTCAGCCATTTCTTTTTTTGAAGTTTATACTCCAAAATGCGCCAAAAGTGAGCCGTACCGAACCGAGCCGTACCGTACCATGCAGTGGAAAAGCGCCTAAGATTAACTACTTGTGTATTGAACTGTTATAAAAATCAATATTACATTTGCAAACGTGTTTCTGATATTCGGGAAAACAGCACTCTTGCTCGTGTGGTATTGCTTCTAAATAATAAAAACAGGAACTTAGACATTTTTTTGCACCATATCTTGGATTTTTGGGGCATTTTTGTATTAATTTTGGTGGCATTTAAGCACCAAGCCCTTGTTAATTTCAGACCCAGGTGTGCGCGTGGCATGATGGCGGGGGCGTGGCTCTTTTTCGAGCGCAAGGACACTTATGTTGCGAGGCCCGCGGGGTGAAGGGTGAAACCTATGGGTGAAACATGTCAGAGGCCACCACTGCATACGTCTACGCTGCAACTCCAGACAAGAAGGTGACCATGTATTATGTCTAAAATGGTTTTCCTCAGACAAGACGTAAAACTAGATTCCACTGTTTATGGGAGTCAGTGAGCAGAGAATGACTGTTTATCCAGCACTCTGACCCCATGTAAATGGTTTTTTTTTTCTACAGGTTCGTCTTGCTGGACATTGGCAGTTTATTTGACATGGCTTCAATGCATCGCCACTTAATCCCACAGAATGACGTCACTGACAAGTTGTCGGAGGTTAAATGACAGGAAAAAGTGAGCTGTTAAAGGAATAGACAGCCACACTTGAAATACTGAGCAGAAATGACATTTTTGAATGCTAAATTTGTTTTATTGTCCTTGGACGACTGAGCATGAGCTCATGACCTCATGTCACTCTTTATCCAAAATGCCCCAAAATCAATCAAAGTTTTTGGATTACAAAACTTTAAATTGGCTGTTTTTGCAACCACAGTTATTTAAACTGAACAAACAAGTTAATAAATAAAAACCTACAGAGTTTGAAATCTTAGTGAAGTATTTGGTTTTAGTGTACAAGTGAAATATTGCCAAATATTTGCGCAGTTGCGAAAATGCTCCATGCAAATATACTCCTGTTTCTTCTACATTCTTGGTCTCATCAGCTCCCCTCATCCCTCTTGCTTGCCCATTGGCAGATTTATCAAGGGCTTTTGTCCAGGAGAGGGTCATGTTAGGGTCAGTGTACTCAGAGTGTTCATAACACTCAAACCGATCACTTCATTTGCGGTGTCCAATCCCATCTGCGTCAATGCAAACCAATCACCATTCAGTCTGGCCTCTGATGAAGTGATGACTGCCTTCGCCTGACACGGTAAGTATTACCAAATTTGATGAATAGATGCTTTTACATTGGACTTTTCCTGTAAATGCCAGTATTGATTTATGGAGCCTAGTAAAATCTACTTGGCTTTTTCAGCTTTTCTGCTGGTGTCTTTTCTTGATGGGCAAATGTGTCTTATGTTGGACTGACGTGAGCTCCCACAGGGACCGGCTGCTTTCTAACCAGAAAATTCCCAGATGTCATTTACGTCTGAGTGTGTTATTATTAAAACCAATCTTCCTGTGTGCACGAGTTCTTGGATCAACATCTTTGTTGATGCTGGAACAACATTCCAATCAACCAATCAGTTGAGGGACAAGTTTAAAGTTTGTGTGAAGTTTAGGCTTACAACAAGGGTTAGGTGCTTCTACATCAGTGTTATTCACCTATCATTTCCCTCTGATTTTATGGATATCTTATGGATAGTGTTAGGTTTAGGGGTAGGGATATGGTTAAGACACATTTTTTGGATAGGAATGTTGACCCAGGAACGCTTCTAATTTGGCAAATTCTGGATGTGCTGCTAAAACCTCTTTTGCAAGTGTGTGGTCTGCTGTAGATCAGCCATATCAGTGCAGAATTACTTAAGCAACCAACTCTATTACTTTTGCACAAATCTCTAACCCTAGGTATTGAATGTCATGGTGTAACATGCCTCAGATTGTTTGGGCTACTGATATGATGTATGGAATGAAAAGTCATGTGGCTCACAGAGGAAATCTGGACTATTTTCTAAGCAATTGGATGTTGACCTGAAGGGACTCGAGTTCCTTTTGGAAACATAGTAACATACTAAAACAAACCCACTCCAAACACTTTAGCAACTGCATAGCAACGCTCTGGCATTGTGTTGGCAAGTCATTTCTGTGTGTAATAGGATAAGACTTTGTATTTTCAGGCTTCTTGTTCGATCCACTGTAAGCCAAAGAAATACATTAATATACAGTCAACCGTAAGCGTGTCATGTTTCCTTGGATTCCCCTGATAAGTGTAAACACTCTATGGTGCTGTTGTTCTGTTTGTTTGAGAAGCCCAACACAGCAATAATTGCTCAACCAACGGTATGAGTTTAGGGCGGAGCTTTCTGTTTGTCTGACCAATGCCAGATGGAGGAGTGTTTAGGAAACCTGTTAGAAAACAGATTTCATGATTTGTCACTTGCTATTTCTTGTCAGCAGGAAGTGGTATTAAGCCTGGAACACACCAAGCCGACGAACTAGCGCTGATGAAAGCCGACTGTGTTTGTCGCCTCTCGTCGCCTGCGTTGGGGGAAAAAGCTGCACTTGAACACACCGAGAGAACTACTGCTGACTGTCAGCTAGAATGCGTGTTCTGTGCCTGCGTGTAAATGAGACAACTGTCTATTTCTGCAGATATATTCATCTATATTCGTCATTCAAAAAGGGAAACCGACGCTGCAGGCTGTAGATAGCCTACACAAACCGTAAACAAAGCAGTTCGTGCTTACCGTTTTGAATATCAATCCTGCTAAACACTTTCTTTATTCCACTCGGCTCATGTTAATATTGAAATATTCACCAAGGAACACTCAGGTAAGATGACGTAACTTTAGAACAGCCTTCTATTTGTACAGTTTTGACTTCTTTGCTCACTGTTTTACTATTATTCTTGTGCACTGACTCGTTCACTAAGCTGAACAGCCAATCAGAGTTCTCTCTCTCACCGACGGCCCGACTCTGATTCAATATTGAATCGGCTGAAAAAAAGCCGACGAGGACCAATTTCAGCCGACGGTGCGAACTGAGAAAACTGAGTCGGCTGACGCACAAAAACTGCCCGACAGCCGACCGTCAGCCTGGTGTGTTCCAGGCTTTAGAGGGAGGGACCTTCTTATTTTAGAGAACATTGTACAAAAATTGGTTACACCCCTGAGTGCAAGATGAGTCATCAATTTTTGTGTTCGATGAAAAGAAAGACTGCTGTATAAATTTTAAAAGCATATCTCATCTAAAATGTTAATTTCTTTATTACTTTTAGGAGTTTACCAAAGCGACAACTCCCATTTTTAATTAATGAGATAAATAATAATAAAAAACATCAAATATGAATAATTTATTTCTACATTGTGTAAAGCTCTGAAGCTTTCATTTTAAGTGTATAATATCTACGCAGTTTGAAACGGAAAGTTGAAATATGGCTGAAAATGGAAGTAGGTATATTTTCTTAAAAAAGTACTTATTTCCTGGTCGTTAAAAAGTATGTTCTGTATATGCAGTAGAATGCAATCTGGATGTACTAATATATTTGTCATAGTGTCATTTGTGTTGCTTCACTGCCATTTACAACTCCTTTCCTGTGACCTCATGGGAGAGTAATATGTCAGGTCATGTCAGGTCAAATAGTTGGTCAACCATGTACCTTTTGCCTCCTATTTCATTAATACTCTGAATTCTACTTTTCTCACAGCTGTTTTTTCGACTACTATTCGCCTGTTAGTAGAGAGGTAAGCCTATTCAGAAGCACCCGATGACTGTTTTCAAACAGGTTTTCCAAACACTCCCCTTCCTCTACAATAGGCGAAACAAACAGAGAGCCCCGCCCCCAAAATCACGCCATTGGCTGAGCGGTTGTCAGGCTGGTTGCACAAACAAACAGAGCAATGTTTTGATAGAGCCACAGAGAAAGGTTTACACTTTCCAGGAGAAGCAACCTACAAATGACGCAGTTGTATTACAAAGTTAAATATTTTCACATGAAATTCTTGAAGCAAAACATCACTGAAATTCCCAGATACAAACAGGAATCTAAAGCTGATGAGTGCTTACTTAAGAAGTCAGTCACATCAACTTGGGCGTTACACAGGGGACCTTCTGTGATCTCACAGGAGAAGAAAAAGAGATAAACGGAGAGGACAGGAAAAAAGAGCAAGACTGTTACGAGAGAGAGAGAGAGAGTGTGTGTGTGTGTGTGTACCCATACATGGAGAGGTGGGGGAGAAGAATGGGAGGAGAAAGAGGAGGGGAAAGAGAGCATGAAAGTGAGGTATCTTGATCCGTAGTGCACATCTCCACAAACCCTGTCCTGCTGTCTACCATCACAGCCAGGTAAGAGTGAGCCATTCACTAGCGTATGTGTGTGTGTGTGTGTGTCCTGCGCTCAGGCCGGCTGCTGTGGCAAAGGTTAAGCCAAGGGTTGCTTTTCTGCTTCTCAACTCTCCTGCTGTGCCTCTATATACCGCAACCTTCCCACACTCCTCTTCTGCAGGTTTGACGTCTCTTTGAGGAACAACGCTGCAGTCCTTAAGTGTTTTAACACATGTGCTGCTCTTGACAGTCATTTAACTGTTATTTCCCCCCTCTTCTCATTCATTTCTTACTCTGAAGGTTTTGCATTTGCATGCGACTCCTGCTTGCAGTACAAGCGCACTGCGGCTTCATGATTGCTCTCCCTGTAAGTTTAAGCTTAAGTGTCGAAAAGCCGCAAGCTCTTTTCTTTGGCTCCCCTGGTTTTATTGTGTCTGGTTCGTGCTGAGAGCAGAGGTTTGCTGCGTCTCTGTGTTTGAGAATACGTGTGTCTTTTGACACGGCAAACAGAGGGAGGTTTGCTTTAGGTCAGTGTCACGCAGCATCTGCAACCACTGGCAAGTGCATCCCAACCCACTAAACACGCCTGAATTTTGTTACATGTGTAATTTAATGTCACAGCCCAATCCCCAGAGAAAGAGATAATGTGGAAAAAGTGGGACTTCGCATTTGTACGCGTGCAAAATGTCACTGCAGATGGGAGATCAAAATATTTATACTGTTTTAATAGCCAGCGGATGGTTTTTGGGAATGCTGGCTGCACTAGATAGACAAGGGATTGTTTCAAGGCAATGTTCCCGTCTCACATGAACAAACAGATCTGTTTGTTTTGAGGACAAACATTATTGAGCAATATCAGCATGTGTGCCTGATGCTTGTAGGTTATAGTCCCTTACTTTCACACATGAAACCAGTTACATTGCAGTAAAACGGCTGGATTACTTTCCCCTGGCAAATGCCACATCTGCTTTTCACACTTTCAACAGATTTTATTGTTCCCGTTTACACATCAGCACTAAAATGCAGTTAAAACTCTGTGATGTTATTTGGTGGAATTGGAAATGTCTTTCAAACAGCTATGCCAGAAATCTGGTCCACGGTCTGTTGACTAATTTATTCATCTACAGAGATGAAAAGAAGCTCTTTTGTTTCAATGCTTGTTCGGTTTTCTTTCCAAAATGTAGATAACCATGATTTTCATGTGGTGCAACCAATATGCATGGAAAAAAGACAGGAAATTATGTCATAGAGACGACCCCCACAGACCCTCATAACTGTGAGACAAGGTCGATAAGTCTCTTTAAATATCAGATCATTTGACCTTTTTATGACATGGAATGATTAGTTCAGGCTGTAAATGTCATGTGGTGTAACTCCCCAAAAACCAACTGATATACACTACCAGTCAAGCGTTTTGGATCTTTAAGTCTCCTCTTCTTTTATTTGATAAAAAAATAAATAAAAACTAATAATTATGAAATATCATTACACTTTAAAATGTTTAAAATTTCTATGTGAATATATATATATATATATATATATATATATATATATATATATATATATATATATATATATATATATATATATATATATATATATATATATATATATTAGTAAAGTGTAATTTATTCTTGTGATGATAAAGCTGAATTTTCAGCATTATTACTCCAGTCTTCAGTGTCACATGATCCCTCAGAAATCATTCTAATATGATGATTAGATGCTATTATTATTAAGTATTGTGAAAGAATCGAAGAGCAGATTTCTTGTGTCAGAGCTCTTTAAATTTGTGCATCAATTTTGAATTTTTCCAGCAATGTTACAACTTCTCAAGCGGTCAGATTGCTGTGGCTGATTTGCCGGCATTTCTGTTCACACACGGTTCACCTCTAAATTGGAAAAATGCAGTTGGAAAAGTCTGCATGTGTGAAAGCGCCGTGACATTTCAGATTTTCCAAAAGATGCCGAAATCTGATCTGTCAAACATTGGAGAAAGAGACTCTTGAGTTCTGAAGAAAAAGAAAGGAAACCACAAAGGAGTGCACGCTCAGTCCTCACTCGTAAGATTTTATCCATGTCCCATTGAACCTGCGGTCTAGTCGGCTTTAAAACAAGGAACGTTTAGCTGCTCTCTCACTCCAGAACTATGTCCATTAGACATGAGGTCATTTCTGGTGACTCAAGACCTCTCTCCTCATGAATCTTAATATATCTGTTCATTATGAGCACTATTATAAACCTGTCCCCTGTTTTTCTTCAATAACATCAGTCATCCTCTCAATATATATATATATGTATATGTGAACTACAGGTCCAACCTAAACCTACATTAATGACTTAAATTTTTAACAGGCGAGCATAAAAATACCAGAAGCGAGGACGCTGTGAGCCTGTGTCTTTGATCTGAGGGTTTGTCATCTGATCGTGGCTCATTATAAACTATGGGGATCCAGCGGATGGGGCCAGAGCAATAGTCTGATCCTGCGGTGATGAACTTGTGCCCTTTGTCGCTTCGCCTCTTTATTAAAAGACAGTGGCAGACAGTGCAGATCCCAGTATCTCATGCAGTCATCCTCTAAACCTTCTGCTGGGGTCTAAGCTGGTCTTACGTAATACACTCAATCACAGGATAAATGGGATGAAAATAAATCAGTCACACAAGCCATTGCTGTTGTGTTATTTTAATTTAGTCAGGAATAAACAGTAAGCCTAGGGTTGTTGTGAGAAGAGGGGGTTGGTTGAGTTCATCACACATGCCTGTGTGAACAGCTGTTAATTGTTTTATTTAAAGCAAAATTTACTCACCCATATGTTGTTTCAAAGTCTTTCTTGAAACACAAAATGAAATATTTTGAATGTTCACCGTGCTCCTTTTCATTGAATATGAAAGGGGAAGGCGCTGTCAAGCTTCAAAATAGACAAAAAAACAAATCTCATGAATATTCATTAATATTAAAGTGCCCGTATTATGCAAATTTACACGTTTATAATTATATTGTGGGGTATGCTAGAAAACATTTGCTTGATTTGAAGTTCAAAAACACATCATTTGTCTCGCACCTCGTCAGAGCTCTTTTTCCAGTACGTTCAGCATCTGGCTCATATTCGCCATCTCAAACATATTCTTAATTTTCAACATATTCAAAATCAATATTTTGATAGCTGACAGATCAAGTGACAGTGACACTAATATTTGATTGCGTTCAGTACTTGCTCTGCAGTAAATCGCTGAGCCATTTCAAGTTTTTCTGATGATACTTCCTATTCTTTTGTTTTCTGCCTGCGGTAACTATGAGTGAAACGTCACTTCATCATTGTGTATCAGACATTGCACTTAGTCATCAAAGATTCAATTATTGTTGTGCAGAAAAAATATACTTACACTGTTACTCACCTCGGGTCATTAACGACCCTATAATTTTTTTTACTTTTTTCTCTTGTTATATTGTTTATAATGAATTAATTGAGGAATACTAAGAAGGTTGATGTCTAACTTTAAAAAAGGAATGATGAGGAGGGTAGTGAATGACGTCCCGGATCAGACCCGAGGTATGCGTTTAAGGTTTAAAGCCCGCTTTTCCAGTCTGCTCTGATTGGTCAAAGTGTGTGTCAGAAATGTACGCTAATGAAATTTCAGAGCTAATGTGGAGGGGAAGATTTTCAGTGAATAACAACTTTAATTTCGGTCGTATAAATTTGGAATACAGCCAATATGGGCTATTTTATGGTGGTTATATGCCTTTTTTTAGATTG
Source organism: Abramis brama (assembly GCF_963993115.1). Classification (NCBI taxonomy): domain Eukaryota; kingdom Metazoa; phylum Chordata; class Actinopteri; order Cypriniformes; family Leuciscidae; genus Abramis; species Abramis brama. The sequence goes on from NC_139975.1 coordinate 25,510,473, forward strand.
ACAGTCCCAGTCTCAATTCACTTTCATTGTATGCAAATTAGTGCTCAGGACTTCAGTTCCTCAGAAGAATGTTCAGTCGAACAGGTTTAGAGCAAATGATGACAGATATTTAGTTTTCATTAATTTCAGAAGACCAGTCTCTCATAAGGGTTTCTCTAAAGCAGCGTAACTTTATATTATAAGACGGTTGGTGTCTCTGAATCTGCAAATCTCAGATGCTTCCTCGACAGAGGATTAAGGTGTCAGGAACCAAAGTTATGTAATTTCCTATTGCAATATATATTTGCTGCATGAGTGGATCAGAATTAGTGTAGCATGAAAAACTCAAATTTATTCGATTTCTACATGGCCTTTTTGTTGCTATTAACCATAAAACGGAGAAAAAAACTTTTCTTCAGAAGAAGTGCACTGTACTTGGCTAATGACTTTTCCTGCTCTTTTTTCCTGACAGAGATGATGTCATCAGAGATCTTTGTTCCTGGTTGGCTGCAGCATCTGCTCGTCGTTCTGCTCAGGTTTACGCTGTCCTGTGCGGCGCCAATGAACCTGAACAACGGGACCGAGTGCAGCGCTCGAGGACCCGCCCCTTACATCCTGGTGTTCACCGGCCACTGGAGTCCACAGACCTTCCCCAAACAGTATCCCTTGTTCCGACCACCTGCTCAGTGGTCCAAGCTCATGGGTAAGACTCCTGCGAGGTGGCGGAAAGTGAGAGTGTGAGCTTTGTGAGAGATGAGGTGTTTGGTTGACGATTCTGACGTAGGTTGCTAGATGTGGAACATCTCGTTCTCTGAGGTCGACCGCCAGCGATGGCTCCACGTTCTGTTAGGGATGAGGCTGTTCAAACTTCCTCACCTCACCTCACCATATGTCAGGACTCCCAAGTTCTCACAGCTGGCCTGTTAACCCTGCAATTTGCCCCGTCGACCCCTCAAACATACACACTCCCTGCCCCACCACGTGAGCGGGGCAGTCTAATGAGGAAAGCAGAACGAGAGAGAGGTTGAAGAGTAATAACCGTTGCCAGATGACACGGGCTGCCCTGCAGGTTCGCCCTTTTCTTTTACGCTTCTTCCATAAATACACAACGCATGCGGCCTGCAATGCCCATTGACTTGGCCACTGCAAAGGCGTTTTCTGGGTGTCACTGGTATACCAGCCGAGACCAGCAGCAGACGTGGACGCCTCAGCCAAAACATTCGAAACCCCGAGATCCTGAAAGTTCAGGCTGTGGCTTTGGAGCACTGAGATGATCTCTATGCGGTTTCTGCTGCCTTCTGGATGCCTTTATGGCTCTCTCTTTATCCATTTATCACTGTTGTATTACAATTATGTTCAGAAACCGCACATTTTTGTATCTAATCACAAGTTTGTGCCGTACAATGGATGATTGGATGAAGTCCTTGGATTAGGGATGAGACAAAAAGCATGGGAGACGGTTGTGATTTGTGCTTTAGCTGAGTGAGGTCAGGTCTCTTCAGTCTTTCTGTCCACATGTGAGCCAGACGTGTAGCATGGAGAGACTAGACGTGTCAGCGTGCCAAACGTGCTCCCTGCCTTCCTGTCATTCTCACTTGTATCTTTTTCTCTCAGTCTGCTGCTCTCTCGCTCCCAGCTCAGGGTCTGCCAGACCAAAATGGTTTTGTAGCTATGAAGAACACACTGGGACGTTAAAGAGAGGCTGAAATAATTTCAGAAACATCATCTTAGCTCCTTCCTCTTTCAAAACCTCTATTGTAATATCAAGAAGCTAATAGGTGAATTATCAAACTAGGCACGGTTTGTGTTTGGAGGAATAGTTCACCCATAAATTATGGTCTGTATTTACTCATGATTATGTCGTACCAAACCTGTCGTAAAAAAAGCCTTTTTCCTGTAAAACACAAAAGCAGATTTTTTCTTTCTGTGCAGCTCTTACTGAGGCAGTTTACAGTGACCACATTTACATTTATGCTTTTATCCAAAGTGCCTTACAAAAAGGGAACAGAAGCAATTCATAAAATATTTGTTAAAGACCACGCTGTTAAGCTCTAAAAAAGAAGTTCATATAACGTGTTTGAATATGTAGTCGCATGAACTGATTTCACCAAGTGCAACATGTTCCTGGATCAACATTCCAATCAACCAATCAGATTTGAGTTTACAGTTTGACAGGTTTAGGCTTACAATCAGGGGTTAGGTGCTTCTACATGAGTGTTATTCATTATGTTATTCACTATTCAAATCTTATAATTTCCCTCTGATTTTAGGGATACACTATACACATCTGTAGGGATAGGGTTAGGACTACATTTTCGGAAAAGAATGTTGCAAAATCTGGACATGCATAAGTTATGGACAGTTTGTGCTATGAATCACAGAAATCTGCATGTAAAGTAAAAGGAACCTGAAAAAGAACTGCTTCACAGTTTTGATCGTCTTACTAATCAGGTGTGCAATATTTGTATAAACTTAAAGTTTGTAGAGCTCCCTTTGACGTTAAAATGCCATGTGACAGTGAGTGAAGACCGTGTTGTAGTATTTGCATACCAGTTTGCGATTGGTCTTTATGTCTGTTTGCATACTGAACTGTGATTGGTCTTTCATCTTTAAACACATTTAACCACTGTACAGTGCATAGTGATTTTTGAGTTCAATGAACTACGCGCTGAATGTCAAAGTGTTTCATTTACTCAGAACCAATACCGAAAACATAAGTTTACCCAAAACCTTAACCTTTTTCCGCATTGCAAACACTGATATTATCTTCAGGGCATGAAAATCTACTTTAATATATTACAAAACAGTCTTGGTCACCCCTGCACTTTAGGTGCACACTAAACTCATAGTAGGTCTGGCTTTTCTCACTGAAGGGTTTGTTTTTAGGTGTTTATTCTCTTGGCATTGGGGTTTTGCATGGCTTTATTTTAAACAGCTCGAGGTGTGTTAGGCACACACAGAAAGTGGCAGAACTGTATTTGTGTTTTTTTAAATCTGATGAGCAATAAAAATTCATGGAGTGTTAGTAATGTTCAACAGGCCACGACAGAACCTGCCCGAGGAATCACGAGGCCTGAGCACATGAGCAATTGAAATATGTTTCCTCTGAGTTTACCATTTATTCTTTTACCTGTGAATCTGTGCAGCCGTGACCCATAATGAGCAGTACCGGCTGTGGCAGGAGGGGGCGCCGGCGAGCGACGGCTTGAAGAGCTTTGCTGAGCAGGGGCTCACAGTGGATCTGGTGAAGGATGCGAAGGAGGCGAGGAAGGGGCGATCGGTGGGGTCCATGTACCGCACAGCTGGGATTCCCTCTGGCATCGGCCACAGCTCCACTGAGATACTTCTGACGCCCAGGAGTCCGCTGGTGAGATGACCATATCACTAAACAAAATGAATCATTGTTGTGTTCTTACATTTTGTCTGTACCTAAAAACAGAAAAGAATTACTCAGTTCATGAATTACTGAAAGAGCTTAGTTGACACTGTATCTATTTTAATAAGGATTGTTTGATTTTCCCAGTAGAAAAGTAGGTAAATCTGCCTCATTGGAATTGAAATGAAAACAGATCTTTGGTAATAATGATCACCAGGATGGCTTGTAGAAAGGGACATTCAGGAGTGGATCTAGAACATTTTTGTAGTGTAGCAAGGCGATGGCATGTGACAACACCAAAGCAAGCATCTATGCATCATTCTCGTGGATTTATGACTTGGCATAAACAATTGTGCCCTGAATATTCAAAACTGTTACATTACCACAAAGTAATCATCTATACTGTTTGAAAATAATTAGAAAAAAATAAGAAAATATCAATATCCACTGTAACACATCAACAGATTCTAAATGTAGGTCTGTCAACACTACACAGAGAAGATTGGTTTTATTAAAGGTATAGTGGAGGATTTTCCCGAACTTTAGAAAAGAACCGCCCTCTCCACTTTTTGAAAAAATGCACATGCGCAACACTCTACCTGCTCCCGAGAGGGAACGCCTATTAAATGTGTGGACGAGAGAGCATGCACGAGCCTAGTTCTCCTCGTGCACGCTCTGTTTGCAAGTTGCTGTCGGCATGGCTCATACAAGCCTACTTTCCAAAAGAAGATTTGCACTTTTTCCTCTATGTCAGAACATTTCAGTGTGATACCTTTTACCATTTGGTCATAAGGCTACTTTAGACAAATTGAGATGTTTACCGTGTCTGCACGGTGCGTGGCTTGTGCCAGGGCTAGCATCGCTAATCATAGCTTACATTAACTTTTACTAGCAGTGATTTTAAATGGATTTCTCCAAATAGCATGCCAAACTTTACCTGTCGAGTAGAAACTTCGTGACTGAGGCATCAGTGGGGAAGCACAACCTGTGCTTTTAGCGCACGCCAGTGAAATATTCTCCCAAAAGTCCTTTCTCTTCTTGTCATACAATTCGTAGACACTTTTTCTCTTGCGACCCTCAGACATTTTGAAAAAACCCGGTGAGAACGGCGAGCTTCAATGAATGGCTGAAACCGTAGCTCACCACACATATACACCTGAAAGTGCGCATGCGCAGAAAGCAAAAACTACCTAGGGACGAGCACGTACGCCGGCCTTACGTAAACATATCACCAGAATGATTGACAACTAGGAGGACCAATAGTCTTGATGATCCAGCCGGAAAAAGAAAATTCTCCACTATACCTTTAATATACCATAGGCTTCTTGAATAATATATAAATCGCAAGTTTTAGTGCATCAAGAAGTAAAAAATTAAATTTGCTTTTGAACATTAAAGAATGGCCAAAATATCAAAGCACTGAGTCTGTCATCCATCCATCCATCCATCCATCCATCCATCCATCCATCCATCCATCCATCCATCCATCCATCCATCCATCCATCCATCCATCCATCCATCCATCCATCCATCCATCCATCCATCCATCCATCGTCTGTCTGTCTACACCTTCAAACTATTTAAAATTTTAAGACTAAAAAATGTCTTAAGTCTCAAACCACCTGAAAACGGTACACGACACAGGTCAACTTAAACAATGTGAAATATTGTGAATGGGACGGGATTACATTTCTCAGATTTCTTGAATTTTTAGATTCATAAACAACTGGGAAAAACAGTCCATTTGTTTGTGAATTGGGTTACACTGGTTGTGCTGTGTGTTTTTGACTTACAATGAATGAGGTTAATGAAGTGTCCAGCCCGCAAAGACAAAAAAGACATTTTCCACAATATTTTTTTATCATCACATTGAAGCGCCGCTACTGAATAGTGGTACATGAAACACTACTTAGTTTTATATTTTTAATGGGATAAATCTGGGGTGGCAGATGTGGTGGCAATGCTTTTTCTCAGATCCGCCCCTGGCAGTTGTTCTCATTCCAACAGTTTTGACTATTTAGTTTCAGACATTTTCATTGCACTACGCAGTTGTGTGCTAAAATGAGAAGGCAAAGTCATCACTGTTTTTTTAAAATGTAAATTCATGTTCCAGTTACACTTAATGTTGACCTGACAAAACAGTGATATCTTAGTGTGCTTTTTAGGTAGTCTTCTGATTAACACCATTATTTATTCATTCAGACCGATTTGTGGTTGCGTCTCTGGATTGTGACACATCCATGATGGATTATCGAAAAATAAAAAATGTAGGCCGTGTATCATTTGTGGAGGCGGATGAACATGAGCTTGCAGGAGTGGGTTTAAGAAGACTAAATGATTGGAGAAGTCCTGCATACGTCATTCAGTTTTTAGATCAGACTTTAATGACACAATTTAGTTCTATATTGCACAAAGACAGACTTCACCAGAGCGCAAGTCTCCAAAACCACATCCAGAGTCCCAGGACCTCCAGACCACAAGCCTCACTCACTCCCTCCCTTCCGGCTCCTGTGCTGGGTTTCCTGAATCCACCAGATCTGCAGATAGAGAGAGGCTGGATCCTTTCCTTCTCACTTTCTGGAATATTTATTTTCCTTAGCCAGGAGTCAGTTGGTTATAGGGTCTAAAGGCAGCGCTGGTGCTGCTGGTGACCTAGATATCTTTATTGCCAAAGTCTGGAATACAAGGTAGACTTATAAAAACGCCAACTACCCTCAGATGCGCTTGGCATTTAGTCCTGCTGGCATTTAACCACAGCATGGCGGGATGTCTGCTGTGGCGCTGCTGTTTTTAGATCCGCAGGGCAGTAAAGTACGACTGAGAGAATGAATGTGGCCTTGGGGTGAGACTGTGACGTGTGTGTATGTGTGAGAGAGTTGTGAGTGTCTGTTCACTTATTATTGATGAACTGATTGCTTACATCTTAATATTAAGCATATTTAATAGTATTAAACTTCAGCTAGTGATTTGTCCTGTGCTACAGAAATGAATGATATCTCAAATCACACGGCTTGTAGATCTGACGTATTATTTTTCTTAGTGATCAGACTGAATAATCCCTGAAACGTACATTAAAGGAACCCAAGAAATATCGAAAGCAAATGCTTTTTTGACATGCAATTTAAAATTAGCATTTAAAAATATTTGTTCATTTATTCTTTTATTTAAAAACTAACTACATGGTAAATCATCTATTAAACATAAGTATATACAACAGTGGCAAAAAAGTGATGTCCAGCCTAGGTTAATTGACATGTTCACCCTTTATTCAAATATTATTAAAAATGTGTTTGTAAGCATATTGTGTAGTCAATTGGTTTATTTGTGATAACGCAATGAAACATGCTAAATTGTGCAGACATAATTTTTTGGCCAGGCTGTCTTACAAAGAAATTATGAACACATGCAAAAACAAGAGAGAACCAATGAAAATATTGATAACTGGTTATGTTGTAGTCAGTGTAGGTTTTTTGCTGTGAGCTTTTTGTTCTTTTACGCCTTTTTTTTGATGGTATAATAAAACCTGTAGCTGTAGTTTGCCATTTTTGCCAAATAATTTGTCAGATAAATTCCTTAACTAAGTTTAGTGGTTTGTTCTTCCCTCTTTTTAAAAATATTTAAAAAGTATAAAAAATTGTCCTCATACGTTGATTGTTAGACTGAACATTAATTATCCTACAATTAATATTGTCATATATTTAAAAAAAATAATAATAAAAAATAATAATAACTCTTAATGTAACTCTAAATAATGTAACTCTTCTCGTATTAAAATCAAAATTGGATTCAGACATACCTTGATGCCTTCTTACCTCTGTATGCATCTGTCTTCATCGTTCTGTATAATTTTCTGAGAAACCACAAATACACATTTGTGCTGCAGCCGACATTGAACAATGTTTAATTATATAAGATCTCCAAAAAAGACTGCAGCGTCCGATTTCAGCTTCCCGCACGTGCATGACCAACAACCTCAAATCAACAGGAAAATAAGGTAATCAAAAACAGCCAAATGCTGTCCAAAATTACCAAAGGTTCTTTTTGCATTTAATAGGATCCAGACAGTGTGTATTTCTACAAAGTGCGAGCCATGCAAGAAACCACAGCGCGTTCCAGCAGCACATGCGGACAGACAGAGGAATAGATGAGTTGTGTATTATTTTTCCTGACACTCTGTTCTGGCAAATCAGGGCATTGGTTTGGCAATTATGTGTTAGTGTGACTTTGTGCCCTGAAGGGAGATTGAGCGCTATTAGCTTGGGGTCAGAACAGACAGAAGAGGGATGAGGCACCGTTTGCTTCTCACGCCAGAGAAATTGATATAGCAGGAGGTATTCCTGGAAAAGCCACAGAATGAGAAGAGATGTGAGGGAGAGACCAGAGTAAATCCAGCCTGGAGAAAAGTCAGTCGTAGACTGGATGTTGTCACAAGGTACCAAAATTGTGGCCCAAATATGGATGCAAAATGCCAACTATATCGGTCCTCCTTTTAATGTTTGCTTTGGGAATGATGGATTGTAAGTCATTCGCACTAAAGTACGTACTATAAAAAGTGAGATCCAGTTCGAATGCAATGCAGTGTTGCTTAAGTTTGTGTCCGAGGGGAAAAGGTTGCTCTTCCAAAGTGCAAGAGAATCCAGCGATTCTCAACCTTTTTGACTTTTTGACAAGTTAAAATAAATATGGCAGTCTCCTAGCTGAACAACTTTTTTTTTTTTCTAGGGGTTTTGGTGAATTTAGCATTTTAATCCATTGATATCAAAATTCATATCACTTTAATTTTAAATTATGCTTTAAGTATCAACTTTGCCTCAAATGACTTGCTTAGAATTCCATAAAAATAGTTTACATAGAGATTATAGAACAATAAAACTTTAGATGCGTGTGGTTTTTTTTGTGTGCATATCTTTAGATTTTTGTTGTTGCATATCAGCAATTCTGAGCAGTTTGAGGCATTTTTGATTTCTCTTCTAAAACTGTAGAGGAGAGACATGTGAGATTATAGGGTTTCATTTTCTCAAGAGACAAATCTAAGAAGCAGGACATTCAATAAAATCTCCTTTTGCCATTTAATCTCAATTGCTTTCCAAAAAAAAAAAAAAAAAAAAATTTTTTTTTTTAGCTACACTCTGAAGGTAGCAAAGGGATTTTTCACCCTGCCATAGAAATACCATTTTAGGTTTCCCAAAGAACCTTATTTTTCTTAGTGTGAAGAACATTTTAATAATCTAACAAACCTTTTTCCGCTCTGAAGAACCTTTCGTGGAATGGAAAGATTCCGTGGATGTTAAAGATTCTTCACTGAACCCATCGACAGTGCTGGGGATAGTTACTTTTAAAAGTAATGCATTACAATATTGTGTTACTCCCTAAAAAAGTAACTAATTGAGTTACTTAGTTACTTCTAATGGAAAGTAATGTGTTGCATTACTTTTGTGTTACTTTTTCTCACCAACGCAGGGCTTGCTTGTTTGTTTTTTTAATAACGAAAAAGTTCTATTTTTGGCAAATGTAAAGGCCCTTTCACACCAAAAGTGAAATGAATAAGCCTCAGGCTGAAGGAAATACAAATTCATGCCTGTACAGTAGAGGGCACAGCTGCTTATGATTTGAATTGGATCATCGAAGGTTAGCAGCATTGATGCATTGGTTAATAAAGTGAGATTAAATGCATAAAGTATATTTGTATTCTTTAACATTGTCACGGTAAATGGCGGTAATGTTTTTTTATTTATTTTGTGCAAGTGAGATTAGTAAGTGCATGTTCACATTTAGATATGAGGTACTGTCTAGGGCTTAAATCAAACTTCATTCACGCACACATATATGAAACACTTGCATACGCACAGCGAACACAACGCCTCTGCACTTAATCGTGATTCTTCTCAGCATGGGGACAGGAGAGCTGTCAGTCAATTAATGTGAAAACAAAGTAACTAGCATTACTTATAAAATAACTCCGATATTTTGTTGTAAATTTAAAACTAATGCGACTTGACAAAAGTAATCTGATTACGTAACTTGCATTACTTGTAATGCGTTACTCCTAAAAAAATGCCCATTGATGCCAATAAAGAAACTTTATTTTTAAGAGTGTATTAAAAAGAGCATTCCCGTTTGACTAGCACTAGTAAGCAACTACCCAGAACACACTATCAACACCCTAGCAACCACATAGCAACACACTAAAGTCACTCTGAACATTGTAGCAACTGCACAGCGATGTTCTGCCCTGCTGGCGAGTCTTCCACTCACATTTTGGTCAGAAAATATGAATCTACCTTGTGATTTCTCTTTTATAGAGACGTTTGACTGATATAGGCTACCTTAAATGAACTCAAGCAGACATGATCTGTCAGGTTTTATTGTTTGTCTGATGAATCATCTTTGGCTCTATATTAGGTTTGCGCTCATCCTGAAATAGCCATTGTCACAGTATGGCTGGTCTCTCTCTGTGCGACTGTCTCGTGTGGCTATTCCCTCATTCTGCTCTGACCGAAGGGATCCTCCTGAATGAGGTCACAGTCAAAAGGAAACATTCATCAGCATTTAGAAAAAAAAAAACCCCAGCTGGTTTAACCTAACATACACAGGAAGGAGCGGAAAATACTGGAAATGGCTACAAAGAAAAGTTTCAGATGTGACTTATGAAGCCAATTATGTTAGCAGAGCATGCTGAAAAACGGAAGTATTGCCAAAAGGTAAATCAGGGTTGATGATGTCTGTGTGTACGTTTTCAACATGAGAGTGACTGATCTTGTGTTTTCTCTCACAGCTGTCTCTGATAGTAAAAGTGATCCCCAGTCCAGACTGGTTTGTGGGGATTGACAGCCTGAACCTGTGTGAGGGTGGGCAGTGGAAACAGGAAGTGACCTTTGACTTGCACCCATTTGATGCCGGCACAGACAGCGGCTTCACTTTCTCCTCACCGAACTTTCCTACAACACCTCCTGAAAATATCACCATGGTGAGATGTTACATTTTTATATTTTAATACAATGTAAAAGGTTTCAAATAAATACAATTTTAAATATGCGTGGAAGGAAAAAAACACACTAAACTTGATTAACCCTTTGGGCCTCTTCAAAAAATGTTACGTTTGTAATTTTTTTATTTTTTTTTGCTTCTTCGGAATGGGATGAAACTTGGTTACTTTTGTCAGATTAGTTATGTGAACACACACACAAAAAAATCATGGACATGATTCAGATATGTTAAAGGGACAAAAAAAAAAAAAAAAATTCACACTTGGCTCCTTCACGGTCAAAAATGACCGACATAGGAAATGAATGGGAAATACATTCAATACATGGGAAAAAATATGAAAACTCAGAGAATCTTTTGGTGGTACAAACTAAAAATCAGCCAGTGTGCAGAAAAAAAATGCACAGCAATGAAGAATTATCACTATCCATCTTTATTATAGATATTTTAATGATCAAAAATGCTTTTCATGTGTTCCCTTTCTTTCAAAATTTTTATGTTTGATTGTAATCATTTTAAAGGCTTTCACTCTATTTTAATGTGAAAATTGCATTTATTGAAAAAAAAATTATTCTAACGGAAAAATAGCTTTACATTTTTTATAAATGTTGCATAGTATCACAAAAATAAAAAAAATATTATTGAACAAAAATATATTACATTGATTTTCCTGAAAAAAAAGAAAAAAAAAAGAATTTCAATTACATTTCAAGGCTTTGGTCACTTTTGATTGAGAAGAAGCGAAGTAAAGGAAGAGGCCCAGAGGGTTAAGGTATTAATCTGGCTAAATCATTTTGGCAAAAAAAAAAACCCCGGCAAACTACAGCTACAGATTTTATTTTACTATACAGAAATAATGCATAAAAAAAAAAAAAGCTCACAAGAAAAGGATCCATTGACATAAAGGAATAATCAGTTATTAATATATTAATATTTTGTTGGTTCTCTCTTGTGTTTGCTTGTGTTTATAGTTTCTTTGTATGACAACCTGGCCAAAAATGATATCTGCAGATTTTATTGCGTTATCACATGCTACAAAATCATTAACGCATTTTTAATAATATTTGAATAAAAGCCAAGAATGTCATAATAATAAATCACTGTTTTATTATGTCTGTTGTTTTATTCTGATGCAGATTACCTCTCAGAAGCCAAACCACCCAGCAAATTCCTTCTATTACCCTCGGCTAACAGATCTCCCGCCTCTGGCCACCATATGGATGAAGCGTCAGAGCCGATCACCTGTCCGTCAACAGAACCGGGTGTCCAATCACATCCTGCCTGAAGAAACCAAACCTCACCGATTCTCAGGTAGATCTGCATACACATTTCACACATGCAATGGCAGAGTATTGCGTCTCTTGATCGTGATTTTCTTTTTATTTGGATGGTAAATCAAGATGTTTTGGTTTACCACAGCATTGTGCGTGATTTAATGTGTTTTTAGGCCAAGTAAACAGTTTAGACTTGATGAACCCTAATGCACGCCACATGTGGTAAACTCTTTTTATTTGCTTCCACAACATTTTTAGCATCTGTGTTGTTCCACTAACTAATGTGCTGGTTCTTTACTAATGTGCGGTTTTTTAAAGTGCCCCTATTATGCTATTTTAAAGGTTCCTAATTTTGTTTTAGAGGTCTCCAAAAAATGCATATGCATATCCGAATTTCAGCTTTGGATCTTCCTCAGCGCTTGATGCACAGTGATGCGAACAGGAACGATGGCGTCAGTTTTAATGTATCCATTCGAGCGAGAGTATCCTCATCCTTTGGAAGTGCATGAAAAGTGGATTTGCGTTCACAGCACAGAAAACAGAGTCTTTTCGACATGTCGACAACACAAACCAAACTCTTCCAGGCCTCAGCCACAACTACAGTGTTTGAGGGTCAAAGTACATTGTTTGCAGGCAGCCAATCAAGACCATAGGCTGGCATTATGCAAATCTGTTACAAACCTACTTATGTTTGAGCTGGAAGTAATACTAGAATTACTGATGACTCGTTTCAGGCAGTTCAGAATCCGTTCTTTCTTTTAAGAGACAATAATGCCATTTATCTGCACTTTGATCTTTGAAACTTTCAGGCCTTTTACATTCAAAATCAGACATATTACACTCTACGTGAAAGAAAATATCCGAAAAAGCACAATGGAGGCACTTTAAGAGATTTAGGCCCGGTTTCACAGACAGGGCTTAGATTAAGCCAGGATTAGGCTTTAGTTCATTTAAGTTGCTTTTATAAATGTGCCTTAGAAAAACACATTACCGGTGTGCATCTTGAGACAAAACAATGGAACTAATATATATTTTTAAGATATGTCATATGTTGCTTTGACTTAAAGGGGTGGTTGATTATGATTTCACTTTTTTAACTTTAGTTAGTGTGTAATGTTTCTGTTTGAGCATAAACAACGTCTGCAAAGTTACGATGCTCAAAGTTCAAAGCAAAGGGAGATATTTGCTTTTAAAAAATTGCTTCTTAAGGACTACAACAAACAGCTGGTAGGGACTACAGGACATTCTTCCCGGGTTAGTGACATCACAAACCCTAATATTTACATAAACTCCTCCCCCAGGAACGCGATTTATAGATCATGACAGAATATGCTAATGACTAGAAGATAACTACACATAAGCTACATAAATTCATCAACTAACCATTCAGAAATGTCCTGTTGCATTCTACATGTTGTCACTTCTTCTAGAGACTCTCCATCATTGTCTGACTCCGGTTTGAACATAAAAGGCTAAAAGTTTTTGAAATTTTCAGTGCATGTCTGTGTGAGGTAAAAGGACACAAGTTCTTGAAGCTCCGCCCCCTGTGCCGGGAGCAGCAGCTCATTTGCATTTAAAGGAACAGACACAAAACGGTGCGTTTTTGCTCACCCTCAAAAACTGACAATTTTAACATGCTATATAAAAATATCTGTGGGGTATTTTGAGCTAAAACTTCACATACACACTCTGGGGACATCAAAGTTTTATTTTACATCTTGTGAAAAGGGCATTATACCACCCCTTTAAAACCATGCCTGTAAAACCGGGGGTTAGTATTACAATTCTCTATTGCATGTTGCTATCGGGACTTCATAGACCTACTTTATAATACACATTTCTTCAGTTATTTCGGGATATCTGAGCCGGACTGCCCTAGATTACGCCAGTGGCCTGTTTTTCTTTATCTGACCATGCATAAACAGCCGCAGAACCATAATCTCCTGACGGATTGCTTCCAGACTAGCGATCCTCATGATTCCTGCATGTGTTTCAGAAACGCCGCTGGACTGCGAGGTGTCGATGTGGTCGTCCTGGGGCCTGTGTCTGGGGCCGTGCTCTCGGGGCGGACTGCGTCATCGCACCCGATATATCCTTCTGAAACCCGCCAACAGTGGCACAGCGTGTCCCGAGCTGGAGGAACAAGAGGAGTGCACGCCGTACAACTGCCTCGCGTATCAGTGATGCCGGTCACACGGCTGGCATAGACACTTCGACGCTGTCCAAACGGAGAGCCGAGTTTAACCTCATGCCAATGCTGAGTCACGGGAGAGCCGCCTGGCTGGGACGTCCAGTGAGCTGCATTGGCTCCTCTCCTCACTGGAAAAGAATGGCTCGTACTCTGTTAATAGAGACTTTGATTACGGGTGCTGTACTCGCAGTAATCTCAGTGTATTTTTGCATAATCGCACATTATTTTGCCAATATAGATTTGTGGAAAAGACGACTTGCAGTTGCCCAACCACTGATTTGAACATAACTACATGAATTAACATAAGCCTTCCTCCCGATTTCACATCAATAGCAACCTTTTTGAAGTATAGCCTAGTTGGGTTTTGAGTGATTTGACAGATGGTGCAGTTATAGTATGCTGTGGAAGTCAACTTGGTAGTTCATTAGTAGTAAAATAACACTTGAAGACACCTCGGCTCCTGTCTCATACAGGCCTAATGATGTTCAAAATGCAGTATTCATACAGTTTACAATATTATCTTGTGAGGAATCACACAAAAACAAACTGTCATGTGTCATTTATCAAATAAGGGACCGTTTAGATGTTGTTTACACTACCGGTCAAAAGTTTGGAATCTTGAAGATTTTTAAAGAAGTCTCTCTTTTGTTCACCAAGGCTGCATTTATTTTAAGCTGCAAAATCATTGAATGATTTCAGATTTTTGACCAGTAGTGTATAAGTTGTATTTTATGTTTCTTCTAATAATAAACAATGAAATTCTCTCTCAAATCATCTCATCCTTGTTGCTTTTTTGTGGTAGCATTTTACAATCATTTTCCTTAATAATATTAACATAATTCATAGTAATAAAAGTCCTCAAACGGGAGCATACCTATGTTCCCAGATTTATATGAACACGTGAAAAAGGTTCCTATATGTTCCCCTATATGTTAATGTACATCAAGTAATTTTTTAAAAGGTCAGGACTCATTTCCCCAGGGCCCTATCAACTTAATAAACTTCTAACATAAAGGAGCTATGTCTTTTGTCTTTTGTGATTCAATTACTATGCAACCATTTGTCTAGTTCCCTCAATCTAGGCCTATTAATGAGAGCCATACGGCAGTGCTGGGGAACAGAAAACCCCTTTGATATGTTCCCACAATAACCCATGTCATATTAAGTAAATACAGACCGTGGGAATATATTTTTTCATGTTCTCACACTGTAAATAACAAACAGCAGCTGGGGTTGTCAGCACATTACCGTAAACAAGCGGTAGCAACATTTTAGATTCAATGGCACTGAAGTTACTTTTATGTTAAACTATATATTTCATTAACTGATATAATGTTAATATTCCATCTAAAGTAATGAAACCTGTTTTGTGCCTGTATATACTGATAATATACTGAATACATGGAAGGTGCAGAGTGTCATACATTCACAAAACACTATCATGCTAACAAACATGACACTAAAATAATGAATAAACAATAATAAGATGTAACATAAACCCCTAATATACACAATTAATAACAAAATCTAACAAGAAACTTTTATATAAACAAAATACAGTCAAATATAAATTGTCAGGCAATTGTATAAATGTCAATTTATGTTTTTTTTCCACTGTAGATTAAGATAACTTTCAAAATCTGTATATTTACAAGTATTGTAATATGTCTGTTAGATCTATGTGCCCTTATCCAATTTTAACCAAGTTAATATTGCAAACATTTATAAGTGAAACATGGGACCATTTTCATGTGCTCATTATGTGCCATATACATTTGGTGAACATTGGGATGACAGACATTATTATTTACTGTAGACTTGTGGAGCTCACAGTGTTGCTATTACAGCAGAAAGGGAGCAAAAACTTTTCTGTTATGCTGGTTATATAATTTGTAATGAATAATAATGCCAAATAGGAGCATTTTCTCTATAGCTATTTAAGGGCCAACAACAAACTCAGTGTCTGAAATCTATAGATCCATAGCCAACATGTTTGTGTAACCCATAATAACATGATTATGTGTGTAGGCTACACTGTTTTCATTTTCCTCTCAGGTGATGCATGTCGCAAAAAATAATAAAAAAATAAAAATAAAAGGGTTATTATCACATGGCACATTTATAAACAATCAGCTGCTGTATATAAGAACATAAACTCGTTGAAAAGCATTAGCTGCTGCAGTTAGAAATACAATTACAGTTGATGGTCGATGTGTTCATGACATTATTTGTTCATTTCATTGCGTCTAACATGCTGATGCGCGTGTCTTTATGTGCTTCCCCTGTAGAGGCCAGGACTCGGGTGGATCTAAGATTTCGTATTTATTATTGTTTATTAACATTTAATTATTTGGGAAATAGGCTAATAATGCCGTAATATTATCCTGTTGACCGCTTTCTTGCATGAAAGCTACCCATCTTTCGAACTTCAAGGCAAGCGAAGCTGAACTTGTTATTGTGTTTTTAAATGTCACCATCTAGTGGAGAAAACAGATTTTACAGTGTCACAGTTACACGAACTTGTGAATTAAACTAGATTTAGCAGCCCCGTTGTCATGAATTTTATAATTGTGATTGAAATAAACCTTAAATAAATTAGCTTTACGATATGTTTATGAACTTTCTGAAGCTTCAAAGTAGGCCTAGTTGTTGCATAGCTGTCAATGGAGGGACAGAAACCTCTGATTTCATCAAAAAGATCTTTGTGTTCCGAATATGAACGAAAGTTTGTTGGGTTTGGAACGACATGAGGGTGCTTAATTAATGACAGAATTTTTGGATGACTATCCCTTTAATTCATCATTCAGGAAAAATGTCAAGAAGAAATGCCAACATGGTTTATTTAACACTTTATTCAGGTTAACAGAGCTTTGCCTGCCATAGCTAATATGCTCCTGTCAGGTCTCAGAAGTTTAGACGTCATCCATGTCCCAAACCTATCCCCAAATTCATAGTGGTCATAGTTCCACGAGACTGAAATCTTCTTCCTAACTCATAAACAGTGTCCAGAATGGTCTCTTGCGGCCCCTGCTGGCAAAATAAACACTGAGTTCCCACAGCTTTTCAAAGATCAAATCCTGTTGGGATCAACTAACACCAGGGATCATTTCCTGTGGGATGCCTAGGCTCCTAAATTTAATTTAATTCAGAAGTGAGAGTCCTGGATGTGAGTTTCCCCATTCTCACAGCTGCTGCCTATCGTCAGAAAGCTGGTGATCCACTGACAGAGGGTGGGCACTGGGCACATCCAGCATGGGTCAGTTAGTATGATAGAAGATCTGGTTTCATGGTGATGAAAGCCAAACTAAAGCCCACAAATAAGATCCTCGCGGGTCTGTCGAGATGGTGCAGGATATAATGCAGTCCCATGTTCACAGACCTGTTTAGAGGATCCACTGATGTCCTTCAGGTAGTCCAAAGCCAGTCTCTCAAATGACCACAGATGTGAGAGCGACAGGTCTGTAGTCATTAAGGCCAGTGATTTCGGTTTTTTTGGGGACTGGAATGATAGTGGAGTGTTTATAATGAACACTTAGATCACATTTATGTTATGTTGCTGTAAAGCAAGTAACATCTATTTGTGAGGAGATAGATAGTGATTGGTTCTTCTGGTACTGCCTGTAAAAGGTCATGTACAAATAATATGCCCTTTTCGTTTGAATGACTGAATGTAGAATGTTCCCACATATTAATGTGTCAGAAACAGAAGGGTGCTCTGTTGTTGGTGATTTGAGACTCTCTCCACATCAGTAGCATGCCCTCGCCATCTGTTTTCTCTCGGGATGATGAATCCTGGAACTCATGAACAGGTGGGATGAGAAGATTGACAAAGGAGAGTAAGAATAAGATAGGCAGCAGCTAGTGAGACTGGGGAAACTCAAATCTCTCACAATCAGCACTGGTTTAATATATATTAAATTAATGATGTAATTTTGTTTTTCAGAAAAGTTTGGGCTTTGTAAAAATAAAATATTGTCTGCCATGTCCTGGGGGAACAGGCAATAAATGTGTTGCAGATAGTACATTTATATAGATATGTTGGATATATAGCTAATGTACAGGATAACATTGATGAATAATTAGAAATTATTCATTAGAAATGTGTAAGAAATGACATGTTTAACTTTAAGGTAAAGTCAAGATGCTGTGTACATGATACACTCGTAAAAAATAAAGGTTCTTTATTGGCATTCTGGTTCCATGAAGAACCCTTAACATCCATGAAACCTTTCCATTCCACAAAATATTCTTTATAGTGGAAAAAGGTTCCACTAAAATGTTATTTACACCAAGAAAAGAAGAAGGTTCTTTTAAAGAATGGATCACTGAAAGGTTCTTTGGGGAACCAAAAATGATTCCTTCGTTGCAAAAACACCCTTTTGAAAATACTGTGTAATGTAGGTCGTCTGTGGTGAGGTTTAAGCTTTTTTGATTTACATGGAGGATTGGATCCAACATTAAAAGAGTCAAAACAGAGAGGCCATTTACAAAAAGGTAGGGATTTTGTAAGGTTCTAGTCTATCATTTGTAAAGGATTTGGTTAGGTTATGTTTAACATGCCACTGGGAATAGTCTTGGTCGTTAAAAAATATATATTTACAATTAAAAAAAAAAAAAAATGGGGAAAGTGTCAATAATTGTCAATAAGTTTGTCTATAAAGCGGACGCTTCATCTCGTTGCTGCGCGACTTCAAGTCCAAATAAGCGCAGCTGAATTCTCGCGAGAGTTTGGCGTGACCCTCCCATACAGACCTCCAGAGATGCGCGTTCACTGTGTATGGCGCGTACAGTGTCCAGCAGGGGGCGCTGCTCTATTTCTCGGGTAGCCCGTGAAGCGCAGTCCCGCAGCAGTACGAGGGGTGCGTTTGATCACTGCACAGCTAAATGGCGGATGAGGACAAGGGGCTGAAGCTCGAACAATAACACCTTCTCTCCCAGTAAAGCGCGTTATCAGTCGTCTCAGCTTGCCGATGCAAATCCCGCGCGCACAGGCTGCAGTCATTCATATGTGGCTTTAGTAATTGACGGGTTTAGTTGAGGCACGATAGATCGCGGATTTTAGCGGAGCTCCAGAGGAAGTCGCTCTCTTCATGGTGGTTGTGATATGGGGGACTCGCTCGGTTTGATCGGGAAACGGCTGCTGCTGCTGCTCAATGACGGGAGCTCCGCGTCTGCCGCGGGCGTCGGGACGGATCCGGCGGCCTGGCTCCGCGGCACCGTGCGGGCGGTCAGTGTGATCGGGCTGGCGAGCCCGGGGGTGGAGGTGAGACCGACACAACAACAACAACACCACCCCGTCAAAACATTAAACAAAACCTGCCCATGCGAATCAACTCTGGTGCATTCGACAGTTTAACAGTGTAACACAATGTGACCTGACTCTAGGTTGCATCTAATTCTGAATTAAGGGAGAGATATGCAGATAGACTTAAGTGTGTGATGGAGTGCTAGTTAGCTAAGTAGCTAGCTGCATATAAGGGCTGGCTTAAATCCTAGTGAGCCGCCTGTGTTTTTGGAAGTCACTGATGCTGTCTGGTTAGGCAGCTTACTAGCTTACTAGGCCCATTGTGATTTAAAATGCATTCAGCACGATAAATGCATACGTCAAATCGATTAAACATACTCACTATGAATACAAAGGGAAGGGCCATTGTTTATGTCATTCTGCCTTTGTAGTAATAAGGAGAATGAGCTTTTATAAATGGGTTATTTCTATTTAGAATAAATGGATAAATACTTGGGAAGTATAAGCTATTTATATTCGCACAGGCAAAAACTTTATTTAAAATAAATTTTTTTTAGGAGTTTTTTTTTTTGTCAGTCATTAGTCTTGGATTAAATTGCATTAGATTCAGTTTAATGGTGTGGAGTACAAGTACAGAACCAATGAAATGCATGGTAGAGACATGCAGGCTTTTTATTTCTTGTGCACTGGTTTGATTTAATCCCTAATTTTTTTTTACCATCTGTTATTTACTGGAATCCGGAAGACTAGCTGATGTTACTTTTTTTGTCCCTTGAAATGTCTGAATGCTGTTCTAAAATAACTGATTCTCTAGCTGATTTATAAAATGAAACTCGGTTAACATGTTGTGATAAATTCAAAATGTGGCATTTTTATATTTATAACATATGATACAGTTAAGCAACATTCAATACTGAATGATTCAGCGTTTTAAACGAATCGGTTGAGTCAACGATTCAATGACCCCTTCATAAACAACTTCCTTATTCTTGAATAAATTGGCCATTTGAATGAATGACTCAATGGCTCACCATTAAGACGGTTATTCATTTTTGAGAGGAAACTACTTGGTGAGTCTTTTTCACTCACCATATTTTAAAAATAGGCATTTTAATCATATTAACAATGCTGAAATATGAGTTAAAATGAGCAATTTTCTTGTTTGGTGCTGATGAAGGGGTACTGAGCCTTGTGGTACATAGGACAAAACAGTTTGGGAGTTTGGTATGTAATGAACATAATATCCATTTCCAACAGATGGAAATTCAGGTTGAATTCACGTCAGTTCACGTTGAAACTTGTAGAGTGCAGCATTTTGCTTCTGTGTTCTGCAAAGATGCCAACCTCCCATCTTCATTGCAGGTGTTCGTGGAATTTGAGAAGAGCCCTTGGCGGCAGCGCTCATGGGTGCAGGTGTACGGGGACGAGGTGCGTGCGGTTCTCGTGGAGAGTGCCATCGTCTGGGTCAACTGCACCGACCCTTCCCTCTCCCTTCCCTCGGCTCTGACAGCGGTTGCTTCTCAGTGGCCAGCCTTGGTGAGTACAGATGCACACTGGGATTCTGCTCTTTCCATCTGGGTAATCTTCCAATAATTGCCCAAAGTCGGCATGAAACTGAAGTTGCGCTAGTCTTTTCTTCCCTATTGTGACGTATATCCAAGTGAAACGGCTTCTCGAACAAGAACATATGAAGGACGGGACTTGATTTTGTCCATGGGGAATTGATTGGATGGTTGTGGTTTGCTATTGGTGGATCTGATGTGAGTGACAGGTTGTCCCGCCCTCATGCCAGTAAACACGTCATCAGAGAAGAGAAGAGATGTCGCTCCAAGAGGGAGGGGAAGTTATTCTGATTAAAGATTACGAGGACAGATTTATTTAAAACGCATAATAATATGCATGGATAAATCATTTATAATAAATAATGAAATATTCCATTAAAGACAAAGAATTGTCAATTTTGATTTCATGTTGAACTTCATACAGGTCGAGAGCTGTCTCCATATTATCATCTTTGCTTTTTGTTGTAGTTATAATTTGATTAGAAAAAGCTTTTGGAAATTGTTTAGACTGGAACTCTTGTAAGAGTGAAGATATGGTTTTTATTCACTCGCATCCCATACTGGTTTCCCGAACCCACTTGTTGTCTCTTGTCTCAATCTTCAGGTGTTCAAACCGCTGGTTGACCGTGTGGGTTTGGGATCCATGGCTCCTGTCGAGTTCTTTGGACCAAGAACTTTGTCGTTTCTCCCTAATGGGAATTCACTGCGCCCATTTGAGGTTGGTGACCATCATAAGATCTGCATTCTGATCACTTTAAATTTACTAATGCAGAACTTTTGCGCTGTACAAGTTTAAATAGAACTCGATCAAATGGATTATTTTCTTTATTTCTTCAGACTGAAAAAGATTTTGGACACTCTCTGCTACAAGAGCAGCCAGCGCTTCATGCTGCCATCAGCAGTTGGCACAGTGACTCTGAGCTGCAGGAGATCCTGCGCAAAGGTCAGTTGCATTTACCTATAAATAAACTCTAACTCTATAAACGTGCATGAGTAAACTTACCTGTGCAAAGCCTGCAATGAAATCAAGTCATGCAATATATAAAGGGTTAGTTCACCCAAAAATGATAATTCTGTCATGTAATCACCCTCATGTTGTTCCAAACCCATGAGGCTTCCGTTCATCTTCGAAACACAAGTGAAGATATTTGTAATGAAATCTCTGTCCCTCCTTTGAAAGTCTATTCACCCAAAACTCTGACACTTCATAACATTCATAAAGAGATTTTAAAATAAATCCATATGCATCCAGCAATTTAGTCCAAAGTCTTCTGAAGAGACTCGACTGCTTTATGTGATGAACAGATTGAATTTCGGCTTATATTCACATAAAAACATCGATCAGCGAACACAAACAGAAGCTCAACCATACTTGGTTCTTGCTCATCCATCAACCATGCTTGAGCTTCCGCTTACCAAAATTAAATGCTGTAAATATTGTTTGCTGATCAATGTTTATATGTGAATAAAAGCCTAAATTCAATCTGTTCATCCTATAAAGTGATTGAGTCTCTTTAAAAGACTTTGGTCTAAACCGCTTGATGCATATGGATTTATTTTATGATCTCTTTCTGAACGTTTTGAAGCGTCAGAGTTTTGGGTGAATGGAATATCAATGGAGGGACTAAAATCTCTCTTAAATCTCCATTTGTGTTTCAAAGAGGAACAAAACAACACGAGGGTCAGTTAAGGATGACAGCATTTTTATTTTAGGGTGATCTATCCCTTTAAGCTGGTAATATAAGCTTTATTTCTTTTCTGTCTTGTGCAGGATCTTTCACTATTCAGGGTCGGAGAGTACAGGTGTACCAGCCGGAGTTTGGGGAGCCCTGGGCGCTGGGACTCGTATCTCAGCATGATCCTGTTTCACACATTATGGAGATTACCATGGACCAGGTACGTGTGCAAGTCAGTGCGCTGTCTGTTTAGAAACTAATGGTGTGACCATTGACTGATTCATGGCGTACTGTAGATGCAGATGGAAGCTGATTTTAGTGTGTGGCTTAATGTGTCAATCATGGTTTATCATTGCAGGGTGAGGAGACACAAGTGGTCGATCCTCGGGTTATTCATGTGATGCTTGCTGTGGAACAATCAGATGAGGTATGTTCGAATTCTGTCACTGCTAGTGTCGATTAGAGTGTTCCAAAGAAACCGGTTTTTATTGAATTGTTTTTAGTAATATATTTTTTACTTGCACCAGATAGAATTTATTAAATTTTAAATTTGATTTACGAAAACATTATTTCAAAGATTAGCAATTAATAGTTGGAAATTATGAGTCTTTGAGAACAAATTGCATTGTTTTTTTAATGCATTTACAAAGTCATTTAAATTCTGAATATTGTATACACACTAATGTTCAAAAGTTTTAGATTAGATTTAGATAGAAGTAAAAAAAAAATGTTTTTATTTCAAATAAATGTTTTGAACTATTCCTGAAACAAAATTTCCACAAAATATGAAGCAGCACAATTGTTTTCAACATTAATGATTATAAAAAATGTTTCTTGAGCATCAAATCAGCATATTAGAATGATTTCTGAAGGATCATGTGACACTGAAGACTGAAGTAATGATGCTTGAAACACAGGCATAAATACATTTTTAAATATATTAAAAATAAAGGTTGCCTTGGTGAACATAAATTTCTTTCAAAAACATTTAACAAAATCTTATTGACCTTAAACTTTTGAACAGTTATATATGTTTATATGCATATACTCACACACACACACACACACACACACATATATATATATATATATATATATATATATATATATATATATATATATATATATATATATATATATATGAACTTCGTAATTGATCTTGTGCCTGGGTCATTCTACCATATCGTATCTCTTTTAGAGCCAAGATAGACGCAAGAAGGAGGGTGATGGTGGGAAAGGTGAGGGCAGTCGGCGGCGCCGGACAGCATCCGAAGGAGATGAAGACGTTACTCTCAAACGTTTCAAAGGAGCCGGGGAGGGTGCCTCTGACAGCCAGAATGGGAATGGCTCCAGCAAGGACGCTGAGGCTATGGTAACACGTGTAGAGATGCCGGTAGAGGTAGTAGTGGAGAGAAAAGACGGAGGGGGTGGCGTAGGTGGGAGGGTGTCGAGCACCTGTAGTCCAGTAGCTTTCCCAAACCAAGACTCCTCTAACAACACCAATTCCTCTCAGCAGGATCACTCCCACATAAGGAGCACAAGTTTTGTTAAGGAGAATGGCAGTTTTGTCCCAAACCAAGAACGTATATCTTCAGTGTCAGCTGTGCTTCCTGCGTCCACTCCAACACCACCTCCATTGAAGCCTGCCCCATCGCCTTTTTCTAACACTTTTCCTTCTTTGGGGCAAATGCCCAGTTTGGTGCCCGGGGCCCCCGCCCCCAAGTCATCTCCCACACTCCCAGCATCCGAGAGGGAGGAGGGAGGTGTCCTTTCAGGGTATCCTAAAACAGCTGCCCTGGTGTCTCCAGGTCCTGTGACCATTTCGTCACCTTCCCAAGACAATGCTTCAAGTGTGGCTCTTTCTGTTCCTGGAGACGCAAACCTAAAGCCCAGTATGTGGGGATCAACCCCAGAAGCAAGCCAGGTAGGAAATGATGTTCGATTTTTCCTTTTGGATCTATTAATTAATTCGAAAATTCATTAAAAATGTAAAAAAAAAAAGTCCCCAAAAATGGAATATTATGAATTAATATACATTTGTGAGAAATACTTTTTATGGTGAAAAATATATTTAAAACATCTTCAGATTTATTTAAATAGGAATGTTCAAAACCAAATGAAATCAACATGAATATCATTTATTTTGCCATGTTTATTAGTGTTATTTCTATATTATTTTGTAGCATTTATAAATATTTTAAATTAGCTTTTGTATTTTTATATTTTAATAAGTATGTGCTTTTGTCATTTTTATTAGTTTGTTTTCTGTTTAACTATTTTATATTTGTTTTTCTGTTTATTTTCTTTCAGTTTTAGTAATTTTACAACTTCAACTTATTTATTTCAGTTAATTGCCAAGACATCATTTACAACTTAAGTTTTTTTTGTTTTTGTTTTCATATTAAAGGGATAGTTTACCCAAAACTTAAAATTCTGTCATTAAAGGAGAACTCAATTTTAACATTGAGCTCATTTTTTTGTAAATTTGGAGTGCTGTCAATACAGAGAACAACGACAAAAATCGGTGTTGCCTACACCGTGTTATCCTCTTTTTAAAATTTGCACCCTGTTGACTTCAATGGGGCAAGTTTTAAACCTGCTTTTAGCCTCTTAACATCCTTGATGTGTCATTACAAGTGCACAGCCATTGTGAGTGATTCCTTCAGAGTGAACACGGTGAATCTGACTGCAGTAGATGTGAAAGATATGAATAAAAGTGATGTTAATTCAGCCAGCGCTCATACCTGTATATTTACATCCTGTTTTCGGTCGAAGTCCACAGTAATCGATCGTCGAGTTCACGCGTGTGATCATAGATAACTAAACATATGCGCGTGATCTCGTCAATCGATTACTGTGGACTTCGACTGAAAACAGGATGTAAATACAGGTATGTGCGCTGGCTGAATTAACATCACTTTTATTCATATCTTTCACATCTACTGCAGTCAGATTCACCATGTTCACTCTGAAGGAATCACTCACAATGGCTGTGCACTTGTAATGACACATCAAGGATGTTAAGAGGCTAAAAGCAGGTTTAAAACTTGCCCCATTGAAGTCAACAGGGTGCAAATTTTAAAAAGAGGATAACAATGTTAATATTGACTGGAGTTCTCCTTCAATTACAGACCCTCATGTCGTTCCAAACCCATAAGACTTTTATTCTTCTTTGGAACACAAATGAAGATCTTTTTAATGAAATGGAGGGACAGAAACCTCTTTTCATTAAAAATAACTTCATTTGTGTTCTGAAGATGAACGAAAGTCTTATGGGTTTGGAACGACATGAGGGTCAGTTTTAGTTAATATCAACACTGGTTTTTAACAAGATTTGTCCTTTTTTTTTTCTGTGAACTCTTATTAGTCTTTGACCATCACTTATTTGGCTTATTTATATTTCAGACGCCCAAGACCCTTGCTCTAGCTGCTGCAGTTTTTGGTAAACAGTCAAGTGAGTTTGGAGATGTTCCCACACAGACAAATGGTTCTTCCCAGGAGGACAAGCCTTTTGGCTTTCCCTTTGGAGCTGCGAAGGAACCGCAGAGGCAGAACGCTGATCCCTCAAAGAACCTGTTCTTTCAATGCATGTCTCAGAACCAGAGTATCACACAAGGCCCTTCAAAGGCCTTCACATCCTTGTCCGAGTGCCTGAACAAGGAGCCGCCTAGCCTGTTCAAGCCTTCCGCTCCCTCCGAGGGTTTCAGGAAGGCAGTTGTGGCTTCTGCATCCGCTGGACTGTTTGGTTCAGCACCTGCTAGTGGCCTGGCACCACCGAAAGAGCAGCCAAAAGTGCCTGATATCAAGCCTGCAGGCAATGGGCTGATGAACAAGCCATTCGGAGCGGTTGTGGAGGCACACGGAAAACTCCCAGCCACTTTCCCCTCAGCCATCGGTCAAGCTGCGAGCTCTGCGGAGGTGCTGAAACCCTCTTTGGGATTAGGAACCAGTGGACTTGGAAGTGCCAGTGGTGGGATTAGAAATGTTAACAGCTCGAGCCCAGTCAGCGGTTTCGGTTTGCTTGCTGGCAACAAGGTTTCAGAAACTCACGAGAACCTGTTCCTACAGGCGTCGAAGGAGACAAATCCATTTCTCGCTTATGGTGGAGCTGTTTCGCACAGCCCTTTCAGTTCCTTGTCAACTCCAAAGTCGTCATCTGCCCTGTCCGCATCTGCTGTTTCACCTTCAGGCAGCACCAGTGTACTTAGTCAAGATCCTCCTGGTAATGAGGTCAAGCCAAATCTGTTCACCATGGCAGAACCTCCTAAGGGAATCTTAACTCCCCAGTTCGCTGCTCCAGCTCTCATGACCACTCCGTCATTCACATCGGTAGCACAGGATGGACAACAAACGCCCAAAGCAAGCAAAGAGGGTTCAGATGTCAGTACGGGAGCCCGACTCTCCACTGAAGGCCAAGGTGTCGCTATGCCCTTCGACCAAACCAAGTTTTCCTTGGAGGAACGCGGTCAGTCCACCAAAAGGGATTCAGAGTCCAGTAGCAACAGTGACCTGTCTGATTTGAGCGAGGCGGAGGACAACTCGAGCCAGAAACCTGGGGTTCCTGCAGCCAATGAGGATAAGAATAAGACCCTGCCTGCGCCTAAGAGCCGGCCGCGGAACAAACCCTTTAAAGGTAACATGCTTGACTACTGCATGCTGTGTGATTCATAAATTAGTTCACCCTAAAATTAAAATTCTGCCATCATTGACTCCCCCTCATGTTGTTCCAAACCTGTATGAGTTTCTCTAATCTGTGAAACATGAAGGAAGATACAATAAAAGTCAAGGGGTCCAGTGTTGTTTTGGACCTTAATTACTTTCATTGTATGGACAAAAACAGTTGAAACTTTTCAACTCACTTTTGATTCCTTTTGCTTCATGCCTTATAGCATTTTTATGCAATCCGTAGTAGTGGTCGATGTGTATATTGGTCGATATTTGACATTTACTAATTATCGGCATTGGCCAATAAGTCAGTTTCAGTTTGGCTGAGATTTGTCAGAAGCAAGATGTTTATTTTGACAGCTCTGAGAACTGATATCAGTGTGTGAGCGTGGGAGCTCCTGTGCGTCTATGTTTTTGCATAGAGTGGTGCAGTGATGACATATTTTTGTAGGCTAACCCGTAAGTTAGCATCACCCTTGTTCCCTCGGCTTTTCCATTGGCTTTTGTATTATTGCAGAAAATAAGCTCTGTGACTGACAAAAGTTTATGATTCTTTCTTACACAATTTGTTCATTATGATAATCTTCACAAATGTTATGAATTATAAAGCCTAAAAACTATCGGCAGAAGTAAGAAGCTAAAACAAACTACACCACCATCGCATGACTTCAACATCGCCATCACTAAGCTTCCGACAACTCTTTATTAAAGAACATTTTCCCTGAAAGATTGAGTTAGAGTAGTTTGATTATAAGCACATTGAGGCTGTGAAAGCGGACTAGTGCGTAGATGAGTTTACCTGTTCAGCTGATGATATTTAATGTCACCATGAACTTCTGTAGTCCCGTTTAGCCAATTGTTAGCAGTTTAAGACAAATAAAAGTTAAAAAAAAAATCACAAGCAGCTATTACTGATGCATTTTATGTTGCAGAATAAAACGAGAAAATAACGTCAACTCAACCATCTTTTTTTTTATGGTGAAAGAAATGTATAAATAAAGAAAGCCAAAATATTAAATCTCATGATTATATTTTACTGTGTTATTCACTGTTTTGTAGAAGGGGGTCAAAATGACCATTTGAACTTGAGTGACAGGCACGCAAACTTGGGAAAAATAATATTTATGGCCAGACTCAGGCACTCATTCTATGCAATTGTGTTAAAAAAATCGAGATGCATTTCTAGTTTCAGCATTATTTGTTGTTCAAATATTCCTTTGAAAAAGAAAAAAGTATGCGAAGTGACCCACATTTGGTTTTGGACCTCTGAAAATGTGTACAACTTACTCCTGGAGTTGCATTAAAATCTCCATATCTCTGGGATTGAGCCATATCGGGCCTTTAAAACCAAAATATAAAAGAATATTAAGATATCTTTAATACTTGAGTTACAGGCATGCAAACTTGAGGCAAAAAACACAAGAAGTGCTTTTCCCATTTTGGAACTGTCACTGTTGGCATATAATGCAACAAAGATTGCTAAAGTAAACAGATTTAACTAATAAACCTAGCAATCTCTGTGTAAAAACAAAATAATGATGCCCTCATCTTACTAAAGTCATTTTTACCCCCTGTAATTTGGCACCAAATCTCATGTGAAAATTGTCTTTTTGATCCCCCTCTTCAAAATAGTGGATTACTCAGTCAATATACATCAATTATATTTAATATTTTGGCTTTCATCACTATTTTTGTTTGTCTATCTTTCTTTGATTTAAATTTGAGCCTGGGAAGTTTCCGAAATTTAGTTGCTTTGACATGGATTGACCCTTGAACTTGTTTTCACCTCAGACCTTATTTCAGGCATTTAACCAAAAACCCATTGACTTCATTATGATAGAACCGGAAGTGATATAAACTTGCCTGGGTTTTGGCCTACAAAAATGTCATCCCTGCAGAACTATTCATTAGTTTACTGTCTTTGTTTAACAGTTCTGTCCATCGGCCACCTTTCTTTCTAAGATATCGGCATCATCGCCATCAAAAAATCCACAACGGTCGTCCGCCAATCAGTAGTTCATTTTGATAGATCAGTCAGCATTCACGGTCACCTGATTTTGAGTTCATGTGTGAACATTTATCTAGTGGGACAGTCCGTGTTGAAGGACCAGAGTAAGGTTCGGCGCTTGAAGCAGTCCGGAGAGTCCTTCCTGCAAGACGGCTCTTGCATTAACGTGGCTCCCCACCTGCACAAATGCCGCGAGTGCCGTCTGGAGCGCTACCGGAAATCCCGCGAGCAAGACTCGGATGATGATGACCCAAACGTGGCCTGCCGATTCTTCCACTTTCGCAGGTGAATAAGATTCAGACAACTTTTGGTATGACTTGCTTAACTCTTGTCTAAGGTATGACTCTGACATCTTGACTTGTGTTGTAACAGGCTGGCTTTCACTAAGAAGGGAATCCTTCGTGTGGAAGGTTTCCTGAGCCCGCAGCAGAGTGACAGCATGGCAATGGGGCTGTGGCTGCCCTCCCTCGCGGTACATGAAGGACTTGACCTGGACACGTCCAAATATATTTTAGCAAACGTGGGTGACCAGTTTTGCCAATTGGTCATGTCAGAGAAAGAGGCTATGATGATGGTAGAGCCCCATCGTAAGTAACCGTGTAACTTATAATCTGAATAAATCATAACAAAGTATGACATAAAACCAAACACTGTTTGCACATATAGTAGTTCAGTAGTTCTTAAAGGGATAGTTCACCCAAAAATGAAAGTTCTGTCATCATTTACTCACCCTCATGTCATTACAAACCTGAATGAGTTTCTTTGTTCTGTTAAGCATAAAAGAAGATATTTTGAAAAATGTTGGTTTCTGGTCCCCATTGACTGAATTTTTTTTTCCTATTATGGAAGTCAATGGGGACCAGAAACCAACATTTTTCAACAATTTTCTCTTTTTGTGTTCAACAGAAGAAAGAAACTCATACAGGTTTGGCGCAACATGAAGGTGAGTAAATGATGACAAAATTTTCATTATTGGGTGAACTATCCCTTTAACCTTGTTTTATGGACTCTTCAAATCAGATTAAAAACAAAAAAGTAACATTTTCCTTTAATAAATTTAAAGATTCCAGTTAGAGTGGAATTTTCTTCGTTTCACACCTTTTTTTTAACCAACGAATGTTCATGAAACTTTAAGATTTTATTGATTTACATGACTTTTCTAGGTCTAGAAATTACACATTTAAAAGTTTGGAAAAAATGTGGACACGTGAATGAATTGCTTGTTATCTGAGCAATTAAAAAAAGTATATCTTCCATCATTGTTGTGATATTTCAGTCTTCATTCATGGAATATAAGTAGAGCAAATTATTCATAAAAAATCTCTTATTACACAATCTACTCAAGTTTTATGAATAAGGCCCAATGTAAAGGGGTTTAGACACTTTTCCATGTGTTGTTTTATCAGCAATAAACATAATAATAATTTTTGGTTATGCAGCACCTTTTAGGACCTCAATGTCACTTATTTTAGTGTGAACACTTAAGGACTTAATAGTTGAGACTGTTATTTAAATAAAAGCTAGCAGTGCAAAAAAAAACAACAGTTATTTTAACAGAGTTATTTTAACTAAAATAAAAAGTATAACATTTGTCTTGTTATAAATGTTCACTAAAATATTAACAAAACTAACATAAAAAAAACAACAAAAACAAAAAGTTAGTGACTATTTTAAAACTCTATTAAAGACTTGCATTAAATCTGATAATCTTCTGTGATTTTGCAGAAAAAGTGGCATGGAAGCGAGCTGTGAGGGGAGTGAGAGAAATGTGCGATGTGTGTGAAACGACACTGTTCAACATCCACTGGGTGTGTCGCAAATGCGGCTTCGGTGTTTGTCTTGACTGCTACCGGCTACGCAAGAACAGGCCACCTGAAGGTAGACATGCAACAAGAATGACTAGCCCAATGCTCATTTTGTTTGATATCTTGTGTCATGCACATCCATTACAGCATGTCTCTGACTCCTCCTTCCACTCTTTCAGTAGACGACAGTCCTGAGGAAGAGGTGTTCTCATGGCTGAAGTGTGCTAAAGGCCAGCCACACGAACCACAGAACCTCATGCCCACTCAAATTATACCTGGCACAGGTTAGTGCATTTATTCCTATTAAATATATGTAGATTTAAAATGAAGTGAAATCACGGTAACTGGAGACACATTTATACTTTCTCCTTGTACCCCTTTAGCCTTGTACAGCATAGGTGACATGGTACACTCAGCCAGAGGTAAATGGGGGATCAAAGCGAACTGTCCCTGCATTAGTCGACATAACAAACCCTTGGTGCGGCCCAGTGCTCCAAATGGCCTTTCACAGGCAAGTTTTCTTTTTGATACCTTTAGAAAGAAAAAAACATGATATGTTTCTGCAATATTTAGTCTCAATATCTCATCTTTTATCTCTTAATTGGTGTAGTCGAGTACAGCTCACACTTCGGGGAATGGAGCCAGCACCACTTCAGCCACAACCCGCCCCAATGGGGAATCTGCAGCAGGTGTAGTGGTCAAAACAGAACCCGTTGAAGAGGCGGGCATTGCTGACACAACATCAAGCACGAGTGGGACAAACAGCAGCGCGTCTAGCCCTCCTGCTGCCCCGACACCAGCCGCTAAAGATAGCAAGGCCAGTTCCTCAGCCCTGCACTGGTTGGCTGACCTGGCCACGCAAAAGGAGCCTAAAGGTGAGACAATGTGGAGGTACTTTATAACAGTGGTTCTCAACTGCGGGTAGCACTTTATTTTACAGTCCTACTCACCATGTACATACTATGTACTTATTACAGTAATTACAATAACTAGGTACTAACCCTGAACATTCACCTAACTTTAACCCCTATAGTTACCTTATGTTACCCTTATGTTACCCAGTATTTTCTTAGGGAAGGACACATACTGTAAAATAAAGTGCAACTCAACTGGTTTTTGCTTTTGCTGTTTTAAACTTAGATTTGACCCAAATTATCGTGGACCGTTATATTTATCATGTTTATACATCATTTTTCTTATATGTATGCAAAGATATTATTATTATTATATTTTATTGTTTATATTGTATTGTTAACGGTATAACTGTAATAATAATAATTAGCTATATTTGTAAAGCATCTTTTGTTCAAGAAATGCAGATCAAAGTGCTTCACAATAAAAACCATTACAAGTTCTTTACATAAAAACGAATAAAAATAAATGCCATAATTAATATAACATGAAACTCACTTTCTAATATGAAAAAAGATGAAATTAGTATTTATTTAATGCATAACAAAAGATAAATGAAAAGAAAGATGAAAGAAAAACAAAATACAAAGAATGCAAAAATTAGGTGAAAAAGTCAATGAATACAGAAGGAATTTCAAGCAAGTAATTTTAGTTTTAGTAAATTCATTTTACATTCATTTTAGTTAAAAGCTAAAGTAAGTTTTTAGCTTTCTTTTAAAAATATTTTGTGAGCTAGTTCCCCTTATGTTATTTTTGTAGTCTAATAATTTTGTTACCATTGTGCAAAACACAAATAAAACTATTAAATGTTGGTTCTGCACTGGTTATCAGACACTTCAACATGTATAAAAATTATCTATATTGGTAAATCATATGGGTTGATCTGTACTGCCTATTTTGTTTCAAGTAACAGTAAAGTACTATAAAGTGTTTTTTTAAGTTGATAAGCCTGTTCATCTTTCTATCCAAAACTATGCATGATTATATTCTTATCTACATTTTATTCGACTTTAGTACTGTTTTTTTTCCCCCTTGCTGTCCCCAACTCTTTAAGAAGAAATTTGTGACTAAATTTCCGCATTATAACATTTGATGGATTGGTTACATACTTCATAAAATGAATGAATCTCTTGAATTTGCAGCTTCTTGGTGAATCTTTGCAAGGACTCTGTGCAGATACCATGTGCTCAGGCTCTCCCTCTTGCTTTATCATTTTTCAGAGTCTCTGCGTTCCATGATGGGTCGTGACCCTCGCACTCCGTTTGGCCTGGACTCCTTCAGTACCCTTCCCAAACCCTCGGGGTCCAACCCCAAGCTCTTCAATAGTCTGCTGCTGGGTGCTGGCCCATCCCAACCCAAAGCAGAGGGTACTAGCCTCCGAGATCTGCTGAACTATGGCCCTGGAAAGCTCCCGCAAGGTCCCACAGAGGGAGGAGTCCCCTTCCCTTCAGTGTTCTCCACTGCTGGTGTAAGTATCAGCGCTTTAACTTACATCTATCTTGCATTATTTTTTTAGACTTTTGAGATTTTTATTAATATAGTTTTGTTTTTTCCCTCCTTAGCAGGCTGATAAAATGAAGGGAGGTCTTCCTAATTTCCTGGATCATATCATTGCATCAGTAGTAGAGACAAAGAAGGCAGAGGGTCGGCGTGTGTCGGGGTCAGCAGAAGGCGGCGAGTCTGGGACTGTTCCTCGCAGAGAGGGGATGATGGGCCTCAGCGTACTCGACCCCCACACCTCCCACTCCTGGCTGTGTGATGGCCGTTTACTCTGCCTACAGGACCCCAGCAACAGCAACAACTGGAAGATCTTCAGAGAGTGCTGGAAACAAGGACAGGTGAGCAGTGACAGTCAAATGGAAGAACTTTTGTTTCATCAGTTGTGTTCCACTGATGCTAATAACACTTTTTTTTTTTTTTTAAGCCTGTGCTGGTCTCGGGCATACACAGGAAGCTGAAGGGTAACTTATGGAAGCCTGAGGCTTTCAGCCAGGAGTTTGGAGACCAGGATGTAGACCTGGTCAACTGTAGGAACTGCGCCATCATCTCTGATGTCAAAGTCAGAGACTTTTGGGATGGCTTCCAGGTTATTTCCAGTGAGTACAGACGCTTTAACATCTTTAGATTTTAAAATTCTGAGCAAGATTGGACTGTATGCTTTAACAAGAACAACAACAGTTTAATTTATTGTTGAATAATTGTAAAAATCCCCAACTATGATCCCTAACATCCTTAACTACACTGAACAAAATTATAAACGCAACACTTTTGTTTTTGCCCCCATTTTTCATGAGCTGAACTCAAAGTTCTAAGACTTTTTCTATGTACACAAAAGGCCTATTTCTCTCAAATATTGTTCACAAATATGTCTAAATCTGTGTTAGTGAGCACTTCTCCTTTGTCGAGATAATCCATCCACCTCACAGGTGTGGCATATCAAGATGCTGATTAGACCGCATGATTATTGCACAGGTGTGCCTCAGGCTGGCCACAATAAAAGGCCACTCTTAAATGTGCAGTTTTATCACACAGCACAATGCCACAGATGTTGCAAGCTTTGAGGGAGCGTGCAATTGGCATGCTGACTGCAGGAATGTCCACCAGAGCTGTTGCCCGTGAATTGAATGCTCATTTCTCTACCATAAGCTGTCTCCAAAGGCGCAGGTCGTTGTCGTAACCGACTTGAGTGGGCAAATGCTCTTTGGAGAGGAGTTCTCTTCACGGATGAATCCTGGTTTTCACTGTACAGGGCAGATGGCAGACAGCGTGTATGGCGTTATGTGGGTGAGCGGTTTGCTGATGTCAACGTTGTGGATCGAGTGGCCCATGGTGCCGGTGGGGTTATGGTATGGGCAGGTGTATGTTATGGACAACGAACACGGGTGCATTTTATTGATGGCATTTTGAATGCACAGAGATACCGTGACGAGATCCTGGGGCCCACTGTTGTGTCATTCATCCACGACCATCACCTCATGTTGCAGCATGATAATGCACGGCCCCATGTTGCAATGATCTGTACACAATTCCTGGAAGCTGAAAACATCCCAGTTCTTGCATGGCCAGCATACTCACCGGACATGTCACCCATTGAGCATGTTTGGGATGCTCTGGATCGGCGTATACGACAGTGTGATCCAGGTCCTGCCAATATCCAGCAACTTCGCATAGCCATTGAAGAGGAGTGGATTTTTTTTAGATTTGTTTTGTTACCTTTTATCTTACCTTTTATTGTGGCCAGCCTAAGGCACACCTGTGCAATAATCATGCTGTCTAATCAGCATCTTGATATGCCACACCTGTGAGGTGGATGGATTATCTCGACAAAGGAGAAGTGCTCACTAACACAGATTTAGACATATTTGTGAACAATATTTGAGAGAAATAGGCCTTTTGTGTTCATAGAAAAAGTCTTAGATCTTTGAGTTCAGCTCATGAAAAATGGGGGCAAAAACAAAAGTGTTGCGTTTATAATTTTATTCAGTGTATTTTGTGGTCACCAGTTAACCATAAATCCACTTTAACCTGGAGGTCTATTATATTCTCTTTTCTAGAACGGTTACAAGGTGGAGATGGCCAACCTATGGTACTAAAACTCAAAGACTGGCCTCCTGGAGAAGATTTCAGAGACATGATGCCCACTCGGTAGGTTTTCTGATGTCATTTGGCGTCTTGGTATCTTCATCTGTGCTATATCTAACTAGGAGCAGCCAGTGTGTTTAGCAGTTTTTATGATTTGGCTTATTTATGTTCTTGCAGGTTTGATGATCTCATGGACAACCTTCCTCTGCCAGAGTACACAAAGAGAGACGGCCGTCTCAACCTGGCTTCTCGTCTTCCAAACTTCTTCGTTCGGCCAGATCTGGGCCCTAAAATGTACAATGCCTATGGTAAGGGATCTTCATTAAAAACACTCAAGTACTCAAGAGGATTACATTGGCATTTTGTTAACCTCTTTCCTTCGCCGTGTCTCTCTCAGGTCTGATCTCCACAGAAGACAGGAAGGTTGGCACCACTAACCTGCATCTGGACGTATCCGATGCAGTCAACGTAATGGTGTATGTGGGTGTCCCAGAAGGAGAAAGTGAACAAGAAAAGGGTAAGCATTAAGCTTTTATAACATTTCTATTGCTAATTTACTTAATTGTTTCTGTTCACTTATATTGCTAAATCATATTGTAATATTTTAGTTTGTATCTCCCAGATTTGTTGTCTGTTCCTGTACTGTATAAGGATGGGTATTTTGAGTAATTTTGTAATCTATTATTCTTGCCAAAAGACGAAAACCCGTTGTAATCATTAGCTCAAGGTAAAAAAAAAAAAATTAAATCAAGTTTTTTGTTTATATTTTGTCTTATTTGCTAATGTTATCACCAATAATGGTTTCAAACTTTCAGTGAAATACCAAAAATGTAAAATCCACACCGTGTTCACAAGCTGTTTAATTTCCCTGAAAACACGTCCTGTCCTAAAAGGGTTAGTTTAACTAAAAATGGAAATTGTCATTTGTTTACCACCCTCATGTTGTTCTGAACCCGTTTGACGAAATACGAAAGGAGAGGCGGAATTTGATGTCACTTTCATTGCGACTTTTTCCTCATAAAGTGAACGTTGAATTGGTCATTCTGTCTAACAAATTGTTTTGTGTTCTGTGGAATAAGGAAAGGTTTGGAATGATTATAGTAATTACATTTTTAGGTGAACTGTCCCTTCAGGCATAAGCTTAGAGAATCTACCCATAGATTAAATATTTAGATAGGAAAAATGGCAATCGAATAGAACAAAATATAGACAGTGCCTTGCAAAAGTATTCAGACCCTAACTTTTTGTTACAATATTTTAAATCGGTGAATAATAGTCCCAAGCCTCCCTCAAGAGGTAGTTTCCTAGAGGCCACCATGGCAGACCTTATTAAGAGTAGAAGCTGTATTTAATTTGAAGAACAGTTGAAGGTTGTTTAAAATGTTGTAAGGTGACAACAAACATCTATGTTTGCAAAAAGACGTACAGTATCGTTCATGAATGAATGTATTGAATGTCTTTCCCTCATAGCTGCATTTTTGTTGGTGTCATTAAATATAGCATCTGCTCTGACTGAGGTCTCTCATGGTAAAATCTGTGCAGATTATGAGCTATTGTAGTAGCTTAGCATCCAAACCACTCACAGGCCAGTGGCCCGGATGCAGTCGAGGCCTTTAGGACGGCCTGTGCTCTTAGGGTCTTACTACTTTTGACTGTGGCACCATTTCTCATTTACAGAAGCAGACCTCGCTGGATTTAAAGGTCTGTGCATTTTTTTCATTTGTCTCAACTTAGGCATGCCCCTCCCACTTTTCTCGCTCTCTCTTGTTCTACACTCCCATTGCTTTAACCCATCTCTTACTACTCTTTACATTAAATATATGGGAATAAGTATGGACAATGCACCTCTCAGTGCACCATTTTGTACTCCATTCAGAATTTCCCAGGACACCAAAACATAGTGTTTTTTGTTGTTGTTACATTTCACTGTGTTTACGCCCCTTCAGACCACTTGATTGAGTAGCTTTATTTTTTAAAGGGGTCATATAATAAAGAAAACCACAATTTCCTTGGTTCTTTTCAAGTTGGAGTTTTATGTATAATGACGTATTACTTTCAGAAATCGAAATGTTTTTTAAAGGAATAGTTGACCCAAAAATTAAAACTCACAACATTTAAAACCCATGTGCTTCTAGTTCAGCTGTGCAACACAAAAGGAGATTTTTTTCGAAGACTCTTCATGCCACTCTACAGCAGTTGTTCACAGTAATATGTAATAGTATAGACCAGTGTTTCCCAACCCTGTTCGTGGAGGCACACCAATGCTGCGTCCCAATTAGCCCTGATGCGTCTTTAACGGACCGCTCTGCCGCTTAGTCCCGTGCACCCTGTCACCGTTTAAACTGCCTTGTCACAGTTAAAATCCTCCACATTTAATTTAATTTTATTTCCCTGTATTTGAGAGAAATACAGCACTTTGATCTGCCAATCGTGGGTCTTTCATGCGGGAGACTCTCCTCTGTTTGCATAATAATGCATTTAAAAGTGAATGACCAAACGTATCTTCATGAAGTTCACAATGCTGTTGCAGGTGAAATATAATGTGGATAACATTGAATAAATCTTTTTTTGTCAGGTTTGATACTGATTTTTAATCACTCAATCCCCTTTATAACCGTCAGTCTTGCACATCCGCCATGTTTGTAGTTTTTTAACACTTTTTAAGTTTTATTTGTGCATGTAGTTCTTTTCAAATCCTCGTCCAATGCACTATGGGTTGTGGGCAATATTAGCCATTAGATCCACAGATCTGCACTTCAGATTCTAACTTCTAACCAGAAAAAGTAGACCATCCAGGTTAAAGCCCTGCACGGGCCTCAAATGTAGGCGCCAGCCCGGGACCCTAACCTGGCCCTTGTCCGACAGCTTATCAGAATTCTCGGCCCGAGTCCGACTGGAGCCCGTGACGACCAAGCGGCCAGTAGCTGACAGTGAGTTGACCACATGTTTGATCAATTTAGCCTCTCAAAACAACACTTGACTTGCTTACAATAAAATCCACAGATACAAAAAACTTAAAGCATATCACAATGTTATTTTATATGATTATCACCACCACCACCACAGTAAAAAGGCATTTTTGACAAGCTGAGGCAGGCTGCTCTGCTGCTTACAACGGCGCTCGCAAACGAAACGGGCTATACAGTCTAAACA
Organism: Abramis brama; assembly: GCF_963993115.1. Taxonomy (NCBI): domain Eukaryota; kingdom Metazoa; phylum Chordata; class Actinopteri; order Cypriniformes; family Leuciscidae; genus Abramis; species Abramis brama. The sequence goes on from NC_139975.1 coordinate 25,548,885, forward strand.
AACAATCAAAAAATTCAAGTTGTCTTGCCTTACACCTAGACTATGCATCAAAAACTCAAGGCTTCATCACAGAGCATGGCCATTCTTATTTCCAAGAGTTTCCAACAGTTAGACTAATGAAAAAAAGTCCAATCCCAAACGAAAAATGAGACCGTCTTCTAATATGGCTACAGCCAGAAGAACAGCCTCTACGGAGCATCGTGAGAGAAAGCACAGCATCCATAGTGGAAGGTTTTAATCCAGTCCTCCTTTCTTCTTAACTCTCACAACTGTGCTAAAGTCACACTCGCTGCTACTGCACCGTGCGAGCCAGTCTTGAGTTGCGGGCTTGCGGCAGCATGTTCTCGTGTTGTTTCCACAAGTGCAGGGCATCCCATAGTTTCTTTTAATGAATGAATGTCTAAATATATAAAAAGAAGCCTATAACGGGCGCGATGCTCGGCCTGCGTGTGAGCTATGACGCTAAAAATGCAGGGCTCTAATCCAGATATATTTGAAATACTCATTTCAACATTACGATTTGGGACGCACTAATTCTAATTTCGAATACTATTTAGGACAGAGTACGTCAATTGGGATGCAGCACAACTACACATTTTCAAACTCTTCCTAATCAAACACACCTGATTCAAATCATCAGCTCATTAGTAGGGAGACATACAAAATGTGCACTGTTGGTATGCCTCCAGGAACAGGCTTGGAAAACGCTAGACATAGTTAAAGACCCAGACACACCAAATGACATCAATGAACATCAAAGGACTGTGACGTCACCTGCGTCTGGGCCAAAAAGATGAAAACGCTGCAAAGACTACAGCCAATGGCCATCTTGCTTATGTTCTGTGCCTCGGTGAGAGGAAATAACTCTTCATACCAGCAGGTTGCAGGAGTCTGTATTCATTATTCAAAAGAAGAATCAATAAGAGGACCATAAACAAAGCAGCGCTTGCTTACTACTTTCACACCAATCTCGCCCCCTGCAGGTGGATTCATTGAAAATCTCAGATGAGATGAGCACTCAGAGCACTGTTTGTGCCCTCTTGACTTTATTCACTTTCGCTTTTCTTGTGCACTGGTTCGCTGAGCTGACCAGCCAATCAGAGTGAACTCTATCACTAATGACTCTGACATGCTCAATTGGCTGAAAAGCTGCGGGGTTCGACTAGTGCCAACGGTGCAGAACACATGACAGAAACTAGACTGACAGACACTCACCATGGCCCGACATTGGTCGTCCGTCGATTTAGTGTGTCACAGGCATGTGCACTATATTCCAGGTCCTCTGAAGTTGTATGACAGCTCACTGGAGGGGTCTGTTCTTAAGACGGATTCTGTTAACCGCTGCAACTAGATCAAATGGTTCGCTCTTGAGTCAGTTGTCATCAATGAACTGGTTAATCTGGTTCATAAATGTTCAATATCAGACTGATTTGTTTAAAATTGCAGTGTTTTGCAATGACTAATATTATGACCCCTTTAATATCTTATTCTTATCTGCTATAGGAAAAAAGCTTCTTTTCATTTTTCTTCTTTTTTTTTCAGTGGTGGTTGTTGATCCTGTCATTTTTTTTTCTTTCTTTCTTTTAAATGTTTTAAAATATATTTTAATTGGAATTTGTTTTTATTCCAGGAATCTGGTCAGATTTTATTTTTCTTCTGTAGAATATGTTGGGATACTGCAACAGTACATTGTGATTTAGTGCCCCCCCCCCGCCCCCCTCCACATACAGCCTCTTTGCTCCGTTTGCTTGCTTGATCAGTAGGGCTGTCAATAGATTAACATATTTCATTTCAATTAATCTCAACTTTCTTGTAGTTCACAAGTTATCACATTCAGTTCCTTTTTAAGATAAAAAGTCAAAACATGTCGTTATTGTGTTTGGTAGTTCTGCCACACAATGAGGAATAGTAACAATTTTCCCACTCTGTGTGTGTGGTATTAATCTTTTCTAACATGCTCTGAAGCCCTGCTCCATTATGTTTGCACAAGTGTTTTGCAAGTGAGTGAGTAACTGATGGTGATGGAAGTGATTATTGGAATCCCACTGTTGTAATAAGTCCCTAATACCTGACAGTTATCAATGAGGCGGCTTTCACACTGGGCACGTTCGCTGCGGTCCGAGTCCGAGCGCGATTGTTCCCGGTCCTGAAACGTTTGTCTGGTTTCACACTCAACTTGATTCTATCGAACCCTGTTGTGTTAACATGCACTGAATGTCTTCACAAACGTGCACGGTGCATGACAGAAAACAGGACGTGGGTCAATAAATTGTGTTTTTTATTAATTTGGTGCTATTATGCGCAGCAGATTGAACGACACTTCACTGCAAACAGACTCTTTTAAGGAGACCGTGGATTGCGAGCTATTCATTAATTAATTGCGCTCACTCTGCACAATGACACTGCACTCTCACTCATGCTTGTATCCAAGGGAAATCATCACCACTGTCATCCCTCACATGTGTTTTGTTGAACTGAAATGCATGTGTGCAGGTTACTTTAATTCCTGAACAAGTGCGCACCCGAGTTGCTTTCACATTCACGCGAATCGCACCACAGTTCGAGTGCAACTAAACTTAGACCACCGCCTTCAGGTAGCCTCAGGTTCGGGACCCCGGGTCCGCACGACAGCTTTCACATTACCAATTTTCCATGCAAACCGTGCTCCGTTTTCAACTAAACTGCCAGTGTGAAGCACCCTTGTGTTGGTGACTGCGACAGTCTTAAACAGCAAGAAAAGAGTAGGGATGTCCCGATCAAGTTTTTTGGGCCCCCTGATCAGATTCGAGTCATTGCAATTTGAGTATCTGCTGATATGAAGTCCTGATCCGATACTTGTATATTCTTAGTGCTTTGTGCACAAACACTTCAAGTACATTTTAAGTTATTAAAATCAATCCAATGTAGATAGGGATGTAATTCCAATAAAACAATCACTAACTACAGTAATTATATTTATAGGCCTGTGTGTGTGTGTGTCTCTTTCTAGTTTTGGTTGTTGGGTAGGGAGAAGAGAGCATGTTGTCGCAAATAGCAGAATACGCTGTCAGATAAGGTGATGGTGTTAACAGCGTAACAAAGAATTAATCGTACGTGTTAACATTAATTTTGACAGCCCTATTGTTAGTATTAAATATTTACTTGCCCGACTAATGCTTTAGAGACCCTGTGCAGTATGGCATTAAATGGACAAAACAGTGCAAGCGCATGAACAGGGGGCAAGTGAATTACAGCAGTGTGAGCACAGTGACAAAGCTTGCACGTAAAATGTAAACCTGCAGAAATCGCAAAGCCCAAACTTGAGCACAAAAAAAAAAGATTGTGCACAGATCAACACAGTGTGAGGAGAAATAACAAAACTGTGAGTCCTGACAGGGCTCACACACGTACAACTGACCACAAGTGCGAGTTGTATTCTGTACACGCATGGAGATCTGAACACGCATGCAAGATGCAATGTTAGAAACCCAGTCATACTATTGAATGGTCGTGCAACATTTTCTCATTTTCCCCTGAGACGAGAGAAATCTGTATTTGCCTCTTTACACTTCCTCCTACAATGACGCAAAAATCGTCATTTTGCGTCATTGTAGGAGGAAGTGTAAGAGGGGGGGATTTCTGTTAAGACCACAAGCACTAGTTCCCACCCTTTCAAACCCGCCCATAGGGGGTTGGACCTAATGCGCTAACAGACCTATCACAGATCAGTGCCAGTGCGTTTGATTTCACCGGCAGAAACCTGCATGTCCGGCCGTCGAGATCGTCCTAAATGTCCGGGATTCGGCTTTGCTTTCTACGGTCGCCATTCATTGTTTACATGCACACCTTTTGTTTCAATCTAACTGAATTCATTCCGATTGGTGAATCTGAATGTAGTGTTTACATGAACGCTAAACAAGTGATCGGTTGATGTGCGTTTTACCATTGCTAAGAAAATACCCGCTCCTCCGTGAGAGATACGAGACCAGTGCGTCTCACAGGTGTCGCTCATCAGTAATCACGCCACCGGCCTCGCGTCGTTCTCCCGCGGCCTTACGGTGTGTTCACACGGGGCGTCAGCGTCAACGCTTCCCATTGACTTTGAATGGGTGACGTCAAGCGTTGCCGAAAAGAATTGTGGATCCGTCGGCGGCGCTTCACTGGCGTTGCTCGCGGCAGAAGTTGAGAATTTTTCAACTTCTGCCGCGAGCAACGCCAGTGAAGCGCCGCAGACGGAAGCGTCAGCCAATCAGGATCGCTCTATGCAAATACAGTAGCCAGGCGGCAGCCAATCACGTTCATCCTGTTCAATGAAGCTTGTTGTTGAGTTCCTGTCTAATTTCATTGGCTGACGCTGCTATGACCATGGCGTCAGTGCCAAACTTCAGCCACGCCTTCCGTCAAGCGTTGACGCTGACGCCCCGTGTGAACACACCGTGAGTCTCGTCCTGCTCGCCACAGTAAACACAATGAATGGCGACTGTAGAACGCAAAAGCCGAATCCCGGACATTTTGTGCGATATGCGATCTCAAAAACCCGGGCAGACTCACGGAGACTACTAGTAACTTAGCTTAGCTTTATTGTTTACAACTGCTCTCTAACCGGTAGGGGTGGCTTGGGGAGTGGCCTCGTAGAGCAGCGAAGCAAGTGCATTCTGGGAGTTGTTGTCTTTCATCCACATGAGCCAAAAATACATTTTCTGGCTTTTCTCAGTCTAGAAAGCTCCAAATTCAAAAATAATTTCACATTTCTTCTACATAAATGACCCAATTTAAATACACATTCATCTTTCCAGAGGTGGAGTGTCCCTTTAAACAATGTGTAAACACAAAAAATAGTGACACTTCATTTTGTATTTCATTCACATCATGAGCAGTCAGCAGTCATCCGTGGCCCATAACCAAGTAAACACTATAATAAATAAATAATTTAATATTTTTGTAGAAATTATAATCTACTGTACTGGAGTGCAGAAATGCTACACAGAACAAATGGCCATATTTAAGATGGCATGTTTGAAAAAAAACAAATAAATGGAACATTTTTGTGATGCTGGTGTCAGGTTAAATGAAAACGCGCTGTCTGTATGTTTCTTTTTTCATTAATACCACAGCAGTATATAACTGTCTTTATAGAAATCTTGAAATATTTATTTTCTACAAAAAGCAAATCAAATTGTATCTTAATTTTAAATGGACAGCAATATATTTGTCATGTCTGGCAATTTGAAAAATGTTTTATTGGGGTCTATAAAAGTTCAAGCCCCCCTGTAGTCAATAATTTTATTCCTCATCTCATCTTTGATCACCAAAATGACATTTAAATGTATTCTCCTAGAAAACAATTTTTCATGCCTCGTTTAGTTTACGCGGTTCTATGTCTCTGTCTTTGGTTCACTGCAGTTTTAAGGAGAAAATACTCAGCAATGGTGTTGACTTATGAATTTGTACATGGTTTGTCTTAAAGCATATTAAATACAACACTTATAAACAACATTTAAAAGCTTGATTTTCACCACAGGGGGACTTCAAATAAAAATGTAATGATCTATAAGCCTTTCACATTTCTACACTAGTTCATTTGTATAACTGTGGTGTACGGACAGTATAGTTTTCTATAATTAGATTAATGCATTTCTATTCATAGAGATGGAAAATGATAGAAAAACATTAGGCTTAAAAGATTCCTTATCCTGTGGTACATTAATACCACAACTTTCATTTGAAATAGCTGACTGTTTGGTCAGAAAGCAAACGTATCCCTTTAACATAATACAAGCAGCAGAGTTGAGCAAACTAGATTTTTGGATTCACGATTTCTGCAGGTGTACATTTTACGTGTGAGCTTTGTCACTGTGCTCACGATTCTGTGTTTATGGGTATGCACTGTTTTGTCCATTTAAAGCCATAGTGTTGACACAAAGGAGGCTCTTACGATCAATATGAATAGTAAAGCTGTAGTTCGCTGTCTTGTGTAAAAGTCTTTATGTTTTCAATAAGTTATGATTGTGTGTTTGTTTACTGACCAAGCTATTATTACTGCAGAGGTGATGCTGACCATTGAAGAGGGTGATGTGGATGACATGACTAAGAAAAGAGTCTACGAGATCAAGGAGAAACCTGGAGCTCTCTGGCACATCTACGCCGCTAAAGACGCCGAAAAGATCCGCGAGCTCCTGCGAAAGGTGAAAGAATGATGATGTTTGTTTGATGTTATTGCTTTTAAAGTTTTAGTTTACCCAAAAAAAGAAGATTGCCCAAACCTAATGCCTTGAGGACATTTTTAATGTCACATTTAGGCAATGTTCTCTACTTTCTATGTTTTTCATACGGTATGAATGACTGAAGTTAATTTCACCCATTTATTGCAGGTTGGAGAAGAACAAGGACAAGAGAACCCACCAGACCACGATCCTATCCATGACCAGAGCTGGTACCTGGACCAGACGCTGCGCCACAGGCTGTTCGAGGAGTATGGAGTCCAGGGCTGGTCCATTGTGCAGTTTTTGGGAGATGCCGTGTTCATCCCAGCTGGAGCGCCACATCAGGTTAGTTACTGAGATCATGTCCACCAGAGTTCAGTTCAAATTCATGCACTTGAAACTAGGGGTGTGCGATATTGACACAATTATATCTCGGTAGTTTTGGTGATTTTGTCGATAGCGATAATTAGACAATTTGTTGAGTGTGTTTTTGTGCTGGTACGTTTAACTGACTCCTGAAGTTTTTCATATTCTTTATCAGAAATAAACGTTTTCATTAAGGGCTTTATAACCTTTATGCATTATGCATAATTAAAATAATAAGAAACATACTACTTCCATGTTGCTACTGTCACGTGACCTACCAGCGTCAGTTACGTCGCTTCACTGTCAGTGTCCATCGAATGCGCACTTCAGAATCTCACTGGAAGTAGTAGATCATCCAGGTACTGTACGCCTACTGTTTTTCGCATATTATGCATTCGGGACAAACTACTCTTTTGGCTTACTGTTTTTCGCATACTATATAGTAAGGAAGTATTTGATTTCAGATGCAGCGACAGTCTATATGAATGGATCATTGAATCATTGGTTCGTTGGAAAATGCTGATTCTTTCAGGAAAGAAACACCAATGTGATGCACTGAGACGGTTGTGTTGTGATTGGTTTGGAGCTATTTTTATTGGCAAAACGGAGCAAAAAGACTATATTTTACATGTGAAAAAAAAACAAAAAAAATTCTAGTATTTTGAGAATAAAGTCGAAACGTTTCGAGAATAAAGTCGTGGAATACAGTCTTCTGTAGAAGTTGCGTGCGCATTCATAACGGCCCGCGTCCACTGGTACACAGGGCGTTTCCAATTCTGATTTTTGTGTGTGTGTGTGTGTGTGTCTGTGTAAAGAAATGCACTTGTGAAGTCGAACTGCCTCAGACATGGATCTACACAAAATAGTAGCTTTTTACTTTTATCTGGACTTTCAACAAAAAGAAAATTCGAGGTGCCAATCTACCAACATGCATTATCATGGCGTTGCCAATAGACGAGCACAGACTCCGCCGGAGTAGGTTCACAATCTGGTCGAAGCTTTATGTGGCAAGTGTTTTTGACGTTTATTCGTGCTCGTCTATAATAGGCAACACTATCTGGGTCGAGAACACTTAACAGTAACCGCACTAATTCCCACTTCACCGTTCTGGATACATTTTAAGTGCATCATTCTGTACCCAATCATTTGGCCAGATCCCGTGATTTCCTCAAATATAATAACCACTGGTGGTAGTTGAGGAGAGATTCCCTGAAATGATTGTAAAGCGCTTTTAAGTGTAGGCCTACAGTAAACATATGAAAGTGCTATATAAATGCCTCATTCATGCATTCATTCATTAAGCTGGATATCTTGATCCAGTCCGATCGAGACGTTTTGGCTTCACTTTTCAGGGCTTGTGCGGCACGCTTGGGAATAACTGAAAAAGGTTACTCCATACCTAGTCTCGCGTAGCCAGACCTTCAGACTGACGGCTGAAGGTCAGGACTATATCGCAGCTTTTCTTGGCCAAGGACCGCCCAAGAGGACGTTTGACTGACATGTAACGCAACCAATCACAGTTCGCTTTGTTCCGCGTCATGTTTAGGGGCGTGGCAATATAATGTCGACGTCCCTACAATAACAGACCGGTGTGCACCTAATAAATTATTCATTCAAGAACGTTGTGCAAGTTTACTGCAACAATGGAGCCGCGAACTTCATATACTTTTTGAAAATCCAGCGTTTAATTGATCCTGGCAAGCGCTCATTGCCACAGTTGTAAACACAACGGCTTTCTTCTTCCACGAGGGGTTTTGGCATCACAGCATTTGTTTCCAGGCGGGCCGATAAAGAATGCGACACACACGTCTCCCGGACATCCTGTAGAATTCAACCAATCAGTTCGCGACTTCGAAACTCCTGAAGTGTTTCCAGAAAAGTGTGCCATATGCATCAGACGTTCAGCCAACGTTCCGTGGGCGTGACGTCTGAGGCTGAGACTACTCCATACCTGTCCGCTTCGTGTCGTGCCTAAAAACTCCCCTTAGCTGTTCTAAATTCACTGTGAACCACTGCTTCACAGGGCTTATTGCTTTATTACGATATTATCGTAGACGATACATATGACGCACCCCTACTTGACACATAAATACTAATTTAATTTCCTCATCTTGGTTTTGCTAGGTGCACAATCTGTACAGCTGTATCAAGGTTGCAGAGGACTTTGTTTCTCCTGAACACGTGAAGCACTGTTTTAGACTGACGCAAGAGTTCCGGCATCTTTCCAACACTCACACGAACCACGAGGACAAGCTACAGGTATTTCTATATGTCCCGCCAAACCTGATGTGACTTTCTTCTGTGGAGCACAAAATAAATTTTTCAGCGTTTATGCCTGATCATGTTGTGTTTGTGTTGTTCACAGGTGAAGAACATCATCTACCATGCTGTGAAGGATGCTGTGGGAACACTAAAAGCCCATGAGCCCAAGATAGGCCGCTCTTAGTTGGAGAGATTTGGGTTTGGACGAGGCCAGTGCGCTCGCAAAACAAGCTGTTTATAATGGAACGTCTCTCAGCGTTTTGGTAGGATGAAGATGCTGCTTCATCAGTGTTACAAAAGCATTGTTTAGTTTTACAATCCTTTTCTCTGTATTTAAAAAGTCTGTTTTTTGCTCCGCGTTTAAAGTTTGTTGGACTGTTCAGAGAGCTGGTGATTATAAGCTGACATGAATCTTTTAAAAGGCCTTCAACAAGGTTTTTCTATGACTTCTGTGAAAAGTGAGCACTGGGTTTCCTTCTTAGAAAACATTCATTCTGTGCTCTTCAATGAAGGAGAGCTTTTAGTTAAGATGGGGGTCAGCAGAAATGAAAATGATTAAAAGATTCCCACCACCTTGTCCAGGAGAGGTGGAGATGAACATGGAAGGGAACTAGACCAAAGTTTTTTAGGTTTGAGGTTGTTGTTTTTTTTTTGATGAAAACATGTCCTTTTGCTTTTTTTGTAATATGCCATTTAGGTAATTTCACTGACAACAGGAGTTAGACTGGCGTTGAGGAACAGTCATTCAAGAATCAACAATTCCAGTTCTGCAGAACTACTGCTCATTAATATGTACCAATATATATATTGATCTTAGCAGTGTGTATGATTTTTTTTTTTCACAATAAAGATTTACAAGAAAGGATTTGGCCCTGTTGTTTGGAAATGACACAATGAATTTCTTAGCTATCTATTTGTTAAATGCTTACTATTTTATTTTATAAGACATTTTGTGGTTCATGGATGGCATTGCAATAAACTAAAGCTTTTGAAATATTGTCGGTTTACCTTGACATTTTCTTGATGCACGAGGCAAACGTTAGCTGTAATCGGTGTTTAACAAATAACTTTTGACTTGTGCTTCTGTAAAGTTTTGTAGGAAAAATCTGAAAATTGTGCATTTAACCCCTTAACCCCAGAAGGCATTTTTAGAGTTGTTTTGTCTGAGTGACGCACAAAACTAAAGACTCATAACTCCAAAACTCTAACAGGGAGAGTCAAAAGGTAGGTATCGTTTGATAGAACTCTTTTCAAACATTACATTTGGACATTCTCCTGCCGAGAAACTGCTGATGAATACAAAAAAATATATATAATTTTTATTATGATTTTGCATATCTCCAGGGTTCTCAAGTTTTATCAAAAGCTTGGAGAGAGATCACATGTGGTTAGGGGAGGAGCCCTAATGGAGCCCCGCCCCCGTCCCCCAATTTTACCCATTGTTCATAACCAGCACAAATTTAAATTATAACAACTGGTAAATCTGATAAATGACAGAGCAATTCATCACATCAATTATACTCTTTAATGTTAGGCTATATTTCTAAATTACAAATATACAAAAATTACAAAAATATAACAAATTGCTCCAGTTTGGAAAAACAAATGTATTAAAACATATTATATAAACACAAACTTTTATGTTAGAAGCGATTAATCGATTTGACAGCACTAGTTTTAACATTTTTTTTTTTTTTTTTTTTCAATGTTTGTTGTAGTATATATTTTATTATAGTTTTTTTTCTTTCTAATATACATTTTTGAGTCATGAATAATATTATCATTTTCTTGAACTTATAAAAACTCCGGTACAATGCTAATTATTATCTCAAATGGTAAAATATATTTTTGCTTTTTCCCTGACATCTTTGAAAAATACAAATGCAATGGCAATGATTAATGTATGTTTTGACAGGATATAAAATATTACCCAGAGCACTCTGCTTTAATACATGTAGCCTTAATGTAACTAGAAAGACTATTAAGTATAATATATCATTTAAAATAAAATTAAGAAATACATCTTCATTCCTTCCCATACCCACTAACATTTCCCTTAAGCCGCGTTTCCACCGAAATTACCCGGAACAATTTGTCCCAGGAACTTTTTTCCCAGGAACTTTTTTTGCCCCGTACCGGTGGCTTTCTGCGTTTACACCGCGGTCTAAAGTACCGGGAAGGTAAACTGCAGTAATCAGTTTTGAGCGCCACATTTATAATAAGTATGGAGGAGATTCAAACTGTGCTGCAGTTATGTATTGGTTTACTAACGAGGTAATTAACAAAACAAAATAGACGAGCACTGATACTAAAGCGTGTTCAGAAAACTCGTATGCGTATAAAATTAGACAACGTATGCAGTTATTGTGAGATGCCTGGGACGAACGCGCAAAAATTTCCTCTTTCGCAAATACGCTTAAAAAAAGCCTGAACCCCGTCTATCAATCATAAATAGTGACAGTCTTGTAAATAGTTGTTTGTTACTAACCTCAAAGCGCTATTTCAATCCTGTTATAGTAAATTTATAACATGGTTTGGAGTGCCTTGCAATAGATGACAATGTGTTAACATAATGACTTAATAATAAAAGCTGTGGCAGAAAAGAGACGAGCACTGATAAAGCGTGTTCAGTAAGCTCGTAATGCTAACGTTAGATATAAAATTTGTATGTTATCAGCTATTGCGGACATTGACCGTGAGATGGCGAACGCGCAGGGACGAACGCGCAGAAAGTTTCCTCTTCCACAAAATAAAGCCTGAAACTCGTCGCCAGTCCACCAGTTTTTTTATTAAATTCCATATTTGCAGACAGACAACTCTTACTGCATGAAGCCACGACACGAACCGCAATAGATTTTTTAAAAAGGGAGGTTAAAAATAAATAAAATGCTGCGTGGAGTCATCCAACCAAAATTAAGCGTAAACACAACCAATCAGCTTGTGCAGAGCACAAGTCCCACCCCTGAAAGTTCCTGAACTTTGAAAAAGTACTACCTCGTGAGCAGGGACTATCGGAGGGGGACATATTTACCCGGAACTTCATTTAGACCCTGGTTCCTGCGGTGTAAACGCATCGAGTACCAGCCCAAAGTTCCTAGTTCCTGGGGAAAGTTCCTGCGGTGGAAACGCGGCTTTAGTTTCAGATAACGTAAGCTAGCCAAACCGAGCCAAAGCTTCTGGCCTGGTTGCAAAGTAGTTGTAGAGTTTTTGACTGCATTAATAATAATGTATACGATGGGCTATATATTAAATGTTCTAGCCTAAAAATGTTAGACGAGCTTTCTTCCAACTTACCTTCTCCATCACGACATGTGTTCGCGCGATGTTGTTGGTTACCTAGTAACGAACGTACGGTGGCCGAGAATGTTCCGTCAACTTCCGTGTGTTCGCGCATCTAACGCAATCTGGCCGAGATACGTGCTGGCGGCAGGAAACTTTAGGTTACTTACGTAACCCCGGTTCTCTGATAACATGAGTGAGGTATCTCACTATGGGAATGACAGACCTGGAAGCACCAATCACACCACGTCTGTCAGTTGACAGACCAAATAACGACAGTGATGCGGGAGCCCGGCCTCCCTTATATACAGTGAGGAAAATAAGTATTTGAACACCCTGCTATTTTGCAAGTTCTCCCACTTGGAAATCATGGAGGGGTCTGAAATTGTCATCGTAGGTGCATGTCCACTGTGAGAGACATAATCTAAAAAAAAATAATCCAGAAATCACACTATATGATTTTTTAACTATTTATTTGTATGATACAGCTGCAAATAAGTATTTGAACACCTGTATATCAGCTAGAATTCTGACCCTCAAAGACCTGTTAGTCTGCCTTTAAAATGTCCACCTCCACTCCATTTATTATCCTAAATTAGATGCACCTGTTTGAGGTCGTTAGCTGCATAAAGACACCTGTCCACCCCATACAATCAGTAAGAATCCAACTACTAACATGACCAAGACCAAAGAGCTGTCCAAAGACACTAGAGACAAAATTGTACACCTCCACAAGGCTGGAAAGGGCTACGGGGAAATTGCCAAGCAGCTTGGTGAAAAAAGGTCCACTGTTGGAGCAATCATTAGAAAATGGAAGAAGCTAAACATGACTGTCAATCTTCCTCGGACTGGGGCTCCATGCAAGATCTCACCTCGTGGGGTCTCAATGATCCTAAGAAAGGTGAGAAATCAGCCCAGAACTACACGGGAGGAGCTGGTCAATGACCTGAAAAGAGCTGGGACCACCGTTTCCAAGGTTACTGTTGGTAATACACTAAGACGTCATGGTTTGAAATCATGCATGGCACGGAAGGTTCCCCTGCTTAAACCAGCACATGTCAAGGCCCGTCTTAAGTTTGCCAATGACCATTTGGATGATCCAGAGGAGTCATGGGAGAAAGTCATGTGGTCAGATGAGACCAAAATAGAACTTTTTGGTCATAATTCCACTAAACGTGTTTGGAGGAAGAAGAATGATGAGTACCATCCCAAGAACACCATCCCTACTGTGAAGCATGGGGGTGGTAGCATCATGCTTTGGGGGTGTTTTTCTGCACATGGGACAGGGCGACTGCACTGTATTAAGGAGAGGATGACCGGGGCCATGTATTGCGAGATTTTGGGGAACAACCTCCTTCCCTCAGTTAGAGCATTGAAGATGGGTCGAGGCTGGGTCTTCCAACATGACAATGACCCGAAGCACACAGCCAGGATAACCAAGGAGTGGCTCTGTAAGAAGCATATCAAGGTTCTGGCGTGGCCTAGCCAGTCTCCAGACCTAAACCCAATAGAGAATCTTTGGAGGGAGCTCAAACTCCGTGTTTCTCAGCGACAGCCCAGAAACCTGACTGATCTAGAGAAAATCTGTGTGGAGGAGTGGGCCAAAATCCCTCCTGCAGTGTGTGCAAACCTGGTGAAAAACTACAGGAAACGTTTGGCCTCTGTAATTGCAAACAAAGGCTACTGTACCAAATATTAACATTGATTTTCTCAGGTGTTCAAATACTTATTTGCAGCTGTATCATACAAATAAATAGTTAAAAAATCATACATTGTGATTTCTGGATTTTTTTTTTTAGATTATGTCTCTCACAGTGGACATGCACCTACGATGACAATTTCAGACCCCTCCATGATGAGAACTTGCAAAATAGCAGGGTGTTCAAATACTTATTTTCCTCACTGTATACTACTGCCGATGGTCCCTACTCCATTCTCTGCATATCTCTTCCCTGTGCACTGCAAGGAGGGAAGTGTGGTGAGATACCTCACTCATGTTATCAGAGAACCGGGGTTACGTAAGTAACCTAAAGTTCTCTTTCAAACATTCGCTCGGTATCTCACTATGGTATATAGACAACTCCCGTATTGCAGATATGCTGTCTGAAGCAGGCCTGTCAACCAACTCAGTGATGTATGCAACATAAACACACCATATAACGAGTGTTTTTTTTTTTTTTTACACACACTTTGGACGGAATGAGCCAGTGATGGCTCAGTGACATCCAGTCTATAAAATCGGACAAATGTGTGAGGTGAAGCCCAACTTGCTGCAGCACATATGTCCTGAACTGAAACGCCCTTAAACAGTGCCCATGAGGTAGCCAGACCTCTGGTAGAATGAGCCCTCAGCCCTTCCAGAGGACAGAGACCCATGCCATTATAACTTAATATAATAGCTTCCACTACCTAGTGGGACAGGCGCTGACGCGAAATAGGTTTCCCTTTATGAGAATCAGCCCATGAAACAAATAACTGATTACTCTTCCTTAGCGCTTTCGTTCTGTCCACATAGTGACGTAACGCACGGACAGGGCACAAGCAATGAAGCCGCGCATCCTCTGACGAGGAAAAAGGTTGCGGATGGAAAGCCAGTAAATCCACCTGTCTACAGGCGAGAGCTGACTCACTAACTTTAGGCACAAACGCTGGATTCGTTTTGAGCGTTACTCTCGAGTGATCCATAGCGAACTGCATACAGGAGTTATGAACTGACAACGCGTGAAGTTCACTAACCCACTTTGCGGTCGAAAGAGCCAATAATAAAGCAGCCTTTAGCAAAAGGAGCTTTAATTCAACACTCTCTATAGGCTCAAAAGGGGGCTGAGATAGTGCGTTAATGACATAGACTGTAAAAAATATGGACAAAGCGTCTGTGACGTCACCCATAGACTTTCTGAAGAACGGGTTTGAAGCCGTTTATGGGGGGTATGGGCGGCGCCATCTTGGAAAATCTTGGGAAATCCTAACCCCGCCAACCTTCTGGTCCAGGCAATATGTGCGTTTGTACGAAACAACAGATGTTGCAGTAAACAACATTACAGATCATATTCGTTGTATTAAAATTTAAAATGACAAAACTCAACCCAGTCTCTTTTTGTTAAATTTCACTTTTATCAATATTAGCCATTATAAAAGTAAAAGGTAAAGTTACAAGAAGATATACAAATAAAGCAAACAATTCAGTCAAACATACAAAGTCAGCGCTCTAGTCTAACCATACAACGGTAAAGTTAAATAGCTTATAAAGTTATGAAACTTCCCCTCAGCCAAAACGATTGGCCAGGGAACAAATTATAGATTCACGAAACCAAAAATCGCCCGTTAGATATACACAAGATGAATTATATCTCATGTTTAACCACTACAGAGACGCCAGAGACAGCGGCAAACCTCATAACGACTAGCCGAGGAAAGGCTGTTCCAGGCGGGGTACATGAGCGCCGAGCACCCGGTCATCGCGGGATCTCACAACTGGATACAATTTTCATAAATCTTTATAAATAAACCACAGATTTGAGCTTTAAACAACTACATTCTCGCCTGAAAAACTCTTAAAACTACATTTCATGATACAGAAACAGTAGTATTATATGTCAACTGTATTAAAAAATGGCGCTTCTTATGTTGTCATTCTCCGTGGCGCTGCCTTGTCAGCTGTCAATCAAGCTGTCAATCAAAGTTAACCACGCCCTTATTGTCATACATTTTATATCTAAATACGATCTAAACTAAAGAGTTAGAAAAAAATTCACAGCCCTCATGGTTGTCAGGCACTCGGAACCTATCGAAAAATACAATAAAAGTCCATGGGACCAACCTGTAAAAACATGAATTTATGCTGTGAAAACGGACATTTTAACATGGGGGCTATGGACATTTGCTCCCTTTTGGGACCTTCCTCTAGCGGATTTTCGATGTATTGCAGTTTTTCGCACTTCCGGGTAGGCTTCATTTTTCAGATCAGAATGTTGCCGCTTGGTTAATGACCACCGACAGATCCCACGGCGGAATCAGTGGCTTTGAAACCCTGTTCAAACGCTGTGCACCTCTCATAAACCTGCATACAAGTGGGTGAGAGCGTCCACACCCATAGGCGCACCGCTTCTCGCCAGAGAGAAAAAAAGAGGACACTGAGTGTTTTCGTGCGAGGCGAAGAGATCGACGGCAGCCTGGCCGAACCTCTCCCACAACTGGCTCACTACCTGAGGGTGGAGAGTCCACTCTCCATACAGAGGATTCCCCCTGGACAAGAGATCCGCCCCCACATTCATTATTCCCGGAACGTGGGTTGCCTGTAGTGAATGAAAATGCTTCACGCCCCACAAGATTATTTTCTGTGCCAGACTGTGAAGCAGATGAGAACGTGTGCCTCCCTGTCGGTTTATGTATGCCACCGCTGTTGTGTTGTCCGACCTGATCAAAATCTGGTGGTTCCTTAGGAACCGCACAAAATGATTCAGAGCCAGAAAAACTGTTAACAGTTCCAGGAAGTTTATGTGTGCGTTTTGTAGCGAGACGGGCCATTTCCCTTTCGCTATCCAGCCCTCGCACACTGCACCCCAACCTGTGAGCGACGCATCAGTTGTAACCACCTTTCTCAGAGAAATCGTTCCCAGCGGAGTCCCTGACTCGAGAAAGGACCGATCTCTCCATTGATGGAGAGCGTGCATGCCGTGTGACGTCACTATCACTTTGCAGTTGAGGTGGCGTTTTGGACACAAGCCCTGCGCCGCTATCTAGTTCTGAAACTCCCTCATTCGCAACAGTCCCAGGGGAATGACAGAAACTGTAGAGTCCATCAGACCTAGAAGACGTAAACACAGTCTGAATGACACTCTGTTTCCTTTCTGAAAAAGGGAGAGACGAATAGTCTGAGATAACGTCTTTAAGGTCAACATTTTGAACTTGTATTTCCTGAGGTGTTTGTTGAGGTTCCGTAAATCCAGAATAGGACGGAGACCCCCCCCGCTCTTGGGAATAACGAAGTACCGGGAGTGAAAACCCTGATGGCTGTCCTCCGGCGGCACAACTCGAATAGCTCTTTTGCTCAATAAAGAGGCTATTTCTTCCTTTACAACCTGAGCTGACTCCCCCTCTGCTGCTGACATTAACACACTGTTGAAAAGTGGAGGTTTTACAGCAAATTGCAGACGATAACCCCGGCTTTTTGTGGATAAAACCCAGGGGTGTAAACCCAGGGGTGTAGCTCTCTGTATGAGCAGCGAGCGGACCGCAGCAGCTCTCGTTCACTAGTGACACGGCGGCGCCATCTAGCGGTAGAGCTGGGGACTGCAGCTCTGATCTGGACAATTTTGTTTTTGTGTGTTTTTTTCTTTTCAAACATTGCTGTGCCCTCGGCCCACTGCCTGGATGCACAGGAAACGTGTTTATTATTTTCACAGCACACATGTCTTTTTGAAAACAAAAAGGCCCTCTGCCCTCTGTTGTAACCCTGTGGGTGGAGGGAGGGAAACTTCTCTGTGAGGCACTGGGGGAACTGGTGCAAACTTCACAATTGAACTGGTCATCGGATAACTTTTTTCTGTGAACAATTCCTGTGTCCAACGTCTTCTCTTGGCGGGAGGGGGAGAAAATGGCCGCTCTTTTTGAGGGAGGAGGATAACAACAGATACTCCGTGAGTGCTGTTGTTCATCCCTTTGTCCTGAACATAATGAAGCATTATGTAGAAAAGGAACTGTATTGCACTAATTACTGTTACGATGCCAACCGTTTCAGAGGGTCGATTACCACATCTTGATGTCCAATGACTACAAGAGTAATGAAGAGCAGGCAAACTTACTATGTTGTACTATTTTACTTTAAGAATGTTGAATAACAAATCAAATACAATGTGTACATATTCACAGTCAAAGGATCACATAAATGTAAAGAAAATGTACATATGAAGAGCGTAGGCCTACGCAAAATAATAAACAAATAAACAATGAATTATCTCAACAGATTTGAATTTCAAGGATACAGATGTTAGCTGGTCTTGTGATTCGGCAGTGAAAACAATGATTATAAGAGTCCGTGTTAGTCTCTTCAAAATGCAACCTATCAGTGATGTAACGCTGTCATCTCAGACCCTCCGATTAATGATGAATCCTCTGCGACAATAAATGCAAGTAGACCTAGGATGTGTATAACTCGCCGTATGACTCTCAAATGTGGTTCTACAATAAACAAATAATGTAATCAGTAACAGAAAACTGTATAGATATGCAATTAACACGGCAGAACTGCTGAGACGTTACAACTCTATAATGGTTGATCATGTATGCCACTATTAACATAATATCTCACACAATCAGGTAATCACACTCTCATATAACATAAAATATAATGTAGCAGCCGTACATCAAGCTAAACAGTGAATAAGTGACACAATAATAATATAATGAATACTCAAAATGTTACTCACAATCTTCAACGACACACATTCAAGAATCGTCACCATGGAAACTTCAGCACGAAGATTAACGACGCTGCCAATGAAGACCACAAATATTCTTTCCTGCAGTTCACAAAGTGAAGGCGCTGCAGAAAGAGATTTTAATCTATCTTATTTTACTGCCTTTCAGGTAAGATTGCAGGACTTCAACTTTCCCTCAGGATCCAAACCGAAACAATGATCCGCTCTCGCACGCTTAGCTTAAGCCACGCCTCCTCACATTCAAATCAATGACCAACATAATAGCAGCACAGCCCTTATAATAAATGAACAAACTGAACATGGGCTTTTTTACATTTAGGTTGCTCGCCGTTTCTTCCCTCCCTGAGGGTTTGCTGGTCGGTGTCTGGCTGCAGCCGCTGCGAAGGATGGCTTTCTCCTCGGCTGAGCTGGCTTAGACTGTGGCTCAGTCTGCTGAGGCTGAGAAGGCCTAGGGCCTCTGAAAACTGACCGACTGACTCTGGGGGGCTTCAAACGTGGACCGTGGTGGTTGAGGAACCCTAGCAGCGGATCTGCGAGGGAGGCAAGTTTGGAAAGCCTCTCCCTCCTGCTTTTTCAGATAATACCGTTGTCGCATAGCAGTGACAGATGCCCCGAAAAGGGCTTTGGGCTCAACCGGGGCATCCAAGAATTCCACCTTTTCTCTGTCTGACAACCCTGACAGTCCCAGCCAGAGAGATCGCTCGCCGACCACTGCTAGGCCCATGCTGCGGCCGCAGCTCTGGACCGCACCTCTGGAAGTTCTCAGGTTGAGATCTGCAACAACACAAATCTCTTCCCAGAGGGCTGGGTTTGGTGTCCCAGCATCCATTTGCCTCCCCATCTCTTCCATAAGCTCTGCTTGATAAGCAGTGAGGAGAGAGGTGGCATTAAGAGCTCTCACTGCCAGTGCAGAAGAGCGATAAATCTTCTGAAAAACTGAGGCTGCTAAGCGCTCAGTGCATCCTGGCAGTGAAGCTGAAGCCGAGGAAAAGGCTGCCCTGCGGTTAGGGTGGAGATGATGTGCAACTGACAGCTGAACAGGAGGGGAATTTGACATCCCTAACTCCTCCATGTTATCCACATCCAGCCTAGAAAATCCTTTTACAGGAACCCTGTGTGAAAAAGGCTTATCCCAGAAACGTTTCATCTCTGAAACGCATGCGGGGACCGCTGGAATGAGCTGTTTCACTGGTGGGGCACGTGACGGCAGTCTCTTGCCGTCATAGAGATCTCTCTCTGCCCCCTGGCCCGTCGGCTGCGACGGCCAGTCTATGGAGAGTTTAGCCGCCGCCCTACGGCACATTTCCAGCAGGTCGAGCTCCGCCTGAGCTGGGGAGGGTGAACCTTCGCTTAACGCGCTGCCTGGCCGGGGGGGATTCGGCGGGAGGATCGCGTCGTCGTCATCCTCCTCACCATCGTCCTCCAACAGACGAGCGATGGAAAATCACATTATGAAATAAATGTTTTTCTCCAAAACACGTTGGCCACAATTATTCATACCCCTAGAATGTTTTATGAATAAAATATCTCTGAAGTATATTCCCATAAATATTTACCTTTTTTTAGCACACCAGGGGGACTAGGAACATGAAATTGTCCAGCCATGACTTCTTGTTTCACAGGATTTTAAATATGAGGAAACACAAAGGCCAAATTCCCTTAATCATCCATCACAATGTGTAAAACCAAATAATACAGTTCTGATTTGCAGCAAAAGATTGTTGAGCGTCACAAAATAGAAAGTGGCTGTAAGAAAATAGCTAAATAATTGAAAATACCCATTTTGACCATCAGGGCAATAATTAAGAAGTTATAATTAAGTAAAAATGTTACAAATCTGCCAGGAAGAGGACGTGTGTCTATATTATCTTAATGCATGGTGAGGAGGATGGTTTGAGTGGCCAAAGACTCTTTAAGGATCAAAGATGGAGAATTGCAGAGATTAGTTGAGTCTTGGGGGTCAGAAAGCCTAAAAAAAAAAATCAAACAACCCCTACATCCCCACATGTTGTTTGGGAGGGTTTCAAGAAAAATGCTCCTTGCTCATCCAAAAACAAACTCCAGCATATTCAGTGGTCAGACACGAATGGATCTGCAGACGGTACAGGGTTCTGTGGTCAGATGAAACTAAAAAAAGAGCTTTTTGGCAGCAAACACGCTAGATGGGTTTGGTGCACACAAGGATAAAAAGTACCCCATGTGTACAATTTAATATACCACTGGATCTTTAATGTTGTGGGCCTATTTTTCTGCTGGATGTCCTGTACTTCTTGTTCAGATACATGGCATTGTGGATTCTATCAAATATCAACGGATAAAAAAATCCAAACCGGGCGGCTTCTGCTAGAATTCTTATAATGGGCCGTGGTTGGATCTTCCATCAGGACAACGATCCAAAACAAACATCAAAATCAACACAAAAATGTGTTTCGGAGCACAAAAACCCAGTTCCCTGACCTGATGAGTGGAGTGAACTGAAGAGAAGAAGCATCAA
Source organism: Abramis brama (assembly GCF_963993115.1). Lineage (NCBI taxonomy): Eukaryota > Metazoa > Chordata > Actinopteri > Cypriniformes > Leuciscidae > Abramis > Abramis brama. Next base: position 25,569,908 of record NC_139975.1, read on the forward strand.
CATGGATCTGGGAATCTTAAGGATCTGGAGAGATTCTGTATGAAGGAATGATCGCTGATCTCTTGTCAGGTGTTCTCCAAACTCATCAGGCATTATAGGAGAAGACTCAGAGCTGTTATCTTGGCAAAAGGAGATTGCAAAAAGGTATTTACTAAAAGGGTATGAATAATTGTGACCAACATGTTTTGGAGAAAAACATTTATTTCATAATGTGATTTCCCCCCCAATCTGAATTATTTTACTTCAATGAAAGGTTAGAATTTAAAGGTTAAAATTTTTGGAATGAAAGATTTATTTTTTACAGCCATTTTTGATCATATTTACCGGGGGTATGAATATTTTCCGTACCCACTGTATGGTTTAAACATGGGTCTCTTGAAGGGCTTCTTTTACAAAAACCTTGCTCAAGTTTAGTTAAAAAAGCCTAAAACAATTGTTTGTTGGATTCTACTCATTGAGACCTAATACAAAAACGTAGTTTATAAATTATGATTTTTTTTTTCTATTTATCAGCAAATAACTCAGCACTACTTAGGAGTTTATCAAATTGGCTACATTCATTGTAAATTTCAGACTCTAAGCTTTCAAATGACATCTATTTTAAGTTGATAAAGGTAATATTTTTGAAAAATATTATGACTATTAATTTCGCAGCTAGGTGGCACCTACGGGGGGGTACACTCGGTTTTAGAGGAATAACTCAGCACTCGTTAAGAGTTGATCAAAGTGATTAGATGCATTAAAAAGCTTTAAAATGATACCTATTTTGTGTTGTTCCATTCAGTGGTTGCTTAGTAATTTGATTATGAATTTTTTTTGGGGGGGTTGGGGGTAACTTCGGGGTTAAGCATCCACAGCTGTGATAATGTGGAGGAGACTGTGAAGGAGACAGTAAAGAATAGGTTCAACAACAACAACAAAATATATTTTTTTAAAGTAAATATTTGAGTTTGACACATTCTTTTTAAGCTATGTTGCTAGGTCATATTGAATATACTACTCTTTACAGTCACTGTATTGTCAGGGTTAATGAACAAATGTATTAAGCTTTTTAAACTCTACACAACATGCATGCAACAAACATGATATTTTAAAGTCTTGATGCAGAACACGGCGTTTCTGGGCAGGGCCTCCAAAGAACTCTCCCCTCCATTTGGATGATCCGATGTCACAGTGTCTGGTTTGTGTTCCCTGGTTACCACTAGATGTCCTCCTTCCCCACGGTGTCTGTCACATTATGAACTGCATTCCCCACAATCCTTGTCTGTACCAATCACTGTTCATTGCACTCAGCTGTTCCCCGTCATCATTGTTCCCAGCTGTTCCCTGTTTCATTGTTAGTTCTGTGTGTATATATACCCTGGTTGTTTCAGTGTTTGTCACGGAGTCCTTGTCTATTATCACACCACTTCCGAGTTCTGCTTTGTTGCCTGTTTTGTATTGTTTTGTTTTGGATTGCTTCTTTGGTTTTGACCCCTGCCTGGACTGTTTGTGAGTATGGATTTCCCCAATAAATATTACTTACTGCTATTGGATCTTCTCCTCTTTTCCTGTGAGTGGATCGTGACATCCGGAGAATGACCAGGCTGGGTTGGAACGAACGACTGGGCAACATTCGTGACTCATAGTCTTCATGCTTCTGCGCCTCAGAGAAACAGAGACTCCACGGCGTTACCAAAGAGGCCGGAGGGAGTGATTGGAGCCTTTCTTTTTTTCAGCCAGATGAGCCCTGAAATTGCACGGCTTGGACTGCAAGCTGAGATCCGCGGCCAGAAATGAAAGGACGGGCACAGATGCACGGTGACGGCCTCCTCGAAGACATGCACACAGAGCCGTGGGCTTCCGGCTCGTCCTTGTGGGAGAAGATGGCCTGGATGGCAGCGTGGACACGCACCGATTGGAGTGCAGGCCACAACTTAACCACGTGCTCATGGAAGTCGTGGAAGAACGGAGTCCTACCTCTCGAAGCAGCCTGGCGGCGGCCCGACTAAACATACCTAGGAATGCGATTTACTCTTGGTATTTTGACTCGTCTGAAGCATTTCACGTCGAGTCCAGCGCGTCCGTGAAAAGGACCGGTGGAACGTGGCGACGGCACAGGACTATGACCCAGGCCTCGTCATCACCGTCGTTTCTGGGTGGGGGAGGGCCCACTAGCGGCTCCCTGATGGCAGTGGGCCTCGACCCCGTAATAGTATGAGCAAAAACCCTTCCTGGTTGTCAAGTGTGGCGCAGTGCACGCACGTGGAGTCCAAGAAGGCCACTGTTGTAAAGTTTTCTTTGTTCGAAGCAGAGACCAGTGAGACAGTTGGGATCGCGTTCAACAGAAGTTATTCTTTATTGAGAACTCCTCTGTACGCGGCTGTAGAAACGTCCAACATGATCTAACTGAGGGAACTTTACATGGTATCTTATAGGCCATTCAGTGGGCTGTCCTTAAAGGTGCTGAACTTACACACAGCCTTAGAGATGACTACTGAATCTAATCATCTAAAGACAATAGAGGCAATTACCCCCAACTGAGATAATGGTACCCCCAAATTGTATAAATAACACATGGTCACGAGAACGAAGACTTTGTAACATTCACATATAGTTCAACTCTGAGTAGGAAGATTAAAGACTTCCCCAAAAGGTATAAACAACAAATGGTCACGAGAGCTAAGACTATGTAACCTTCACACACAGTTCAACACTTAGTTGGAAGATCAAAGACTAACAAAACCCCTTCAAAGGCACCTGTTAAATCTAATCAGTAAATGGATGCCCTCATGTTCACCTTGAATGCCCAATACAGTATAGTTCACCTTAGTTTTTTATGTGATGTTATGTAGGGAAATAGGATCAGCAGATCTAAAAACATATTCTTAAATTTTAATCCTTCAGTCCCCTCTTTGAGAGTTCTTAAAATAACTCTCACAAAATACAAATTTAAACACTTGAAAGTTCATTCTTGTAACTTGAAAAAGTTACAGGCACGCATAACTTATTCTGTGTTGTGTCCTTGATTTACATGAGTGTCATAGTTCTTCTCAAAACCATAACTGTTGACACCTGCGACGCAGGGTGTAAAATGTCATACAAACTACATGATTCCACAGAAAACCATGTAGCATAAGAGTGGAAGTCTTGAAAGTCCATGGCGCCTGAATAGCTGTGAAGTCTGTTTCCTGTAGAGTCCATTTGTCACGTAGAGTCGCTCTGATGACTCGTCCCTCATGAGGTTTGTTCATGGAAATCTGAGGTGATGTTTTATACCAGGATGCAGCTTGTGAAGACATCATGGCATACACACATACCTGTAACACAATAAAACAAAGAAACGGCAGACCAGCAGTATTCATGCATGGACTTCATTCTTCCATAAGTCGCACATGTTCTGTGTTGATTTTCTGTAATTGCATGTTGACACAGAAACGAACATGCGATTAGGGTCTGTGATGTCTCTGCGCTGTGTATTTTTTTTTATTATTATTTTTATTTTTTTTTATGGTTGGAACTCATTTTCTCGTGAACAAGTTTCTGAACCATGAAGAATTATCTTCAGTCATCTGGTGTGTAATTTTGTTGAAAGATCAAGATTGCTTGTTGGTTAACTTGACATTAACCCGGTGCAGCACTCATGTAATGGTGCAGGCTTGTAGTCTTGATCATGTCGATGGATGACTGAAGGTTTCGTATGTCTCTGCGTTGTGTATTTTTCTTCTGTGTTGGTTGGCTCTGCAGTGGGTCTAGTTGTTTTCTTGAGGTTGTGGCTTCATATGCAGGTGAGGAGGTCTTTGCATATGGGTCTCAGGAGAGCCATCAAGTGTTTATCTGCAAAGAGGAAGAAAGAAAACAAAAGACGACAGAGCAGTATTTGTCCAAACACTAGGGTTGTAGCGTTTTCAGAGTCTGCTGTTGTTGTTTCATTCTTTCCCTATTTCTTAATTTATTTGACACCTATGGACCAGTGAGGTAAGGATGGACTAAATCGGGAAAGGCCTATGAGGTAGTGTCTTCACCCTGGGTTCACCCCCGAACGCCTGTTGCGTCAGTTCTTCCCAGGGCTCCTCACTTGTCCGTGTCCTATTCTGTCCCTGTGTTGTGTACACACTGAACAGTGTGTGAGAAAATTGGCACATTTCCATTCTCCAGTGAAACATCAGTCCTAATAAACATCATTAACAGAGGATGGTGTCTGATTGTAGTGTTCTGCAGTAACATTTAAGTCTGTGAGTATACTGAATGTTCCCCAAACAAAGGCTGTGACAGTCACTAAGTCTTTCATCTTTGTTGTGAGTTACTGGGGAGATTAAGCAATCACAGCCCAAATGGTTAACACCTCAAAAAGCTTAGCCACGAGTCCAATGACGAGGGGAGGGGTTGCTTTAAAGTAGCAAACAAATGTAGTAAGAGCTGCATAACATTGTCAACTTGTCTTAAGTTATTTTTGTTTTTTCTACATTCTTTTCCAAAATGTCCGTGCTTGCCACAGTAAGAACAACTGGCTTCTCTAGGACTTTTGCGTTTCTTTGGCTTCTCTGAGTTGACCTTAAAGGATGCTGCTGCAATTTTTACCCTTGCCTTGACATCAGAGTCTCTTTCCCAAGTAGCTAACTTGTCCAAGTTGTTTTGCAGGGTTCTACTGGACCATGTTAGTTCTAAGTAAGGCAATGCATTTTTATGTTCTGACAGAAGACCCTGAAACCATGCGCGAACTAGGGGACCATTATCACCTAGCACCTTTTCTGCAGTATCTGCAATTCCACTGTACACTGCAACTACCTGACAGAACCTCTCAGTATATTCACTCACAGTTTCTTCTTTCTCTTGTACACAATTGGTAATTTTCGACCAGTCCACTTTCGGTCCAACAATGTCCTTTAACACTTTCAGAACTTCCTCTCTCAATTCATCTTTACTGGCTTGTTGCAGTTCAGAATTGTTTACAGCACTTTCAAAATCATTGAATTCTGACTCAGTCAAGATCTGTGATATTAGCTGGGTGATTTCAGCTAGAGTCATATCATAGAGCCGCATCTTTTTGGACAACTCTCTCCTAAACTCAGAAAAATTTCTTTGCACTGATGGCAAACTTTCAGCAATTCTCTCGATCTCTTTAGGACCTAAAGATGTTTTGACTGCTTGTGGCTGCAATATGGGGGTTGCAAATGAAACTGTATGAACACCTTTTCCCTGAGGCTTTTGTCTAGCTACGCACACTTCAACTGCATTTACATTTGCATTGACCTTGTCCTCTATACTATCAAAAGAATGTAAATCAGGATAGCTTTCATCTGACTGTTGGTCTTCCAAATCACATTTGGTTGAGGCTTTGTTATGGCCCACCTTTGTCTTGAGACAGGACATGTGAGTCTGCAATTGTTTGTTCTGATCGGTTAACTTAGCAATAAACTGATCTTGTTCTTGTGCAATGGATAAGCTAAATTCTCTGTGACAACAGATAATGGCTTTGACATCGTTCTTGCGAATACTTTCTCCTAGTACCTTCTTACAATCTTCAATTGTCCACACTCTGTCGGCATCAATGCCAAATTTCTTTGTTAAATTCAATCTGACTTTCTCAGTCACGATGGAGTCCATGTGCTCTGATAACAAAGACTTGAATTCACTATCTGTCCAAAAAGGTGTAATCTGTCTAGTACTTTTCCTAAACATTTTGTGAATTTCTGTTACCACAAACAAACACTAAAAAAACTTCTCTCTACTGTCTTGCAAACAGAGGGTACAATCTTATTAGCACATGAGGCTAAATCTAATTCTAAAGCTAATTCTCTAGCTTACAGATAGGTCTTCTCTAGCAAGAGCATACACACAATATTAACATGTAACTGTTAATCTTCCCTGCCAACAACAGAGGATCAATTTCATCTCTAAAAGAAAACTTTTTAGAGGCTTATCTTTAGTTAACCAAACTCTACAGCTGTTTGTTAACTACTTCTCTGAACGGCGCAGAGGAAAACATTTGTACTGGTCTGCATTGGTTCTTTGAATGGAGTGAGAACTCACCGAATCGTTGGTTGTACAGAAAAATTTCGTCTGGAACTCAGTCAGCTTTGTTGAGATCTTTGAGCTTGAAGTTTCAAGATTCAGTCTGGTACTCAGTCAGGCATTGAGATCTTTTTGGAGCTTGAAGTTTTCAATCTGGAGGAAGCTGGAAAGATTCAGTCTGGCAATCTTTGTCAGATCTTTTGTTGAGCTTGAAGTTTCAAGATTCAGTTCTTTGAGCTTAAAATTCTTTGAGTTTCCTTCTCCATCCGAGTCCCGGCAGCATCTGTTGTAAAGTTTTTTCTTGTTCGAAGCAGAGACCAGTGAGACAGTTGGGATCGCGTTCAACAGAAGTTATTCTTTATTGAGAACTCCTCTGTACGCGGCTGTAGAAACGTCCAACATGATCTAACTGAGGGAACTTTACATGGTATCTTATAGGCCATTCAGTGGGCTGTCCTTAAAGGTGCTGAACTTACACACAGCCTTAGAGATGACTACTGAATCTAATCATCTAAAGACAATAGAGGCAATTACCCCCAACTGAGATAATGGTACCCCCAAATTGTATAAATAATACATGGTCACGAGAACGAAGACTTTGTAACATTCACATATAGTTCAACTCTGAGTAGGAAGATTAAAGACTTCCCCAAAAGGTATAAACAACAAATGAGCTAAGACTATGTAACCTTCACACACAGTTCAACACTTAGTTGGAAGATCAAAGACTAACAAAACCCCTTCAAAGGAAACTGTTAAATCTAATCAGTAAATGGATGCCCTCATGTTCACCTTGAATGCCCAATACAGTATAGTTCACCTTAGTTTTTTATGTGATGTTATGTAGGGAAATAGGATCAGCAGATCTAAAAACATATTCTTAAATTTTAATCCTTCACCACGATGGCGTGGGCCGGGGCCGGGCCCAGGCAGGTGGCATAGTACTCGTAGGTGTGGTGACCCCTTTGTTTGATTGATTGGTCAATATTATGTATGAGGAATATACATTTCGGTAAGTTGTACTGTATCTTTCAACAGTGTTCATTCGTGTTTAACGTTATTTACTATCAGCTAGAGATGATCGGTTCACGTGCCACTAGGGATCTGTCGCATCACATTTTAGAATGAACAGTGACAGTAACAGAAGCTCATACAATGCATTTTAGCAGGCTTAATTAAGCATGAAAATAACTGAAAGAAATATATATTTGATGAACAAATTAAGCCAACTAATATGATTTATATTCTTTTGGTTTATCTACTAATACATTTAAAAATTACAAATGCAGTGAAAATTCAGGCATCGGTTACGGTATTGGTATCGGCGAGTACCAAAAATGAAAGTATCGGTATCAGACTCGTTCTGCAAAAAGTGGTATCGGTGCATCCCTAATAGAAATAGGCCTTCACTCACACACACACACACATACACACACACACACATATATATATATATATATATATATATATATATATAATGCACATTTGAAAAACTTTTTTATATATAAAAATAAAATGTATATTTATTTGCAACAGTTGTGTTATTTGCACAAGATGTAAAATAAGTCTTTGATGTCCCCAGTGTGTGTAGGTGAAGTTTTAGATCAAAATAAAAATAATATTTTTATATAGCATGTTAAAATTGTCACTTTTTGAGGGAGAGCAAAAATGCACCGTTTTTGTGTCTGTCCCTTTAAATGCAAATGAGCTGCTGCTCCTGGCAAAGGGGGTGGAGCTTCAAAGTGTCCTTTTACCTCACACAGGCCCTGATCACACCAAAGAGTATAGAAGCCCAAGAGGCGAAACTCAATAGAGAGCCTAAGTCCCTCCCCTCCGCTTCCGGCTCATGGGACCTTACTTCGGAAAAAATATGTATGGTAGTCAATGGCGAGAGACAACTTATCTTTTTATTCCGTCTGAACTGTGCCCTGAATTACACATATGAAGTTTGTCAATTTAAAAGATAATTATGAAAGTCAAGAAAGTCGTAGTTTGTCATAAAACAGAAGAGTAACATTTAGTTTTATGTGAAAATCGCTCAATGAACTACATCTCTCGTCTCGCACTATGCACGTCACAAGATCCGTTGCTCGTATGTGTGCAGTCTGGTACAAAACACTCAGGCATGACGGCGTAACGTTACAATTATAACGTAAGACTATAGAAACAGACAGACGTTAGCTTCAGTAAAGTTAGCTTCATTCATTGAGAGAAAAGGTATGACGTCACACGTGCGCCTTTTGGGTTTGTAGTCTCTGTAATTACGTATTTTCACAGTCTTATACCTCAACAGTTTTATATCAAACTGCGACTTTCTTGACTTTAAAATGTATATTTTCAATTGACAAACATCATATGTGTAATTCAGGGCACAATTCAAACGAGATCAAAATATTGTCTCGCGCCATTGACTACCATACAATATTTTTCCAAAGTAAGGTCCCATCATGGTGGTCAACCGGAAGGGGAGGGACGCTCCATAGCAACAGTTGCCCCCATGACGTGACGGCGCGGCCGCCATTATGGACTGAAAACTGAAGGAAAACGCCGAAAAATAATGTTTTAAAAAGTCAATGCCACTGAACCAACTTAACATAACAAAAACTTAACGTAACTTAATTTTTTCTGGCCGTCATATATAAATATGAAAACAATTTAAAATACATTAATGAGGATGACCGACGTTAAATGACAGAAAATGTTACGTCTATGTGTTGGTTATGCATGGCCTAATTACCCTTAGGAAAATAGTATTTTAAGACAAAATATTACTATAGAAGTAGTATTTGGGACATACTATAGAAGTACGATAAGACTACTATAGAAATACTATAGCGGCTCTAGGATATTATAGCGGTATTACAGAACATAACATACTTCTGTGATGTTCTGTAATACCTCTATAATATTTTAAAGCTGCTATAGTATTTCTATAGTAGTCTTATCGTACTTCTATAGTATGTCCCAAATTACTATAGTATTCCTATAAGATTTCTATAATATTTTGTCCCAAAATACTATAAGATTCCTATAGTACTTTTTCGTAAGGGTATGTCCCCCTCCGAATCGGCTTCATTAGCCTACCACTTACGGTTTGCAAAGATACAATTATAAAATTACTGCAAACATTTAATCTATCAATATTTGTTCTATTATGCATTTTCCTTGTTATATGAATAACAGAAATTCATGAAATAATATATAGGCAGATGTAACAGGGTTAAAAAGAACATTTGATTTAAAGAGTATTGTGTGAATTTCATAAAATAAGGCATTTGGTTGTATTTATTGGTGTTAGAAGGCTCCCCTCCTGTGGCTATTAATGGTACTGCAGATATTGGATTTTGTCGCTCTTTTCTTGCCGTACCGCAGCAGATTCAAGTGTCGACGCTGCGGGTATGTATGGTTTTTCATGCTCTGACGCATTAACAAATTAATTGTGAAAATGATACGTTTCAAGTGAATCTTTTCGACGCAATATATTTCATACATATATGTGCACATATAGATAATGCATTTAGCACCTTAACACGGTTGTTGAGAGTATTATAAGATGTATTGAATTTCCATGTGCGTCACACGTGCGGAGAGGGAGTAAAATCTTTCCGTGGCAGGGGCAGCTGCCACCGGCGCCTGTCACTCGACCTGCCACCGCTATATGCGCCTGTCACTCGACCCGTCACGGCTATACTCGCCTGTCCCGCGACCCGTCACGGCTATACGCGGCTGTCCCGCGACCCGTCACGGCTATACTCGCCTGTCCCGCGACCCGTCACGGCTATACTCGCTTGTCCCGCGACCCGTCACGGGTATATGCGGCTGTCCCGCGATCTGTCACGGCTATACTCGCCTGTCACTCGACCCGTCACGGCCAGGGGCGGCGCCAGAGATTTAGAGATTTTTTTTAACGCATGTGATGAGGGGGTGCTAGATCATTGACAAGGGGATTAATATTTAATATTCAATTATTTTAATGACCACAATTAAAGTTTAAAATTAAACTTTAAAATGCTAAAATTGCAGATCTCTATCCGTGCCTTGCTCTTGAAGATATTGATGATGCCAATACTATCGATCCTTTACTGCTAAACTGCCCTACACGGTTGTCTGAGGATGTGGCTGATGTGTCACCTGTGAGCGAGCGACTGAAGTCAGTTGGTCTGGACAGTCTTAACATTGACTCGTGCGATGTTTCAGATGCATGCAAGCAATGATTGCTGAACCTGATTCTGAGTTATGAAGACATCTTTTCACAAGGCCATCTTGATTGTGGGGAAGCTAAGGGTTTCGTGCACAGAATACACCTTTCAGACACCAGACCATTCAGGCTTCCTTTCAGACGGGTAGCACCCGGTCAATATCAAAAACTGCGTCAAGTGCTGACTGAAATGGAGGAGAAGGAGATAATTAGGAGATCTACCAGTGAGTATGCTTCTCCTCTCGTTCTGGTCTGGAAAAAGAATGGGGACCTGCGTGTGTGTACAGACTTCCGCTGGTTGAACAGGAGAACGCTGAAAGACGTGCACCCTCTTCCACATCAGGCGGATTGTTTGGCAGCACTCGGCGGTAACACCCTGTTTAGCACGATGGATCTGACGTCTGGATTCTATAATATGCCGCTGCATGAGGATGACCGCAAGTTTACCGCCTTTACAACACCTATGAGCCTTTTTGAGTACAATCGGTTACCTCAAGGCCTCTGCAACAGTCCTGGCAGCTTTATGCGTATGATGACCAACATATTCGGTGATGAAAACTATCTCAGTCTCCTTTGTTATCTGGATGATTTAATTGTCTTCGGTCCAGATGAGAAAATTGCTCTTGATCGCCTGGAAATGGTGTTTGGCAGTCAAACAATCTTAAGCTGGCTCCAAAAAAATGTCACCTGATGAAGAAATCAGTGAAGTTCCTTGGGCATATGATTGATCAGACAGGTGTATCCACGGATCCAAGCAAAGTTGAAAGCATCTCTAAGATGCCAGTTTGGATTTGATGGAGCTTGATGGTAGATGTCCTTCTCAGAAGATAATAAGATCATTCTTGGGAATGGTGAATTACTACCAGCACTTTAATCCAAACTATTCTGCTGTAGCCAAGCCACTCTTTAATCTTCTGAAGGGTCAAAAGACGAGAGCGAAGAATCCGAGGAAGCTGGATCATGCTCGCCAAAATAGGAAGTTGAAACCTAGTGACTGGACACAAGCTCAGGACCAGGCTGTTGAGAGGTTGAAGACATCATTGGTCGAGAGTGTTGTCCTTGCACATCCAGATTTTGATCGCCCTTTCATACTAGTAACGGATGCCTCTTTGGACGGTATTGGAGCTGTGCTCTCACAGGTCCCCAGAGGGGGAGACAAAAGCCAGGCCGGTAGCCTTCGCCAGTAAGTCTCTTTCTCGGTCGCAGCAAAATTATCCAGCACATCGGTTGGAGTTTTTGGCCTTAAAATGGTCAGTATGTGATAAATTCAGCCATTGGCTCAAAGGACATGAATTCACTGTCTTGACTGACAATAATCCTTTGGCCCATATACTTACAAAGCCCAAACTTGATTGCTGCGAACAACGTTGGGTGGCTAAACTGTCTGGCTACAACTTTGACATAAAGTACGTGCCTGGTCCCCAAAACACGCTGATGCCCTGAGCCGGGTTCCGTTTGTCAGAAATGATGTCACGCAGAGACTGCTCAAAGAGTCATATGGAGCACTTCTAGCTGATTCCAGAGGGATGTCTACAGTTTCAGTGCAGGATGCTTTCAGACGTTTGTGTGATTCAGAAAAGGGGCAGTGTGTTCTTAGTCAAGGTCAGTCATGCAAATCTAACATCCAACAAAACAAAGACCTTCTGACAGTCACAAATGCAGATGTCTCTGCTATATTGAACTCACATGTTGAGTGGAACATCGGTGCCAGGACACAAGCAATGTCTGTCATGGATCACTTACCCCAGATGATGTCTGTGGGGCAGGAAACTTTGCCAGCCTATTCAGAACAGGAGCTGCGGGAAAAACAGCTCACCGACAAGCTTTTGTCCAGAGTTTTCTATTATGTTGAGCGTCAACGTAGACCTTCAAGAAGAGAAAGGGCAAGGGAATCAATGTTTGTTGTTCGATATCTGAAGCACTGGGAGAAACTAGTTGTCAGAAATGGTATCTTGTACAGAGTGTCTCGAGATCAACTATCAAGAATAAAACACTATCAGTTTGTTGTCCCTGAGTCTCTAGTGAGTGTTGTCTTAAGAGGAATCCATGACGATTGTGGTCACCAGGGTCAGTCGGCAGCGCTTCTTTTAGCTAAACATGGATCAAAATGTGAGGGACTATGTGTGACTATGCCAACGCTGCACTGTGAGCAAAACAACTGATCCCTCTGGAAGAGCTCCCCTGGAGAGTATTTCAACAAGTAGACCGTTAGAGCTTGTCTGTATTGACTTCTGGTCAGCAGAAGACTCCAATAACAGGTCTGTTGACGTCTTGGTGGTGACCGATCATTTTACGAGACTGGCACAGGCCTTTGTGTGTAGAGATCAGTCTGCCAAACAGGTTGCCAGGAACCTATGGGACAGATATTTTTGCATTTTCGGCCTCCCAGAAAGAATCCATAGTGACCAGGGCCCGAGCTTTGAAAGTAAATTGATCCGAGAGCTTCTAAGGGTCTCTGGAGTAGGCATGTGCCGGTATCAAATTTTCATGCTGCGATTAATTGATTGAGCTTTTATCACGGTATACGGTATTATCACGATATTTTAATTGCTATAATTATTAAAGGTTAAAAATTAACAAATTAAATTAAATACAATTTGGTTTTCATTATAATAAATTATGACAGATATAAATATAATACAAATGTAATATAGTGCACATATTTAGCAAAATACTCCTCTCTATAGCTATTTTTTCTAGTCAACTAACGTGTTTGGTCATTAAATGGCTTTCCTGAGGTAAATGTAACGTTCTGTGACATAATTGTTCACCTGCAGTTTTATTGACCTCTTTCCGTGGTTGAAAAACACTGATTGATCGATATTATGTATGAGGCATAAATACCTTTCGGTAAGTTGTACTGTATCTTTAAATAAAAAGTAACAGATGATCGGTTTACTTGAACTGAGGCGCTACAGCAATCGGTCACGTCACATTTACAAGCACCAAAACGGTATTTATTGTCTGAATTTCGTAATAAAATGGACAGAACATGAGAGCTGAGAATTTTTTTCATATCAAAAGTAACCTGTTCTGTCTAGTCTGTCGGTGTCAGTGTCCTCTTTGCTCCGTGATTTTTCTCTGCATGAGAAAATGGATGTGTGGCACGAGAGCGTGTGAAAAGTGTCGATTGCGTGAGTCTCACGCTGAATGCGTAGAGTTGACAGCCCTGCTTTTAGAAGGGGGATAAATCGTCAGCAGCGTTCCTCCTTCCGCCATGCTTCTTCTCCATGTGAGGATTGTTTACATTAAACTAGAGTGCGCACTGCGCCGCATGCACACAGTGCTTCTACATGTGGGGATTGTTTACATCAGAGTGCGCACGTGTTTCGCGCAGCATATACGCAGTGTTTGTTTAAGCGGTTGATGGAAAATAAGCTAATGCGCGTTCTATAAATATAAATTCTGATCTATTATTTTTCACGGTATTTTGAAGTGCCCGCGATAACAATATCATGCATATTCATTACCGCGATTTATCGCATTACCGAATACCGGCACATGTCTACTCTGGAGTGAACAAGTCGCGCAAAACACCGTATCACCCAATGGGTAATGGAAGTGTGGAGCGCTTTAATAGAACCCTTGGAAATATGATTCGGGCTTTGTCACCAGATGTGAAGAGAGATTGGCCGAGACGGTTGCAGACACTGACATTTCTGTATAATTGCACAATCCATGAGACGACAGGATATGCTCCTTTTTATTTGACATTGACATTCTGTTTCGCTCTGTCTTGAATGATCCAGATGTGACCTGCTGTGACAAGTTCGTATCCACTCTGGTCAAAGATCTGAAAGAAGCGTTACAGATCGCACAACAACATGCAATGAAAGAACAGAAAAGACATGCAGAGTTGTACATCGCATTACCGAATACCGGCACATGTCTACTCTGGAGTGAACAAGTCGCGCAAAACACCGTATCACCCAATGGGTAATGGAAGTGTGGAGCGCTTTAATAGAACCCTTGGAAATATGATTCGGGCTTTGTCACCAGATGTGAAGAGAGATTGGCCGAGACGGTTGCAGACACTGACATTTCTGTATAATTGCACAATCCATGAGACGACAGGATATGCTCCTTTTTATTTGACATTGACATTCTGTTTCGCTCTGTCTTGAATGATCCAGATGTGACCTGCTGTGACAAGTTCGTATCCACTCTGGTCAAAGATCTGAAAGAAGCGTTACAGATCGCACAACAACATGCAATGAAAGAACAGAAAAGACATGCAGAGTTGTACAACCGAAGGGTAAAAGGACTACTCATCGAAACAGGTGACCAGGTGCTCTTAGCGAATAAAACCGAAAGGGCTAAGAAGAAAGTTGCTGACAGATGGGAGTCAACAGTTTACACTGTTGTGGATCGTAAACCAGACACTCATACTTACAGGATCCGTAATCCAGCCACAGGTCAGCAAAAAGTGGTTCATCGAAACCTGTTGATGTTGGTGAATTTCTTACCAGTGAACGTTGAGCACCCTCAGTCCGATCAACTTTCTGGTGTATCCACTTCTTGCCAGAGGTCATCTTCAGTCCTGTCATTGTGTGCAGTGGAGGATGAGTCTTTAGGAGGCGATGCGGTAGTATCTGAGCACACAGAGGATAGCTACAGCAGTGTTACAATGGATGACTCGGTGATGACGAGAGGCAAGGTGATGGCCTCATGTGATGATGCTGACGTTAATTGTGAGGATGATTCTATGTCAGTTCAGGAATCTGATACCAGAAACAGAACGATAAGTTGGGTTTCGGAGCTGCCTGAGGGATCACATCATGAGTCTGATCAAACCCCAAGTGGAGTTCTGGTAGATCCTGTAGCTGAGGCCTTCCTTTCTGCACCAAAAAGCCATGTATCTGACATGTCAAGAGATGTAAGAACATCTGTTTCTGATGGAGACACAAGAGGTGGTTCAGATTCACATGAATCCGATTCTGAGACGGTTGCACCTGAGACCTGCTGTCAGACTCTCTAAAATGGAGAGTGACTCACAGGGTCGCAAGACGACGTAAAGTACATGCATCTGATGAGTTTTATCAGAGCCCGTCATTCTCTGGTTTTATCGAGTTGATGTCAATAGCACGCGCTATAATAGGCATATTCATATTTTGCCGCTATGTGAAAAAATCCAGCAAAATGCGCCGACGTGTTTGTCAACCCCAGAGGATTAACTTTAGCCTAACCATAAATTGTGATTAAAATATATATGATCACTCACATCAAGACGCCGCTGCGGTGGAGTCCATGCAGGAGGAGTGGCGTTTGGCACTGCGCCGCTTTTCAGCGCGAGCTGTGTGGAGAAGCCCATTTCCACAAGCAATCCCGCGTAAAATGCAGGTTTCACACTCACGGTCTTCCAGGCCAAGTGCATGCAAACACTGGCGCCTAATTTCCAAGTCTGCTGGAAAGCTATGCAGTCCAGCAGTGCTGTTGCAACCAGCAACACTACACCTACGTACCCTCCTGCCCACTGTACAATACAGATAAATCTACGCTAGCTCATACCAAGGGCGTGGTGAGCTCGTACCAGGGGCGTGGTGAGCTGGAACCTGCTTACGTCACCTGCCACCGCTTACGTCACTTGCCACTGCAACATCCAATAGGAAAATTCAACTGCAGTAGCCACCGTTCAACCTTAAGAGGGCAGCACTCAGACGTTTTTACACCATATATTGTAAAATTAAAACACTTTATACCCAAATGTCAAAAAAGTTCAATCAATGAACAGCACTAATAAAGCCTCATTCTTACAGATCATTAACTAAAAAAAGTTGGTTTAGGGTTTAGTTACCCTTTAACTATCTGACGATTATTTGTATTATGAGTTGAGTGAATGTAATTTCTATCTTTCTAGTCCATATGAATGTCTGCAGTCTGTCATCAGCCAATGTAAATTGTCTTTCTTCTTGTTGTTTCCAAAAAAAAGATAAATTCAAGCTGAACCCCATTTGTGAGTGTGTCCTTCCACATCCGTTACACAGACACACAGTAATAAGATATTTATTCAAATGTTGATTTTGAAATTAGTGAACATCATATATATGATTTGGAAAAATAAATAAATAAATACAATTATAAATGAACATTTCTAAAGACAGTTAATCTTTTACATAGAATATCACAAAAATATGAACAACTTGTTTTTTCAACATCTTCAGTGAAAGTGCACACAGTGAACGTTTCAATGGCAAGAACAAAAAAAATCTGTGAATGTCCTATTACAGGCGGAAAGGTACAAAAAAAGATGTGCAATCTAGCAAGTGCACACCAGTGTTGTTTTTGGCAGCCCTTTTAGTTTTAGTCTTAGTCTTTTGGACGAAAATGCTTTTTAGTTTTAGTCACATTTTAGTCACTTATAAACTTGATAGTTTTAGTCAAGTTTTAGTTGACGAAAACGCAAAAAGGTTTTGATCAAGTTTTAGTCAATTTTAGTAAAAAAAAAAAAAGTAGTCTTTAACAAATTAATTTAGGTTAAAAAGTATTGGAAATGGGCTTAGGTTTGACAGGTTGTAGCAAGTGTTGCAATTCATAAAACAACAGTTAACCTTAAAACCTTTGCATAATAAACTTTGAGCTACTACAACATTACACACAGATAAAGTGGTAACAGTGGAATCACTGTTTTACTCCAAAAAAGCCAGGAATAAAAACACTTACTTTGGCAATTGTGGCTTTATTTGAGAAATTGCTAAAGTGCAATGAACAACATGCCCAAAATATTAGGAATGCATACTTGAATTTATAGTATGAAACAAACATGACACTTGAAGTGTGTTTAACATAAAAATGAATAAGACAATCCCTGAATACTGTAAACACTGTATTTGGTCTTTAAAGAAAGCAAACTAACTTACTAAATAAATAAAAACAACGTTGGTTTAACACAATGAATTAGAGTGCAGCCTCTAGTGCAGTCTCACAGCAAGCCCAAACAGAATATCACAGTAACATATCTGTAAAAAAAAAATTAAAAATTAAATGCTCGTTAAAATAGCCTACTGACCTCGATTCAGTTTCAGGAAAGCACTTCTTTCTAAAATGACTCTTGCTCTATTACGACGGCCACGACTGAGGTCACCTGTAATGCTAAAGACTCTCTCAGCAAATGCTTGAGATGCTGGCATGGCCAGAAGGTCTAAGGCAATAGGTTTTAGGCTCAGATAAACAGAATCTCCCTGTGCAGCCCAAAATTCTAGGGCAGTCTCTTGGTTTGTAGGCTGTGACAACTGCTCCTTGAATTTCTTGATTTCCTCCTTGACACACGGCTTTGAGAGGGTAGACTTGGAAGGCCGGCTTGGTTTGGACAAGAATCTGAATCTGGGCCGCTTGTTATGAGGCTGCTCTTCTTTGGATTCTTCTTCTCCCTGCTCTGGCTCCTCATCTTCAGCCGCCTCCTCCCGTACAACTGGTGGCACCAATTGAGCAATATAATCTTCTGATCTTCTCAGAAGTGCCTCTATTTGCTCATCATCATTTTCAAGGAGTGCTTCAGGTGCAACTGTCGGGTCAAGGAAGCATGCAGCAGCAGCGAGAGGTGAAAACTTGGAGTCAGTGTGATCAAGAAAGCAGCTGAACCTCTTGTCCATGTTTGCCTTCATCTTAATTGCCAGGGAAGCGAGGTCCTTAAAGCTAGATCCCTGGGCATGGGGGAACTCAGACAGGTGACCCTGCAGGTCCAGAAGGGCAGGCACCACAAGGGATAATGACTGTGTGTCACTCTGGAGCAACTGGGTATGCTCAGCGAAGGGGATGAGTAAATCTCTGAGAGCGGACAGCTTATGCCACTCACTTGACAGTAAATAGTCCCAGCTCATCCCATCCGCAACCTGAACTACTGAGTCCTTGATTTGGAGAAGCCGTAATATCATCTGATATGTGCTGGACCATCTAGTAGGGCAGTCTTTGACCAGGGTTAGTTGACACAGCTGCAGCAGTCGCTCAGTTGCCACCGATGACTTGCGGAAGAGCTTAACAAGACCTCTATACGGTGTACATTTGAGGACATCCTCAGACCTCAGACATATGAAGACAAGGCATCATGCCTCAGACTAAAAGGCTTCAGTCATTGGACAAAACGGCATCGCGCCTCAGACTGAAAAGCTTCAGGGCTCAGGAAAAACAATGTCAGGTGTCAGGTCTCGTACAATTAGGCATCAGACGAAACAGCCTCAGACAAAAAGGCATCAGACATAAAGACATCGGACGAAACGGACTCAGACTAAAAGGCATCAGACAAAAAGGCATCGGACGAAACGGACTCAGACTAAAAGGCATCAGACAAAAAGGCATCAGACGAAACGGACTCAGACTAAAAGGCATCAGACAAAAAGGCATCAGACGAAACGGACTCAGACTAAAAGGCATCAGACATAAAGGCATTGGACGAAACGGACTCAGATGGAGTTTGAAGGTTCACATTGCCCCGCCACATGTGACATCACATGTACGCAACACAGAGTAGGGAGTGAGACTGTGTTGATGTACGCGATTCATAGCTTGAAAGAACGCTTCACTTGTTACATTTCTGAAGTCTCTAAGGTTGATTAAAAACAAGAAAAGTGACAGATTCTTGAAATATTATGATGATATTTTTGACAATACCACTGATGCATAATGTTTCCTCTGTGTATTTATTTATTTATTTGAAGCTTTACATATACTTATCAACATAATTAGTGTATATATATATATATATATGTATATATATATATATATATGTATATATATATATATATATATGTATATGTATATATATATATATATGTATATGTATATATATATATACAGTACAGGCCAAAAGTTTGGAAACATTACTATTTTTAATGTTTTTGAAAGAAGTTTCTTCTGCTCATCAAGCCTGCATTTATTAGATCAAAAATACAGGAAAAAAAATGTAATATTGTGATATATTATTACAATTTAAAATAATTGGTTTTCAATTTATTATACTTTAAATTATCATTTATTTCTGTGATGCAAAGCTGAATTTTCAGGATCATTACTCCAGTCTTCAGTGTCACATGTGACATCCAGTCTATCACATGATCCTTTAGAAATCATTCTGATTTATTATGAGTGTTGGAAACATTTCTGCTGCCTAATATATTTGATGAATAAAAGGTTAAAAAGAACTGCATTTATTCAAAATAAAAAAAAATATTTTCTAGTAATATAAATCTTCTTTACAGGGGCGGATCTAGAAAAATATTTATGGTGTGGCGAGAGGGGTGGCAACATATGGCAGACATATATATACTGAATTTAATCACAGTTAAATTGGCCATAACATTTAATTCGTTGCTGCCAACTAGGGTGATCTGCCCCTGCTTCTTTACTATCACTTTTTATCAATTTAACACATCCTTGCTGAATAAAAGTATTGATTTATTTCAAAAAAAAGAAAAAGAAAAAATGACTGACCCCAAATTACTGACCAGTGTATATTGTTGTTACAAAAGATTTATATTTTTAAAATATTTCATATTCAATATTTTTTATTCATCAAAGTATCCTAAAAAAGTATCACAGGTTAGGAAAAGATATTAAGCAGCAGAACTGTTTCCAACTTTGATAAAGAATCATCATATTAGAATGATTTCTAAAGGATCTTGTGATAGACTGGAGTAATGATCCTGAAAATTCAGCTTTGCATCACAGAAATAAATGATAATTTAAAGTATAATAAATTGAAAACCAATTATTTTAAATTGTAATAATATATCACAATATTATTATTTTTTTCTGTATTTTTGATCAAATGCAGGCTTGATGAGCAGAAGAAACTTCTTTCAAAAACATTCTCTCTGTCCTAGCATGTATCCCATATTTGTATAAAATTTGTGGTTAAAAACTTTTTTTGTAAAAAAACAAAACAAAATTTAATAGGCTATGTTTCAAAAATTTTGGCCTGTAGGCCTACTGTATATATATATATATATATGTGTATATATATATATATATATATATATATGCTTTAATGAAATGTTACACTAATTAAGTTGTTTACAGAAGAGAACATGCATTTTGCAAGTTTTATTTGCACATTTAAAAACTTAGATGCCATATTTCAACTAGCTAGTTTGTATGTTGGCAAACTAACATGGAGTTAAAGCGTTCTTTCGAGCTATGAACCGCGTACATGTGACGTCATATGGGGCGGAGCAATGCGAACCTCCAAACTCCATCTGAGTCCGTTTCGTCCGATGCCTTTATGTCTGATGCCTTTTAGTCTGAGTCCGTTTCGTCTGATGCCTTTTAGTCTGAGTCCGTTTCGTCTGATGCCTTTTTGTCTGAGTCCGTTTCGTCTGATGCCTTTTAGTCTGAGTCCGTTTTGTCTGATGCCTTTTAGTCTGAGTCCGTTTCGTCTGATGCCTTTTAGTCTGAGTCCGTTTCGTCCGATGCCTTTTAGTCTGAGTCCGTTTCGTCCGATGCCTTTATGTCTGATGCCTTTTAGTCTGAGTCCGTTTCGTCCGATGCCTTTATGTCTGATGCCTTTTAGTCTGAGTCCGTTTCGTCCGATGCCTTTATGTCTGATGCCTTTTTGTCTGAGGCTGTTTCGTCTGATGCCTAATTGTACGAGACCTGACACCTGACATTGTTTTTCCTGAGCCCTGAAGCTTTTCAGTCTGAGGCGCGATGCCGTTTTGTCCAATGACTGAAGCCTTTTAGTCTGAGGCATGATGCCTTGTCTTCATATGTCTGAGGTCTGAGGATGTCCTAAAATGTACACCGTACCTCTAACTTTGTTCAGCAGTCGGTTGACACTTGTGTCTTTCTGTATCATGTTCACCACAAGTTGTAGAGTGTGTACAACGCAGGAGGTCCTACTCATATCTATGGCTCCAAACCTAGAAGAGCCAAAAATACAGAGAAAAATAAATAGTTTTAAGGACATTCAATAAAATTGGCATGTACAATTGCTAAAAAAAAAGTGACTATAACCTACAAGCATAACTCAAGAGTGACTGACATACTGAAAATTAACAGCAAACTGAAGTAATTTACCTCTGGTGTTCTCTAACAGCCACCTGAGAATCTTCAGGGTCACTCGTCTCGATGGATTCATCCTCGGAGTCGGAGCTAGTGGGCTCATCCGGTTCATTGGACTTGAATGCTGCAATCATGTTGCTTCCGTTGTCAGTTATGACTGTTAGAATTTTGTGTTGTGGTATTCTCCAGTCCTCTATGCATCGGTCAACACAATGTTTTATACACTCTGCCGTGTGTGGGTGTGCGATCTGATCAAGTCTCAACAATATGTGCCGTGCTTTGTTTACCACAGTGCAAAAAAAACATGCACTAATTGCCAGAAATTAAGCTGTAAGTCCTTTTTTGGTCCATATGTCCAGCCCAATTGTTATTTTACGTGCTCTGGCAAAGCCGCTCTTTGTACTTTAGTTTTTCGTCATCATATATCTTGTCAACTAAGTTGTTTATTTTTGTTCTTTTGGGTATGGTCATCCTTTTATCAAAGGTCTCCATCATGTGGATGAAATCTTCATCCTCGACTGTGCAAGCAGGTAGACCAGTGCGTCCAATCCAAAGAGCGAGCGCTTGTTCTTTGACACGTTGTTCCACAGAGTTTGACTTGTATTTGGATCCTACGGCGAAGGCTGTTTTGATAGATGTCTGTGCCCTGTCGTTATTTGGACAACCAGATTTCTGTATAGGAGTTCTGGTCACTGGGATCTGGATGAGGAGAAAACAAAGACAATTACTCTCTATACAAAGTACATCTGTAAAAGTCATGTCATGTGAATACAAAACAATCAAATGTCTATGTGTGTACACTGTATATTATAGTAGTAATAGTATATATATTATGCACATCATCATGTTTCAACACATTACGTTTAGAAAACAAAAAGGTCTTTACTATCAAACATGTAAGACAAATTACTAAAAGCAAATAGACTATGGCAACAAAGAACATATAACTCCAGCTGTTACAAAACTGATTGTGACTTTTTTTGTAGCGTTGTCGCCACATTTTTGTCACATCTTTTGTATTTTCATCCTCGTTTCATCGCTGTTTTGACGCCTTGTTCAAGAAGCTTTTCGATTTGGGAAACTGGAGAAAATGTGCTCGGTTCAGGAATGCTAATTTTCCCTCCACATTTCAGACTGTCACTGAAATCAAATATGGTTTAACATAATGACGATCTACACTTCCTACCCGGCCAAAATCCCTGCATGTTCAACAAATAGAAGTGACACAAACATACGCTATTGACGTTAGCGCAACCAGCTAATATTAGCCTGAAGTTAACAGCACATTTGCGCCAGTAGATATATGTAAAACCTTAAGATTACCATGAAATGTGTCACAAGCCGATTGTCGAGTAAATTGAATGTATATGATATGTTAACAGCGTGACTTGTTAGTTAACTTACCTTTGAAAAAATATCAGCGTGATGAGCCTTCAGGTGCCGCTTGAGGTTGGTGGTATTCTTCCCACCTAGTTTGTGGCCACATTTACCGTAGTCTCCCAATACTATGCATTCCGTTTTTCTTTCTGATGGATTATACTGAAAGTATGTCCATAAATCATCTCGTCGTTTCCGACCACCAAGCCCGTTTATTGGCGTCGCCGCCATGGTCCTTCTAAGATGTGTGGTGAGTGACTAGCCGCAGCCGCAGGTGTGTTGTTGTTGTGTGTAATCTGGTGCGCGGCTTGGCGGCAGCCGGGTCGGAAAGTTTGAAGTGTAATGGTTGAATAGGTAACAGAAAAATGGCATAACTCACTTTTCATGTTGGTTCATTGTGTCTTGTGATCCCACAGCGTAGATAGACCAGAAAGATGTCCTAAAATAAATTTAATTTGTTTAGTCTCAAGCAGTGTCATGTAGAAGGACTGACATTTAATTCTCAAAATGCGGTATTTGTTCATGTTTTCATTATTCCTATGAACATGTTTGACCACGCTCAGAGAGTAGTCTTTACAAACTGTACAAAACAAAGAAACTAAACGTAAAGCGGGTCATCGATTAGTGGAAAAATATCATTTTACATACTGTATCGACATAAACTTTCACAATAGACCAGGAGAGAGGATTTCTGTATTTTTTATGGCTAATTGTCTCTTTTCCTATATGCCTTACACTCTTTCATAATAAATTGACCTCTTGAATTTACTTTTGTGCACACACAAATCCTGTATAACGAATATGTTTGAATTTTATTCATAGTCTTTACAAGGACATGTAACTTTATAGTTCTTAAAGAGTTTGCATTACAACAGTGTGGCATAGTTCCTCTAACAAATCTGACAGGAGCAAAAAATGTAAATTTTAAGCACATATAGTACCTTTATTTGAGTCAAAGAAGATGGTGATAACAATTGAAAACAAACTATAATCTTTAATGTTAAGCGGGACGTTGAAATAAACAATTCTGCGGACGTTAAACAACTTAATATAATATTAAGTATAATGTAATATAATATGAAATACTGGTTTGTCAAAAAGAAAAAAGTTCAGTCATATATTTAAAAAGCCTCTTAAATGAAAGGCCTGCGTTTGTCACACACGTTTTCCCATGTGCGGAATAGCATGAACTTACATCGGTTTGTCTTCGCCTAAAACAAAACACAGACCAACAAACAAAGAAATGTGAACAGTGTCATCTCAACAAGATGACTAATCTAGTGGTGTAATAAAAAGTAATTTACAAAACCATACTTACAAACGTGTACAAACTTACAAATTGCTCATCATTTGAGTTTTCTATATTCTGTATGCATCATAAACAATTTTTGTATGGCCTAACTTATTTTCTTAGTGATTTGGGGTCTTAATTTTACATGGTGATTTCTTCACACGTCATTTTTTTATTTTATCTGCAGGTTTTACCAGAGTGTGGCACTTTGTTTACCAGCCTCAAACGTTAATGAATGTGCAGCTCTCAGTGCAATAGTCAGATGTGATTCAGTTGTAACAGATTAAGTGTAAAACAGAATAACTTACTTTTCGTGCTGATGCTTCATGTGATCCCACATCATAGATGGCTGTAAAGTTGCACTAAAAAATATCAACTTAGTCAAACACTCTCAAGCAGAAAGACTATCACTCAAATTCTTAATTTGCATTTATTCCTATAAACACCGAATGTTGACAGTTCTCAAAGGAGAGTCCAACAAACAAAATAGTGCTATCTGAATAAGATGGACACTAGTGGAGTGATAAAACACTTACAAGACAAAATTAACAAACTTTCTCAAATGGATTTTGTGTATTTATTATAAATGTTACTTTTAAATGTATGCTCTGCCCTCTTTTCTTACTGATTTGGTCTTTTGAATTTTACAGGTGTTTTGGACACACATACAGTAACTCCTGTATAAATATTATGTTTGAAAGTTATTCAAGAGTGTGAACACTTTGCATCAGAGTGGTGTGAAGAGCTTGTCTGAAGTTTAAAATCATTGGTTACCCGTAAGCCAATCACATAACGTTTGGTTATGGCGTGTGTTATGCGCATGCTCAGCCGCATCTAACTTCCACTGTAAACACATGTATGATGCGATTGTGAAAACAAAACCATCGAGCGAAATACCGGAGTGAACATGGCTGCGAACGACTTTTGCAGATTATGTGAAGTAAATCTACGCATCCACGGTACAATCAGCGTCTACGTCACGGCTCTCAGCCCGCCCTCTGTTCGTTGATTGGCCGGCTGTTTTCAGGCCGGAGGAAAACAGAAAGCTATGACGCTGTCTCAGACTGAGTACAGAAGCGAAATGAAATTGAGCAGAAGTACGAAGTCTGACGTAGTCAGGCTAGTGTGACACACCCGACAGAATATGTTGGCGTGTAAAAATACACACAAAGAGTTTAGCACAACTGTTCACACACAAATATATATTGTGTCGCTTTGATAGAACCTTGATATCACCTGTTTTTGGGGGTCAAAGAAGATGGTAATAGTCGAAACATCCTAAGCTCATCTCTTTAATTTTGTGCTGGATGTTGAAGGGCTAGTGACTTCCATGATATTTTTTAGCATGAAGCTTTGTCTGGATCACTCAAACAAGTTTTGTGTTCTGACCACACGAAGATTACACTAAGATTAGATTTCTTGAGTATTGCATGTTTGCACTGTACCCGAAACTTAGGTGTCAACATGTATCCCTTGTGGTTGTTACACACACACAGGTATAATTTGAAATGTAGGTTTGTCAAAAGAAAAAAAGGTACATGCATACATTTAAAAAGTTTTCTAAGTGAAAATTGTGTTTTACTCATGTGAGGAATCTGCTCGGCTACAGTACTAATAAAAGATGCTGGTCATCAGTCTGTTTTAAAGAATAAAATAAAGTAAATGTTTTATTTAAAGGAAATAGACAACTTTTCTTGCTTTTTGTATGGCAAACAAATGTATAAAATGTTTGAACATTTAAAATCCCTGTGTCTTATTTTACTCAGAATTTTGTAGTAAAATATGTAAATTTGTTGTTTTGCAATACACACACACACTATGGGTTGGGTTAAAAACTAAAATATTTTCTTTAAAAAATACTAAAATAACAAAAGTAATGACCAAATTTATATACACTAAAAAGATGTTTTTGTGTGCGAGCCCAGAGAATCACCAGAAAGCTTTTGATGAAGTGTCATTCTTTAAACACCTAGGCTAGCCTAAGCAACTGTCCTAAAACCATTAACAAACCCATTTAGGATGCACGACACCTTTTCTTGTTGAGAAGAATATAGCACGGGGTGTGTGGGTAATTAGGAGTCTTTGGCTTGATGAACATGTCAGGTATATAATTCAATAATTCAACTATAATTCAATGTTAGGCTGCATAGATTAGGTCAGCCGGAACCGGGAACACTTCCCATAAATCCTGATGTACTCGTTACATCATGAGAAGAATGGCATCTACGCTAATTTTAGTGTCTGTGTTTATCCCGAGGTTTTCCCGCAGCCTGCCGGATCCAGGCCGTATCCAGATCTGACGAAGGACCTTCCCTGGACCCGATGACAACGCAGTGCTGAAGTGCCAACTAGTCTCTCCCTATGGAGGATCCCTTTACCACTCTACAGATAAAGCGTTGTCGGGAAAGCGTTGTTCCTACCCCGAAGTGACAAAATAAAATAAAATTCTTTATCAAAATTTATAAGGAAAGACCAGTACTTTGTTTAGGCTTGGTCTGTAGGGAATTCCAAACCTGCGTACATATATTCAAACGCACATAACTATAGAACCAATTCTAAATGCGCATGTGAACGCCATCAGCGTTTCTCACAGGTTCGCGTTTAAAGTCTGTGTAGAGAGAATGGTGTCGTCTTAGCGGCCCCTAATTTAATAACAAATGATCGTTGCGACGGAAAGCAAATCAATCAAAACTAACTTTAGCTGGAAAATAACTTTATTAAAGAACCGCTATAAAGCCAAAACAATCTCTGTTACCTTAAATTATATGCTTATTTCTGTAAAGCTGCTTTGAAACAATCTACATTGTTAAAAGCGCTATATAAATGAAGATGACTTGACTTGACTTGACTTGACAAGGGTCATAAATCAATCAACCAAAAGTGACACAAATTATATGTTAATACTACTCACATGCGCACAGGAATTTTTTGCATGCTTACAATTTACAATTACGCATTACAATTTCTAGTTTTATATACTATATTCTATGTCCTTTGTGCATCCCTGCCAGCTTACTATGAAGAAAAAGAGAGCAAATATGCACATGAATTGATAGAAATCTAGGCCCAGTCGCTCAAAATTTGTCTTTCCTTAGGGTAGTACCTCTAATATCAAGGCCTAATGTTCAATTTAATGTATCCTCTGTGGTGGAGGAGAAACTATGGCACAATATGGCTGTGTGCATTGTCCTATTTGCCAAGTTCAAGGGTCTATCAAAAGACTGTTTTAACAATCTATGGCAGCCAAGAAACCACACCATGAAATGGGCTGATGGTGCAATAGGTGGCTCAGCGTGCATGGTCTCTGCTAAGTTTAATGTTTTCTCATGCGCACACGAAAGTCTGCATATTTTTTATTTTTGCAAAGATCCTTTTAGTGGCTCTGTAATACGGTGCTAAGAATATCATAAGAAACCCAAAATGCTTATAACCTGCATTTTTGCATAATGAAAAAGTGCACCTTGAATTTAGTTGTGTTTGACAATCACTAAACAGCTGCCATGAAAACACAATGATGTGTGTTCATTAAATTCTTAATTTTCTATTATAGAAAATTAAATAGGGGCAATAGTCTGGAAATGCAAATATTTTTCCATAATCTGCTTTTTTTCCATACCTTGAAAAGACTCAAATCCCATACTTTTCTAAACTGCATAGGAACCCTGTAGATTGCAACCAACTTTCTTTCCAAAAAGACTCACATATGCCTACATTTACATACATGTGACATTCAACAAATACCAGAGTGTAACATGGTATTACCATGGGGTTTTGGACCTGAGCCAGAATACCATGTAAAGATAATGTGAATTCCAGCACCATGATGCATATTTTAATAAGACCGAAAACAAAGAGTTGCTTACAATTCAATATAGGAAACAAATGTCATCTAGTGTTTGTCGATGAAGCCGCTGTGTGCGCTTAAACCCCTTCCCTGATATCATTAAATTCCATTCTACTAACCATATCCTCAAACCTTGCTATGCAATATATATTTGATAGTCCACAATTCACATGCTTTGATTCATTGCTTTAATTTGAGGAGTGTTTCAGAGAAAATTAAGAGATTGAATTTCAGAACAACATTTTTGTAAAGAGAAGATCAGAAAAAGTAAATGTAGTACAATCAAAGTCATCGTGGACCAGGATGGGGATATGAAGCAGGATCACAGAATGTGATCTCACAAATATAGTTAATTGAGTGTGAACAGGGTGCATCGTTCCAGCAACGGTTAGCTGTAGGGTGGAATAATGAAATCAGTTACTCTGAACATTACAGTGGTGTTAGAATCAGTGGTGTTCAACTTAAGGCACTTGGTGAAATCCAAACGAGTCATTTAATGTTACCATATGATATGAAATTATAGGACTGCAAATTAGTTTAAAAAAAAGTGCACTCACAGGTCCAGTTGATCTCCAAACAGTTCTCAGGAACACCAGCATTGTTAGGTTCTCCAGAGCACCAGTTGGTATAGTCACACACAGTTCCAACACTCCAGAACCACTCTCCGTCCTAATAAGTGAAGAGAATGAATACAAAAAGTACACTACTGTAGTCAGACTTAAGCCAATTAAGTTCAGCTTTGAAGTCAAACAATCTTCATTAGAAACTTTGCTTTTGATTAAAGCAGAAATTTCAGTTTAGACAAACAAATAGGTTTCTTTAGGGCACACAATTTAACTTACTTGTTCACCATCATGAGCACCAACCCAAGTTCTTGTGGAAGAAGAAGGCAACAGACTCAGCAGGAAATCATTCTCTGGTTGATCATGCACAGATGCGAGATTCACACCATGAGTTTGACAGTTTCTCTGAAGAGACAGATTTGTCATTACAAAATCTTTTTAGCAGAAAGCATAAATGGACTTTAAACAACATTTTAGTCATTTGCAAACAAAGAAACATTCCCACTTATATTAAGAGTATTTAATCTGTACTAATATTTAAATTAATCATTTGCGAAAAGCGAAATAAACCTAAAATTCTCGGGACAGCAGCATGTGTCCAAATTTTAATCTTAACCGTTCTATTTCATCACAAACGATCTGTAAACAGGGCTTTAAGTGTAAAATACCGAACTTGTCCTTTAAAAAGAATGTGTCAAACACAAATATTTACTTTTTTTTTTTTTAACTATTTTGTTGTTGTTGTTGAACCTATTATTTACTGTCTCTGAAAAAAAGGAGACTTTTTTTTTTTTTTTTGCATTTGCAATGCCCTCGGCAGCCTTTCTTGCAGCTTTCTTACAGCTTTCTTACAACTTCAGAGTTCAAGGATGGACTGGCTTGTCTGTGAAAGAGTTGACCATAATGGTCTCCAGTCGCTTGGGTCCATCCAACCCCAGTCTGTTGGAGATGGCATATTTGGTGCTACCTCAAGTGCTTGTCCCCAACAGTGTCCTCCTTGGTACACTGCTCTTTTGAGGTGCTGCACCAGTGCATCCTTAGTTCCTCTTCCTTTCTTTATGAACAACTCAAGATGAGCTAGATCAATGTTGAGTTGGCTGCTGGTGTGATCGGAGAGGAGAATTGTGAAGCTCCACACTGTTGCCATGTCATCTGGATTCCAGGTATCCCATGCTGTTTTCCTGCCCCTGGTTGCAAATGCAGATACTGTGTCACAGCCAGTGAAGGTATCGAACACAGGAAGGGCCATCCACGTGCAACTCCTCATCATCCAGCTCTGACACATTTGCAATGGCTAGGACGCCCAACATCTGTGTCCACAGTGCGCAGGGTAATATTTTTAAATCCTTTTTTTGCAGCATCTGCCACATGGAGTAGCATCCTTGTATCTGCCTCTTCATGCGTGCATGGGGCAATCTGATCTGATTCTTGTGAGTGAGATGATAGAACAAGTGGAAACTTGTAGTGTTTTTTTCCATTTTGTAGTGAATATTTCCACAAGTTTCCTGGCCAGAAAGTGAAAGAACTCTATTTTGTTATCATTCACTCTCAGAAAGCCTTTCCAGTTGGTTGGTGTTTTTTTCCATCCACTCTTGTTCTCATCCCCTTTTCCCACTTCTGTCTTGTCTGGGACTTTAATCTGTTAACTTTATAGCAGTCCCATACACAACATCCACTCTGTTGGCCCTTTCAAGTTTCTCTTTGATATTATGTATGAAGTTCTTGCTGGAAAAGTCATTGAAGGTTTTAGCTAGGCCTTGTTTCAGCATGTTGATGACCGCTGACCCATCTAGTATTTGGACCTCACTGTCTGGGCCACTGTTTCGTGACGGCTCCAGACGTTGACTAAAACGGTCGCATTTTCAACCAAAAATATTAATTTGCGAGTGATATTTTTGCTGAGATCTCCACTGGCAACACTATGTACATGTTATGATTAAAAATTCTGTGCCTTTTTACTTTGCATGTTCTGTGATGAGTAGCCCATCAAATCTTTTGTTGTGTTGACGTTAATAAAATGTGACAACACGCAGAAAAGTTACAGTGGAAAAAAACCTCACTCAGTTCGAGTGCCAAAATATGCACAGGGACAGCGAGGATCAGCTTTCCACGTCAGAAACGCAAGTTTTTCAAAGCCCTCATCTCTATCAACAACGCTGACGGCTGTGCCAGCATGAGAAAGAGAGAAAACAACGGAGACGTGTCAATGAATGAACATGCAAGTACTGTAAAAGTGCAGGAAGGCAGTGTCTATTTCGTGTAGACAACATGGATAAACTACAACAGGGAAATATGTCAGCTGTGTGGACGTGAAATAATTGTTAACAATTCTCGTTTATAAGTGATACTGATATGGATTCTTATTCTCAATCTTTTAATCTTTGCTGTTTTCTGTTACTGCCTGAACTTCACACTATTTGTAGTGCATCTCCTCATTTTGTTTTAGTCTCCTACAAGAAGTTTACACGAATCAAAGGTCAAAAAACACTTTAATTTTCTCATAATGTTCATTGCACATCCCCACATTTTTCAATGATTCCCAAACGACTCATCAGATTAATCAGTCTCTCTTAATCCCTTGTTTCCATGAGCTTACTCTGCTCTGATTGGCCAGATGGCTCAGTCTGTGGTGATTGGTCTACTGCTTACAGCGTGTGTCGGAAGCTAAATGCCCATTGCCATAGCTGAATTATAGCTCCGTCCAGAGGCTTCCTAAAGCTCAGCGATTGCACTGTAAAGACCATAGAGATGACGACAATTTTACCATATCAGTCCGAGCGCAAGTCCGATGATGATACATTGGAGGAACGAGTTATTCAACCCGAACCTCCATCGCAAGGACAACTTGAGCAGGATGTTTCTCAATGATACGCTGCTCATTTATGGGACATTATGAGATGTTGCAGCTGTAATTCCTCACCATCAGCATTAACAAGTGTATGTCCATCAACAAACCCATGTGTATATTTCTAATTTATTGCAGTGCATATGCGGGAACTGTATCAATAACGGTGCCCAGCACTAATGTGAATCTTGCTCCATCTTTACTCAAAGTAGTAAGAACGACAGACAATCTGCATTAATAGATACAGTTTTAGCTAATTGTGGCCCATCACGGCTGATTAGCAGAAGCATTTCAGTAAGAGTAATAACGTGAGTTAGCCAGTTAGCCAGAAACTTACACAGTATAAAACACAAAACTAAAACACAGTAGGATTCAAAATACAAACAACTTGTTTAGTCGGTTCAGAGTCAGTTCTTTCTTTTGGGAGACAATAACTTTATTTATCGTGCACTTTCGACTTTACAACTTTGCAGAATGTTTACATTCACAAACAGCTGTATTACACACTGCATGAAGGCGAATATTTGAAAAACCATAATAGGGACACTTTAAAAAGAAAATCCCTTGTAGGAGCCAATGGCCCCTTGCTTTTTTTCTTCTTCTTCTAGGCAACTTAACAGATCAGCCTTGTTTCCAGAGCGTAGTCCACCATGAGAGAGTGATGGAAGGTAGGCCTGATTTTCATGTTTGAAGAATTTTTTTAGGTTTCCATCACAGGTCTGACAGGTTCCTCTTCAAAGGGGTGGTGATGGGTTTCGTGCCCTGCATCTCTGTAACAAAGAGTTTGTACTGCTCTTTGCCCATCCTCTCTGCAACCCGAACAGCATCCACAACAGCTTGGTCTGCTAATTCTCTTGAGTCCAGCTTCATAAGGTTGTTGCTGTCCTCTGCGAACCTCGATCACGTCAACCAATTTTTGGCCTATTCTTGATGTCTGTTTTCAGAGACACCCTTATTGCTGAACTCCATGGCATTTTCAAACTCATCAATTAGACGAGACACTTCTGGTCCAGCACAGTCCAGCGACAGAGGGAATCCTGCTTTTGCATCAGACCAACTACTCCTCAATCTCCCTTCACTGTAGCATTGTTTTGCTCATGCGCTTGTGATTGTTAATTAAGAGTACATGAAAAATGCTTAATTTCATTTTGCATCTTCTCAGATACTGTGATTTCATTGTAATCCTTCTCACAATGTCACTGAATTAACCATTAACTATTCACCTGAACGGTTTATGATGCTGTATATGGTATCATTGCAATCATTCACCATCAAAACATAGGGGTAGACATCACATTTTACGTTATCATGTTTGAATCGGGAGATATGATACAAAATACTAAATTTGGTCATGGCGGAAAGTAAAATGGCCGCCACAACAGGTTTTTGCGATGGCTCCATTTGTGAAAATGTTCAGGGCCACAAACTGTACAAGTGTACCAAGATTCATGCTTTTATGAAAAAGTGAACATCATTTTCACATATCACCTGGACTAAAATACAAATGTACCATTTTGAGCTGATGATATAGGCTATTTATTAAAAAGTGTGGTTGTAGTTTCACTTCTAAAAACATTGAACATTAGTTTAAACAACAGTTCATGCAAATGCAAAGTTTTAAAGGTTAGAATGGCACATCATACATAAAAAATGGCCTATAGTTATGGACTTTTTAACTGCAAATGACATTTGAAATTGAAACCGTGATTGTAGCCGAAGATTCAGAATGTGTGTGTCAGTGTGACGTCACAGAGATTGAGCTTCATCTCTTCATGAGGGAAATAACTGGTACAACATCTAAAAGCCCTGTCAACAACAACAAAAAAAAAGGATTTTCCTGGACTTGGTTGATAAATACAATTTATATAATATTTTCCCAATACTGTAAAAGTTGTATAATGTAACAGTGTTTTATACTGAGTGACTGTCTGAATTCTGAATTAGTTTGACTGACTAATCTGCGCATGCGTCGCGTCTGAACGCGTAGTTTTTGTTTGGAGCTCCATCGATTTGATTCATAATCCGTGATTTTTCTCTTTAAACTCACTTACAACAAACATTTTCTACCTTTCCTCACTAAGAAGCACTGCTGCTCAAACCTCATAGTTTCAACACGGACTGTTGAGCAGACGCGTCTCAAGCCGATTTGTGACCCAACACCGGTTTTCACCTGTGGGTCACGGCTGAGCGCGTCTTCTTTACACTCACTTACAAATGAACATTTTCTCGTCTATCGTGCGTCTACATTACACCCGTACCACTAAAAAGACGGATTATATCCAAGACTTCAGTCATAAATTAGTATTAATATTGATAGCATTACTGGTAGAGTCGTTGCTAACTTACTGTCCATCTGTTAAAATGGCGAATATATCAGATGTATGTTGTCTACCTTTTGGTGTAGGTGAAGACACATTCGAGCTGCACGCGGTGCAGTCTGAGCTGGAAGCTGTAGAGAAGCAGATCCGTGACCTTTTAGAGAGACAAGCCGAGCTGAAAGACCGGCGTTTAGCTCTTGAAACATCACGCGCCGATGCACACAAATCACTGACTAACATTAGTAATCCGCTGACCCCGACCTCGTCTACTCCGTGCGTTTCTCAGCATTGGTCCCGAGCGCCCAGGTCACCATAGTTTCGTTCACTCCGGCTCCGATACACCACCACGAAGCCTGGGTGGTTCCGCAGCGGAAGACGCGAGCCAGGACCAGAGCAAGAATCTCTCCGCCCCTCCCGGTTTTCGAGATCTCCACCCAGAACCGCTTCTCCCCTCTTCGCGAAACGGAACGCGATGCTGTGATCATCATCGATTCCATCGTCCAGCACGTCCACGCTACGTTAGGTAAAAGTAAGGTGCACAGTCACTGCTTTCCTAGTGCTTGTGTTTTCGAAATATCGCTGCGCGGGTACCCGAGATCTTGAACGGCGACGAGCGCGTCGGAACTGTCGTGCTGCACGCGGGAGTGAACGACATCAGGCTGCGGCAGACGGAGGTTCTGAAGAAAGACTTCAGGAGCCTGATCGAGACGGTATGCAGCACATCGCCTAAAACAACGATCATTGTGTCTGGACCGCTTCCCACGTACCGACAAGGCCATGAAAGGTTTAGTAGATTATTCGCGCTAAATGAATGGTTAATGTCATGGTGCAATGAGCAGAAACTGCTCTTTGTAAATAATTGGAATCTGTTTTGGGAGCGTCCTAGGCTCTTCCGCGCTTACACCCAAGTAGAATCGGAGCGGATCTTCTGTCGGATAACATCTCCAAGATGTTAAACACCGTTTGACTAGTAACCAAAAGTCCAAATCACAGTCTCTGCTGCACCAATTTAATTGATATAAATACTAGTGTGGAACATTGCATAGAAACTGTGTCTATTCCTCGTTTAGTGAGATCAAATAATAAATCTACTGCAGGATCTAGGAAAAATCTGATTGTTATTAAAACAGAAAATCTCGCTATTAGTGAACAAAAACAATTTTTAAAGCTAGGTCTTCTAAACATTAGATCACTCACACCTAAGGCGGTTATTGTAAATGAAATAGTCACAGATAATAGCATCGATGTACTTTGCCTTACTGAAACCTGGCTTAAACCAAATGATTATTTTGGTCTAAAGGCGCTTTTCCATTACCAGTACCAGCTCAACTCGACTCGACTCGGCTCGGCTCGCTTTTCGCTCCGTTTTCCATTGCAGATAGTACCTCGACAATAGTACCTGGTCGTCATAGCGACGCCGCAGGAAACTGCCGTGACTTAATCTTTTACGCGAGAGACACACCCACTACCCACACACACAGGACAATGGAGGAAATCGAGTGTATGCTGTTTTTGGATGTTTTTGTTTTTGCTGTTTTTTATTCAGGATACTCCGTCTGGCGCGTGCAATGATGACGCAGTGAATAGTGACGATTCTCTCTGACCAATCAGCAGTCTGCCGTGTTTTCACGTCACATTTTAGTATTGCCTCAGCTCGCCTCAGCTTGCTTAGAACCTCGCCGGAGGTGGTACGAAAAAAAGTACCTGGAAGCAGGTACAGGTACAACTTTTACACAGTGGAAAACCAAACAGAGCCGAGTCGAGTCGAGCCGAGGCGAGCTGGTACTGTGTAGTGGAAAAGCGCCATAAATGAGTCTACTCCACCTGGATACTGTTATAAGCATGAGCCCCGTCTGATTGGTCGTGGCGGCGGTGTTGCAACAATCTACAGAGATATTCTTAATGTTACTCAGAAAACAGGTGACAAGTTTAATTCGTTTGAAGTACTTGTACTAAATGTTATGCTCTCAGATGTAAGAAAAAAATCCCTATTATCTCTAGCCTTGGCTACCGTATATAGACCGCCTGGGCCTTACGCTGATTTCCTAAAAGAGTTTGCAGATTTTCTCTCAGATCTATTGGTCAACGTCGATAAAGCATTAATTGTTGGAGATTTTAACATACACATAGACAATTCAAATGATGCGTTAGGGGCTGCGTTTACAGATTTATTAAACTCCTTTGGGGTCAAGCAAAACGTCACCGGACCAACTCATCGTCTTAATCATACACTCGATTTAATTATATCATATGGAACCGATCCAACCGATATAGATATCATTCCACAAAGTGATGATGTCACTGACCATTACATGGTAACTTGCATATTACGTACTGCTGTAATATGTCATGCTGCGCCGCGATATCGACCAGGCAGAACAATCCTTCCATCCACCATAGATAATTTCTCAAATTGCTTATCTAATCTGTCTCAGCTGCTGCCTGAACCCAAACAAACAGATGAACTACAGGAACTAACTAGCACTATGAGCACCATTCTCTCTAGAACATTGGATATTGTTGCACCCATTAGATTAAAAAAGGTCAGAGAGAAAAGTAAAGCACCATGGTACAACAATACTACGCATGTTCTAAAGAGAGAAACCCGTAATTTAGAGCGTAAATGGAAACAAACTAATTTAGAGGTCTTTAGAATCGCGTGGAAAGACAGTATGTCACGTTATAAAAAGGCCCTAAAAGCGGCCAGGGCTGAGCACCTCCACAAACTAACAGAAAACAACCAAAACAATCCAAGGTTTTTATTTAACACCGTAGCTAGACTAACAAATAAACAGACGTCACCTGAACAAAATATCCTGTTACAGTTTAGTAGTAATGATTTCATGAACTTCTTCACTGAGAAAATAGAAAGCATCAGAACCACAATTGTAAACGTTCAATCCTCAATCGCGCCTTATAATTCAGCCTCAATTATCACCCCGCAAGAACAATTACAGTGCTTTACAACTATAGAGCAAAAAGAGTTAAATAAACGTATCACTTCATCTAAAACAACAACATGTTTATTAGATTGTATACCAACTAAACTACTGAAAGAAGTATTACCTATAGTGGAAGAGCCTCTCCTCAATATTATTAACTCATCTTTATCTTTAGGTCATGTTCCAAGAACATTTAAACTGGCAGTTATAAAACCACTCATTAAGAAACCACAATTTGACCCACATAATCTAGCAAATTATAGACCCATTTCAAATCTTCCATTTATGTCTAAAATATTAGAAAAAGTGGTGTCCGCTCAACTGGGCTCTTTCTTGCAAGAAAATGACTTCTATGAAAAGTTTCAGTCTGGATTCAGGCCACACCATAGCACTGAAACTCCGCTCGTTAAAATCACAAATAATTTACTTTTAGCTTCTGACCAAGGCTGTATCTCAATACTAGTTTTACATGATCTTAGTGCTGCGTTCGATACTATAGATCACACAATACTCTTAGATCGACTACAAAATTATACCGGTGTTCAAGGACAAGCATTAAGCTGGTTCAAATCATACTTATCTGACCGCTACCATTTTGTCTATTTAAATGGAGAAAAATTAAAGATATAAAAGATTGGATGACGCGTAATTTTCTTTTATTTAATCCAGACAAGACAGAGGTATTACTTAACGGTTCAAAAAAACGCCCACAAAACCTCTCACAATACAACTTTAACATAGTAGGATGTCCTGTTACT
The DNA here is from genome assembly GCF_963993115.1 of Abramis brama. Taxonomy (NCBI): domain Eukaryota; kingdom Metazoa; phylum Chordata; class Actinopteri; order Cypriniformes; family Leuciscidae; genus Abramis; species Abramis brama. The sequence continues at coordinate 25,607,030 of NC_139975.1, forward strand.
TTATCCTCTACAGTAAAATACCTGTGTTATACTAGACTGCAACCTGTCTTTTAAAAATCACATTTCATATGTTGCAAAAACAGCCTTTTTCAACCTTAGAAACATTGCTAAGCTACGTAATATGCTATCAGTTTCTGATGCAGAAAAGTTAGTTCATGCATTCATGACCTCGAGACTAGATTACTGTAATGCTTTATTAGCTGGTTGTCCCGCATCCTCAATAAACAAGCTACAGTTAGTCCAAAATGCAGCCGCTAGAGTTCTTACTAGATCAAGAAAATATGATCATATAACACCGATTTTATCATCACGACATTGGTTACCTATAAAGTTCCGTATTAATTACAAGGTATTGCTACTGACTTATAAAGCCCTAAACGGCTTAGCTCCAGTCTATTTAACGGATCTTCTATCGCCCTATAATCCATCACGCTCTTTAAGATCACTAAATTCAATGCTTTTGGTCATACCAAAAATAAATTGTATTTATCAACCAAGTCCAGGAAAATCCTTTTTTTTGTTTTTGTTGACAGGGCTTTTAGATGTTGTACCAGTTATTTCCCTCATGAAGAGATGAAGCTCAATCTCTGTGACGTCACACTGACACACACATTCTGAATCTTCGGCTACAATCACGGTTTCAATTTCAAATGTCATTTGCAGTTAAAAAGTCCATAACTATAGGCCATTTTTTATGTATGATGTGCCATTCTAACCTTTAAAACTTTGCATTTGCATGAACTGTTGTTTAAACTAATGTTCTGGCCCCCGACTGAGCCTGGGTTCTCCCAAGATTTTTTTTTCTCCATTAGGTCACCTGGAGTTTTTTCGGTTCCTTGCCGCTGTTGCCTTTGGCTTGCTCAGTTGGGGATATTTAATTTAATCAATCAATAATACTATTGATCAGCCTTACCAAACGTGGACGTTTTTCCACTAGAAACAAACCTTGTTGTGTTATTTTGATTTAATAATGTGAAGCTGCTTTGATACATTCTGTATTGTGAAAAGCGCTATACAAATATACTTGATCAATACCCTTGTGCTAATCTTGTATACCTTGCTGATTTGCCATTTAGAAGGTTATTTTTTGGAGCCTGTGTAGATATGGTTTATTTTTTATTACTACTCTTTGTGTGTAAGCCCTTGTTATACTGTTAAATTGATTGTAAATTGAATGTCATCTTATAATTTAGGTTCTCTTAGCCTCTTCATATGCGCTGGTCACATTTTACCTGGTTTGGTTATAAGGCCTTATGGTTTAGAACTGGGGCGTTTAGCATTAGAGACATGAATTCCAGCATCATGATGCATATTTAGTAAGACCGAAAACAAAGCCCTGGATAAAATCCAAATTTGCTTACAATCCAATGAAGGAAACAATGTCTTCTAGTGTTTGTCAATGAAGCTGCTGTGTGCACTTGCTTAAACCCCTTATCTGATATCATTAAATGCCAGTCTACTAACAATATCCTCAAGGCTTGCTATGCAATATAGATTTGATTGCCCACAAAGCACATGCTTTAATTCAATGCTTTTATTAATTTAAGGAGAGTTTCAGAGAAAATATTAAGAGATTGAATTTCAGAACAACATTTTTGTGAGAAGATCAGAAAAAGAGTGTAGTACAATCAAGGTAAACATGGATCAGGACGATGATTTACATCTTCATCTTCGAAACACAAATATAGTTAATTGAGGTTGAACAAGGTGCATCGTTCCAGCAACGGTTAGCTGTAGGGTGGAATAATGAAATAGTTACTGATCATTACAACAGGAATTAGTGGGGTTCGACTAAAAGCAATTGGTGAAATCCAAACTAGTAATTTAATGTTACCGTATTATGAAATTATAGGATTGCAAATTATGATAAAAAAATAAAAAAATAAAAAAAGCGCACTCACAGGTCCAGTTAATCTCCAAACAGTTCTCAGGAACACCAGCATTGTTAGGTTCGCCAGAGCACCAGTTGGTATAGTCATACACAGTTCCATCACTCCACAACCACTCTCCCTCCTAATAAGTGAAGAGAATGAATACAAAAAGTGCACTACTGTAGTCAGACGCAAGCCAATTAAATTCAGCTTTGAAGTCAAACCATCTTCATTAGAAACACTGCCTGATTAAAGCAGAAATTTCAGTTTAGACAAACAAATAGGCTTCTTTAGGGCACACAATTTAACTTACTTGTTCACCATCATGAGCACCAACCCAAGTTCTTGTGGAAGAAGGCAACAGTCTCAGCAGGAAATCATTCTCTGGTTGATCATGCACAGATGCGAGATTCGCACCAAGAGTTTGACAGTTTCTCTGAAGAGACAGATTTGTCATTACATAATCTAATAATCTTTAGTAGAAAGCAGAAATGACTTTAAACAACATTTGTCATTTGCAAACAAAAAACATTCCCACTTATATTAAAGGGGTGATGAACTGAGAAATCAAATTTTCCTTGAGCTTTTGACATATAAGAGGTCATCATACTATAAGAATATCCTGTAAGTTTCAGAACTGAAAACGTCCTTGTTAGTCCAATAAAAGCTGTTATTGACACCAGGCACAGTGAACGACAGGTTTTTCAAAGTGGGGATCTATGACGTCAAAGGGTATCAAACACCGCCTCCGCAGAAGAAGATCAACACCTACTTCAACACTGCCTGTTTAGCCCCGCCCACCGATTCGCGCATTACATGAAACTCATTATAATATGCAAAACTGTTGTCCAATCATAGCAGTGGGTGTTTACTTCCAAGTCTTCAATGCGGCACGCCCATAAAAACCGAGCGTTTCAGGAGCTAGGCTCAAAACCAGGGTAGAAAATAGCCTATTACTTTTTCATTTTGATGTTTTTGAATGTAAAAACCAAGCGAACGTCATAAGTTGACCTCAGACATCAATATAAAAAAAATATAAAAAAGCCAGTTCATGACCCCTTTAAGAGCATTTAATCTGTACTAACATTTAATCATTTGATTCAGTAAACTTATATTGTACTTCCAATTATTTTTTTAAATGCAAGCAATTAATACAGCTGTAATTAGATCTTGGATTACTCTGACCCCGTGTTAACCCAACCTTAAACCTAACCATTACCATCAAACCTGTCCCTAACCTTACCCATATCCCAACTCAACATTGTACCAAACCATTTATTTAGATGTAAAGATATGGAATTATTCTTGAGCCAATAATAATGAACGTAGCTTTTCAAGAAACTAATGAAAATATAAATTGAAACTAGCTTTTAGGAGCACAAGAGATCTATTCAGTCTATTCAGGTGTAATTGCACATTAAAGTACTGTATATAATACTTAAAATATTGTAGTGTCCAATGTTTTCGGAGAATATTTGTTTATTCCTGATGATTCTTTTGCATGTTAGGCTCTGATTAGGTTCAGCTGTTACAATTTAAAGAGAATACTAGCAAACGTGTGTGATATATTCAGCCGTCAAGAAAGTCAAACTTCAACCAGGTAATCAAGGTTGGCAACCATGGCCATCACACTACTCATTGTTAGCATGATATACGTTTACACCATCAAAATTAATGATCACTTAAATAACACAGTCGTGGCCTGCTGTCAGATACAGACCTCAAAGGGCATTTCATTACATATGTCACACAAAGAATGTTCTTGTTGCCATTTTTTTAATTGATAATTGTATTTAGTTATTTCATTTTATTAACACCATCTTCTAACATTTAAAACTGTAAATATATTTTAACAATGATCAACCGTTTCAATTGTGACTTATACAACCAGTTAAATGAATATGAATTCAAATAAATGTACATTCTTTATTGTCACTAAAGCATACACATATCAGAGTGAAGGTCTTGGATGCAATTATGTTGTGACAGGAAAGACCAGAATCCACAAAACATTAACTGCATAATATACATGTAATGCACAGTATTCTCATGATATACATTACTATACAAAATGCACAATTACAAAAACAGAATACATTTTAAAAATTCATATACATTTTAAATGTTGCAATGATTCTTTGAGCAGTTCCTGTTGCAGTACAAGTAACAAAGCAGTGACTGGACACAAGCAGTACAAGGATAGTCCACCCAAAACATGAGAATTCTCTCATCATTTACTCTCCTTCATGCCATCCCAGATGTATATGACTTTCTTCTTCACATAAACATAGACAAAGATTTTTAAGGAAATAATCCATCTCTGTGAGTCCATAATACTGTACAAGTGGATTGTAACCCATGCACGTAAGACAGTTGGTCGGAAGTAATTTTTAAAGCCCGCGTGAACCGGAAGTTGCAAACGACTTTTCTCCAGTGTTGTGACATATTTCCCAGTGAAAAGGAATATTGAACAGAGGGCAGGGTATTACTCTAGCGCTCCTCCTCTCCATCTCTGCTCATAGCAGACTAACGGTTTGAGGGGAGTGGTTAAGCGTTTCCCAACCCAAGCCGTCAAGCCTACATCATCAGAGAAGGAACGCCATTCCAGACCGGAAGTAACTTTTCAGACTTTTTTAACTGGAGAAAAAAAATTAAAATAAATAAATAAATAAATAAAGTAATTCAAGAAATGTCCACTAGGGGGAAACCAAAGGCTGCAGGCAGTAGCTGACACAAACTATGTTGTGCGCAAGCGGCAACCTCCCCGTCTCTCTCTTGAAACCATAGTATAAGAAGTGGACAGAGCCATCTCATTGGAACTCAATTGAGACAAGTGAAGCCCATTTTTAACGATTTTTTAGGACTTCCGTTCCTGACGCGCAGACTCAAACCGACTCAAACAGAGCTTGACGACGTAGATGTGACGTGAGCAACCCGTCTGTCTTCTAGTGGCTGTGGCATGAGAAATCTGAATCATTCCCTTCCGAAACTTGCAGAGACGGAGAGTGTGAGTATGAGCTGTCCATGAGCTAGGAGCAGGAGAAACTTTTGCTAAGTATTCTGATTAATTATTTTGTCATTTTGCCTCCACATCTCCCCGATTGCCCGCGAGCTTCTCCTCCCGTCCATACGGTAATCTCTACTGTGCGACAGAGAGTCGCGTGGTTTTGACGCAATCGTTAGCCTACTTTTACAAAAACTGCTTCTATGGGGCCATAACATAAGCTACAAGGTAATGGAGCATTTTATACATTGTCGTGTTTCTTTAGAAATAAATAATGGACAAATGGAGTCTTCAAACGCCTCAGATGTAAAGTTATTCGCTGTCAAAGTGACGCCAAAATGAATGGGAGTCAATGGAATGCTAACGCAAGTGAAGTTCTGCTACAAGATGGTGGCACGTGGCCGGCTTCAACTTCCGGTCGACTTCCTTCCCGCTTGCTTGAAACCAACACGGAAGTGAGTTAAACTGCAATTCATTGACTGGCCGCTTGAGGCTGGCTGCACAAGTGAGTCAAATCTGTATCTCCCCCATGTTAAAATTACCAACTTTACAGCAGAAAAAAACATGTTTACAGCCTGGATCTCTATGTGGCTTTGGTCTATACAGCTAATTTTGCCCTTCATAACAACTGTGAGGGGGGTGAATTTTTTTATAACTCATCCGTTTAGTTGATTAATATTTAAAGTTCTGCATAATTAAGGGTGTGGCCACTTGAGTGACAGGTGGATGTCAATGCTAGCCATTCGTCTGCTGTTACTAGCCGTTACTTCACCTCAGCAAATGTTAGCTGCTGAACTTGCCATCTCTGCAGTGTTTGTGCTTTTTTTTCAGGATTATTTCATACAATTTAATACACCCATTACTTCGCCCACGGCTTTCCGTTGTTGTCTTAAGGATTCCGTTGTTGTCGTCGAGTATCGTTCGAGAGAACAACCAGCGCTGTATTTCAGTTGTTTTCCTCTGTGAACATGCACTAATGGATGTCTGACAATTTCGTTGCTTTTTGGAGTTTTTAGATTTAAAAACGTCAATAAAGGCTCGTTCGTTCTGCTCTCACTCACGGAACAGATATAGATTATAATATGCTTATGTATACCGTCAGGTGAAATCCTGCAGGTGTCGGCGCTTTCTCCGTCCATGCAATAAATGCACATCCTTGAATGAGCGCGGATTTTCGAGCGCATTTACTTGAACTTCATAGGCAATATATCTATGGTTTAACCCATTTGAGAGGCGGCCAAAATCAGAATTTAAAATGGACTGAATAAGCTTTCTACGAACTTGACGAGCGATGCCGCGCTGACGGACCATAGACTAAAGAGTGACTGACATGTAACGTTATGCACATAAATCACTGTCACACACACTCTCTAAGTAATATTAAGTTACTGCATTATACATTTTCAACTAGCAGAATAGTACAGAATCACGATACACAGTCTCACTTGTAGCCATGTCTTTTAACTATTATAATATTTCGAAGGGCAAAAATAGGAACTTTTAATTGGCTTTACATCATCAACTGTCACTTTAGCGCGAGGCCCTGTGCAGTCGCAGACTTGGTACTGTCAGTTGCATATAACGTTAGCTATAGCATTACCTCCCCAGCCTGAACTAACGCGATCACGTCGAGCTAGGTGTTGATTTCAGATAGCCAGGCTACTCAGCTCCACTCACGCCCCGCCTCTGCCCATTTTCTGTAATCTGGGAGTGACGCAAGGCCAAGATGGCGACGGCCGGCTCCGCCCACTTTAGGCTTCAAAAATGCTCTTCAGAAACCTACGGGTGACGTCACGGACACTACGTCCATATTTTTTTACAGTCTATGGTTGTGCGTCACAAGTAAATACAGCTTGACGCACAGACAACAACGAGTCCGTGTCTTCTCGTCTATTATAACGTCTATTTTCCTCTTTTCCAGGTATAGACTATTAATTATTGCATTTCTGTCATGAGTTAAGACTATACAGTGGTTGTAAAGCTGGTTATTTCTCTGAACATATGTGAAAAATGTGAGGTTTGATGGCTTAATTATCGTGTTTGACATGCTAACCACAAGGAAATTGTGGGCAAAACTGAATGTATCTTATGTCCTTGTTTAACTGTAATGTAAAAGTTAACCATTTATTAACTGAAATGGTTAGGAGCAAATGAGCAAATGTTATGTGGAACATAGTCCATGTTGTTTTTTTGTATTTCATGGTTAATCTGTTTATTGGTAATTGACTGCTGAAATAGTGTTCCATTTTATTTTAGTGTCAAAGTTATAGAAAAGTTGATAAAGGACTGAATATTAAAAATGCAGTTTAGTGCTTATACAAATTCACAGTTATAAAAGTGAAGTTATAAAAATGTGTACAAAAATGTATTTAAATTACAGTTATGGTGACTGTTGTAATACATTGTGATACATTGAAGATACATTGAAGCATTGCTGATTTCATCTGCATATTAATGTGAACTAATGTATTGATGTATACATTCAATTCTCTATTATATATTGTGTTGAAAAAAAAAGAAATTAGTTCACAAGTAAATACAGCTTGACGCACAGACAACAACGAGTCCGTGTCTTCTCGTCTATTATAACGTCTATTTTCCCCTTTTCCAGGGGTGCAACACAACAACATGACAAAAATGTGTGAAATATCTGGCACATAATGGAGTTAAGTGCTCATCAACCCGCGCTTCAACTTTCCGGATTGCGCCAAAGAGATAATGTCAGTTTGGTTTTGGGTTTTGTTTCATGTCTTTTATTTTGTAGTTTGTTTCTTGTTTCCAAATCATATATTGCTGAATAGGAGTTTATGAGTTATAACTAGGCTGCTATATGAATCAAGTCAAATCACAATTATATGGCACTTTTTACAATACAGATTGTTTCAATAACAGGAAAATAATGCAACAAAGTTTGTTTCCAGAAGAAAATAGCGTTACAGTCTAGCTTAAGTAAGCTCAGTGATGTTTCATTTTTGTTTTAAAAAAGTGATTAATTTAGTTCGTGAGAAAACCGTGATGTCATCGCCCAGCTCAGTTCTCATATAATGGTGTCAATGCAGGCAGATCAATAATATTGTTGAATATTAAATTAAATGTCCCCAACTAAGCAAGCCAAAAGCCAATGGCAACAAAGGCGAAAAAAGGCGAAAGAGGCGACAGTGGCAAGGAACATCTCGGTTACGTATGTAACCCTCGTTCCCTGAGTAGGGAACGGAGACGTTACGTCGGATGACGACGAATGGGGTTTCGCTTAGAAAGCCTATCATCTTCGAGTATATAAAACGAGCCAATGGCAATGAAATGCCATGGGTCTGCGGAATTTGCATAGCGTAACTCCGCCCTACCCTGGGGGTATATAAGGAAGTGCGCTAGCAACATGCAGATATGTCTTCGCTGAGGAGCCAAGACTGAACTCAGGCGTTCCAGCGGTACAGCGGAAGTGGCAGGGAGACGTAACGTCTCCGTTCCCTACTCAGGGAACGAGGGTTACATACGTAACCGAGACGTTCCCTTTCGTAGTCACTCCGAGTTACGTCGGATGACGACGAATGGGGTTCCCAGTGTAATCACGCCACCTCTCGACTATCTTCCAGTGCCCTGCGTAAGTCTGAGCTCCCTGTCGTGAGACTGGCACGGACGAAGGACTCCTACTTAACACAGGAATACCAAGGTACACTGGGAAGCATATCTCAGTGGAAATATGCAATCATGCCCAACCCGAAGGGGGGGACTTAGAATACACATATGACCCCGAAGGGCTACATATGGAAAATCACTGGGGTGTCCAGCCGCAGGTGGAATATTTCAACCCCAGGGGTGGCAAGGTGGCTTGCCAAGGGAACGACACATGCTCAGAGAGGCTTACAGTGGAAATACACATGTGGGGGTCGCCCAGGGGGGGAACCATGCACATGGAGGCACCTAGCCAAGCGCGAAAGCTGCCAGTGGCATAACTCTGGCGTTGACGTCGACAGTGCTGGAGGAGACTCAGGGCTTATCAGGCTCACCTGAGGAAAATATCGCACGTATCCCGTCCGTGGAGAGGAATGGCGAGCAAGCGAAGACACCTGAGCAGAATCTAGTACCGGCTAGTTGAAGCGAGTACATGAGAAGAAACTGGCTTCACTCGGAGATTATAGAATCTCGCGAATGTGTTGGGTGTCGCCCAGCCTGCAGCTCTACAAATGTCTGTTAGCGAGGCGCCATGCGCTAGAGCCCAAGAGGATGCCACACTCTGAGTGGAGTGGGCCGTCACACCAAGGGGGCATGGTCTACCTTGCTGCTGGTATGCCAAAGCAATGGCGTCCACTATCCAGTGGGACAACCTTTGCTTGGAGAGAGCCTTTCCCTTCAGCTTCCCACCATAACAGACAAAGAGCTGGTCTGAGGTCTTGAAACACCGCGTTCTGTCTACGTAAGCACGGAGGGCGCGTACTGGAGAGAGCAGTGCCAAGGCTGGGTCTGCCTCCTCCAAGGGCAGCGCTCGCAGGTTCACTACCTGATCTCGAAAGGGTGTGGTAGGAACCTTGGGCACATATCCAGGCCGGGGTCTCAGGATCACGTGAGAGTTAGCCGGCCCGAATTCCAGGCACGCTTCGTCAACCGAAAATGCCTGCAGGTCCCCTACCCTCTTGATGGAGGCCAATGCAACCAGGAGCGCTGTCTTCATTGACAGGAACTTAAGCTCCACTGATTGCAGAGGCTCAAAGGGAGCACTCTGCAGGGCAGTTAAAACCACTGAGAGGTCCCAAGAGGGTACGAGGGGAGGACGAGGAGGATTCAGTCTCCTCGCTCCCCTCAGGAACCTGATGATCAGGTCGTGCTTTCCCAAGGACTTACCATCAACTGCGTCGTGATGTGCGGCAATGGCGGCAACATACACTTTCAGGGTGGAGGGAGACAGCCTTCGCTCCAACCCTTCTTGCAGGAAGGAAAGCACGACACTGATGGGGCATTTCGTGGGTTCTAGATGTTTAGAAGAACACCAGTTGACGAAGAGGTTCCACTTCAACGCATAGGCATGTCTCGTGGACGATGCTCTAGCAGAAGTGATGGTAGCCACCACCGCTGGTGGTAGGGTACTCAAACCTACCTCGTCCCGTCCAGGAGCCACACGTGGAGGTTCCAAAGATCGGGACGAGGGTGCCATAAGGTGCCCCGTCCCTGAGAAAGCAGGTCCTTCCTCAGAGGAATTGGCCAGGGAGATGCTGTCGCGAGGAGTACTAGTTCTGGGAACCAGGTGTGGTTGTGCCAATACGGGGCAACCAATATTACCTGCTCCTCGTCCTCCCTGATCTTGCGCAAAGTCTGCGCAAGAAGGCTCACTGGGGGAAACGCATACTTGCGGAGGCCCCGCGGCCAGCTGTGTGCCAGTGCATCCGTGCCGAGCGTGCCCTCGGTCAGGGAATAAAACAGGTCGCAGTGGGACGAGTCGTGGGAGGCAAACAGATCTACCTGTGCGTCCCCGAACTGATCCCAAATCAGCTGAACCGACTGGGGATGGAGTCTCCATTCTCCAGCGAGAGGCCGAAACCGAGACAGCTCGTCGGCCGCCTGGTTCAGGTCTCCCGGGATATAAATGGCTCGAAGATTTCTCCGCAAGTGTCGAAGCGACCAGGGAGATGAACACACACACTCTGGCAAATCACTGCACAGATAAGCAGGGAATGTGCACTCGCTGGAACTCGCTGTCACACCAACACTTGGAGAGAGGCTCGTCTCGAAGAGAATGAAGAGATGAACTCAGTATTGGCTGTGGAGTGAAGAATCAACTTGGCTCCGAAGCGAAAACATATCTGCATGTTGCTAGCGCACTTCCTTATATACCCCCAGGGTAGGGCGGAGTTACGCTATGCAAATTCCGCAGACCCATGGCATTTCATTGCCATTGGCTCGTTTTATATACTCGAAGATGATAGGCTTTCTAAGCGAAACCCCATTCGTCGTCATCCGACGTAACTCGGAGTGACTACGAAAGGGAACCAAAATTCCATCAGGTGACACTGACAGAATGGAGAAAAAAAACCTTGGGAGAAACCAGGCTTAGTCAGGGCCAGTTCTCCTCTGGCCAACGAACGAACAGTGCATGATTATGATTCAGGCAGCATTATAGGTCAGAAGTCAGATTGGATTGGAACATTCAGAATATTATCCAGTTCCATCTGGTTGAAGATCAGAGTCATCCTGCTGGTATGGAGACGGGTTTGTTGAGGATCAGTGCCGATGGCTGTCGTGTCGATGAGGCCTTCACAGGGGAGAGTCTAGTTGACACAATCTCTGCTGACACTTCAGGGATGCATTGTGTTCGTTTCTAGGCCCAGGTCCACCATCTGATCTGGATACGGCCCGGACACGGCTGACTACATCATGCGTTGTGTTCGTTTCTAGGCCCAGGTCCACCATCTGATCTGGATATACGGCCCAGACACGGCTGACTACATCATGCGTTGTGGTCGTGTCTAGGCGCAGGTCCACCATCTGATCTGGATACGGCCCAGACACGGCTGACTACATCATGCGTTGTGTTCGTTGCTAGGCCCAAGTCCACCATCTGATCTGGATACGGCTCGGATCCGGCTGACTACATCACGCGTTGTGTTCGTTTCTAGGCGCAGGTCCACCATCTGATCTGGATACGGCTCGGATCCGGCTGACTACATCACGCGTTGTGTTCGTTTCTAGGCCCAGGTCCACCATCTGATCTGACACGGCCCGGACACAGCTGACTACATCACATCATGTGTTGTGTTCGTTTCTAGGCGCAGGTCCACCATCTGATCTGACACGGCCCGGACACGGCTGATTACAGTAAACCTCGTAATAAACAGAAAGACTAACATTAGCGTAGATGCCATTCTTCTTATGATGTAGCGAGTACATCAGGTGTTATAGGAAGTGTTCCGGCTGATCTAATTTATGCAGCCTAAAAATCATTTAACTGATTTGAATAATAGGAATGTATAATGTTCTATGTGTGTGCCAGGTTAAAAAGATGTGTTTTTAGTCTAGATTTAAACTGACAGAGTGAATTTGAATTAAAAGCTGTAGGGCTGCTTCCCGGACAATGTTAGGAAGACTGTTCCAGAGTTTAGGTGGTAAAGAGGAAAAGGATCTACCGCCTGCTGTAGATCAACTGGCCAGAATTTTGAGATTGCAATAGACGTGAAGGACTATAATGCGTTAAGAGCTCGCTCAAGTACTGCGGAGCTAAACCATTTAGTGCTTTGTAAGTAATCAGCAATATTTTAAAATGTATACAATGTTTAATAGGGAGCCAATGCAGTGTTGACAGAACTGGGCTAATATGGTCATACTTCCTGGTTCTAGTAATAACTCTAGCTGCTGCGTTTTGGACCAACTGGACTTTGTTTATTAAGCGTGCAGGGCAACCACCGAGTAGAGCATTACAATAATCTAGCCTTGAGGTCATGAATGTTCCGCATTTTTCATTGAAAGTATATGTCGCAATTTAGATATATTTTTAAGATGGAAGAATGCGGTTTTACACATGCTAAAAAACGTGTGTTTCAAATGAAAGATTGATATCAAAGAGCACACCCAGGTTCCTAACCGACGACGAAGACTTGACAGAGCAGCCATCAAGTGTTAGACAGAATTCTATGTTATTACGTGCAGAGAATTTTGGTCCAATCATTAGAAACTGATGAATTAGATTTAAGTAGTAGGAAATTACTAGTCATCCAAATTTTGATATCAGCTATGCATTCCGTTAATTTTGTGAATTGGTGAGTTTCGTTGGGGCGCGAAGAGATATAGAGCTGAGTATCATCAGCATAACAGTGAAAACTAATGGCATGCTTCCTAAAGATATCTCCCAAGGGTAGCATGTACAGAGTGAACAGCAACGATCCTAGTACTGAGCCTTGTGGTACACTGTAAAATGTTGTAAAAGTTTACTTTACTTAGAAAAAGTGAGGAAACCGATTGCCTTAAAATTTCTAAGTAAAGTAGTGTATTCATTTTAAGTTGGCAAAACTTAATTAATTTAGTAAAGAAAACGTGTTGGTCAAGTACTGTTAACTCAAAATCATTAGTTGTGGTAACTTATTATTAGTGTTTACTTAAATCTTAGGAAACCGATTGCCTTAACATTTTCAAGTAAGCTGAACTAAAAAAAATATATGTTAAGACAAAAAGCAACAACAGATCTTAGGCAAAACATTATTTATTACTCATCAGTTTTCTTCATGTATTACAATGTACAAAACAATGCCATTCTGGCACCCCTTACATTCGAAACATTTTTCATTAATGTAACAATATGCATTACAACAAATCATGACTGATGAATAAACAAACTGAATAGCTGACCCTGTAAAAATCAATGTTTGCTTAAATTTGAAACATATTTAACAGAAATAAGTAAAACGGTGCTCTTTTAAAAAGAGATTTTTTTTTTAACCTATAGGTGACAATTTAACACTTTAAAAAGATGGTTGACTTTAGTGCAACAACAAGCTTTAAGGGTTAGTTAATCAAAAAATGTAAATTCTTTCATCATTTACTCTCCTTCATGATGTTCTAAACCCATAAGATTTGGTTAGACTTTGAAACACAAATTAAGATATTTTCTTTATGAAATCTAGGATATTTCTGTCCCTCCATTGAAAGTCCAGGTAAACAAAACTTAAAAGATCCAAAAAGGTTATAAAAGGCATTGTAAAATGAATCCATTTGATTTTAGCATATTAATGACCTTCTTGGATCTTTTAAGTTTTGGTTACCTGGACATTTAATGGAGGGTCAGAAACCTCTCTGGTTTTCTTTAAAAATATCTAAACGTGTGTTTCAAAAACTAACCAAAGCCTTATGGGTTTGGAATAACTTGAGAGTGACAAACTGATGACAGAATTTACATATACCTTTAACACAATCTCAAACAGCCTTCGCTTACATCAACAGAAGGTTTTTAAGTGAATGTAGTTTTGGTTTTAGAGATTTGTGTCCAAGGGAAAGAAAAACTCAGAATTTAGTGCATAAATCAGCCTAAAAATTAGGCACATGGCACCTGGAAAGTTTTCAAGATCACCGACCATGACTATGGCTCCGTCTAGAATAATGCTGTGCAAGAAGACTCCAAATTGTGGAGGGAGAATCCTGGTTGTCTTCCCTTGTCACGGTCAGAATCCTGATTAAAGAAGTGTTGGGTGTGTCAATCATAGTCCTAATAAAAACAGGAACAGCAATATTGAAATTCTGGTTACTTTACAAATGAAAATCCATATCCAAAATCCATATGACAAAGTATCAGGTCTACGTTCAACTAGCAGAGATTAATTATGGTTGTTTAAGTATTGTCTGAAACAGACAAAAAATAAATAACAGTATAATAATAATTAAGAACTTGCATTCGACAAAATGTTGGATTAAAAAAAAGAGTTTGCATGTTTGATCCAAGATAAGAGAGTTGAATGAAGCATATTGAATGCCTATATGTATGTGTGGAGAATCAAAGTTTTTAATGAAATATACAGAGAAAGTAGCTGTAAACATTTGTTTGAAATGCAGTAGCAACTGCGTAGCAGTGATGACAGTGCTCTGAAAAAAAAAAAAAAGTTTAAAATGAAATATTAAATTAGCTCAAAAATCTACTCACAAAAGAATTCAGTGACGATAAACATGTTACAACATAGAATGAAAAAAAAAAGCTAAAGCAGAGTTAAAACAGTACCAGAATTTTGTTTAAAAAAGAAGCATTGACAAACTTACCATATATTTAATTTGTGCAAGAAACTCAGAACCCACTTTTTTTGTTTCAAGCAGCATGTTGATCAAGCGCTGAGAAGAATTCTAGCTTGAGGCTTTTGATTGTGATGCGATTAAACTCTGCATTGATCTGAAGAAAAAAAAAAGTTAAATATACATTGGGCTTTTGGTTAATGTGTTAAAGGGATAATTGTTTGGTTTGCATCAACATGTTTGGAATGATTTCTTGTTAAATTCATCTTTAATGCGTTAAATAACTTGAATGAACACAAACAGTTTGTGTGAAGGCATGGAACTGGACTAGTTCTGTTGCAGCTTCCATGTTTTAAGTGACACTGCACAAAAAAACACAATACTCACATTTCCATTGTATATCTCATTCCATAAAACAAATCATGCAAATTAAGAAAATAATAGTAATCTACATGTCTCATTCCACAAAACAAGCTCTGCAACTTAATGAAATAATATAAACCTATTAAATTCTTACTATAAAGATTTATATATTTTTTAATTACGTATCACTGTGTAGTGTTCAAACATTTTAATCTAAAGAAATCTAAAAAAAATAAATAATATAAAATATAACATCCCTGTTCAACACATCTAAACATCTAAATATAAATCAGTAGAGTAATCTGTAAAAATTTTCCTCAGTCTAAATTGTACACACAATAAAAACATCTAAAACATAAAAAACGTCTAAAATATAAATTCACATATATTTGAATATATATTTCATATAAAGACTACAATGCACTCCCTGATGCGATACTGTAGTAGACGGTTGCATAGTTATAATTGTCTAATTCCAGTAGAGTTCAGAATAACTTTAAATGCCAATCCCAATGCATCTTTTTCGTTACATGTATATTAAAATCACCAACAATTAGGACTTTATCTGCAGCCAGTACTAACTCTGATAGAAAATCAGCAAATTCTTTGATAAAGTCTGTATGGTGCCCTGGTGGCCTGTATACAGTAGCTAGCACAAATGTCAAGCGGGATTTATGTTTTACATTAGATAGTGTTACATTAAGCACCAACACTTCAAAAGAATTATATTTGAAACTAGACTTCTCAGTAATTCTGAAGATATTACTATAGATTACAGCAACACCTCCCCCTTTTCCTTTCAGATGTGGCACGTTTTTATAACAGTAATCTTTTATCTTGTAATTCTGTCAAACACAGCACATCTAGGTTATAATCTGTAATCATTAACAATAAGTGCTTTTGAAGTAAGGGATTGAATATTCAGCAACCCAAGCTTTATCATTTGTTCATCTGTATTATATCTATTTTTTATTTGTTGAACATCAATTAAATTTTTACCCTTAAATGGGTTTTGGGAGTTTTGTGATTCCTAGTTCAGGAAACAGACACAGTCTCTATGATGCTATCTAGGTGAAAGAGGCTCTATGTGATGGGATTTATCTGACCTCTGTGACGTGAGACAGCTAGCAGACGGTCAGTTTAGCCATAGCAATAAACACAGACACACATTAGGCATAATTGTCAGATATTGATTCATTAGAAAATTGTCAGTTTAACCTTCAGCAAAAAAGTAATTTGTACCTAATAAAATGTTTGAAGTGGTTCTTTGAAAATGGTTCTTTAGAAAAATATTATTAATATAGGGGTCCAAGCAGCACCGAAGGTCTTGGATTTTGCAGGCTTTATGAACCAACCAACATCATCTTGTTTTTGTGTAAGCCTACACCAGAAAGAAGTCATGTACAATTCAACAAATACAAATATACCATTTTGAGCTGATGATATAGGCTATTTATTAAAAAGCGTGGTTAGTTTCCACTTCTAAAAACATTGATCATTAGTTTAAACACACCAGTTCATGCAAATGCTTGATTTACTTATATTAAGTATATATTTTATATTTTAAGTTTTAAAGGTCAGAATGGCACATAATAAATAAATAAAAATTTCTTTTTTTTTCTTTTTAAAATTTTTTTTAACAGGGACAATACACTAGGCATTGTTACACATAGACAGTCGATGCCGTTGTACATAGGGCATATAGCGTAAAGCTAGTTTGCGGCCCTTGTCCCTGGTTAGGCTTTTACATAAAATCAAAACATCCAAAATAAAAAAACAAACACAATCATCACAAGAAACAAAACAAATACAAATACACACATGTCATGGCCTAGTTATGGACTTTTTAGCTGCAAATTATGACATTTGAAATTTATCTATGACATCCTACATGGTTAAAATGAGTCCACATACAACACCGACCTATATGACAGTAAAATGTACAGTAATTTTTCTTCTGTTTTAACCCCTGGCTGTGACTGCAGCGTCTGGCAATGTTAGATCAATATGGTTGGTTTTACAGTACTAGCAATAACCATGTGCTAGTACCTTTCTGACGGAAACTATGGATACCATGTCAAATATTTGTCAGGGCAGCAATGAAACAGATAAATTAATATTTGTTTTTTAATAAACGGAGCAGGTGTAAAGATGTCACTGTCCCTTTAAGAGACACGGGCTGACAGACTGAGCGCATATGCAGCGGCTCCCCGTCATCATAACGGCTAGCAGCTCTACTGAGATACAGACACACAACATCCGTTGAGATCCCTCCTGATATTAACCATCACTCGGGTCGTGTTGTCGGAATGGAGATGTTGAATAATCGACTAAAATAAGAAAAAGTCCTCGCAGAGATCAAGATGGTTTCGTGGATCATTTCGCGAATGGTGGTGTGAGTGTATATGCGGCGCGCGCGTGTGTTTGTGTTGTGTGTTGTTGCGGATACATGATGAGGCTTTTCAATGGAAATTTAAATATTTCTGCTTATTTTTTTCTGGGAAATGCTTTAACAGTAACTTATAGGGATCTAAAGATATTCAGCTACTCCTATAAATTGCATATAGGGTTAAATTAATAAAACAAAGCGATGACTTCATCCAGACGAGGAGGGTTCACCATTTGTGTTGCTTGTTGTGTGATTTTCACTTGGAGCTAAATGCCCTAGGTATTAAATTGGGTCTTAATGTACCAAACACTTAAATATAGAATGTGAAATATAGAAATGTTAAAAACAAAACATATGGGCAGGTTTAAGGCGTCCCAGATGTGTTAGCCTATGGATTGTATGTATTAAACCCATCACATCATCTCCTTTGTATGCTGATGTTATCATACTTTCAAATGCATATATTTTTTTTTAAATCACAAACTGTGATCAAAGACTTCTGAGATGGGTTTATCACTAGGAAGGCCTACCTGCACAGCTGATTTGTCCTGGCTGGAAATGTTACGTAATCTGTTCCATATGACTCACATTTATGATGTTTGGGTCTCTGGTGGGTTCCTTAGTGGGATTTACAGTCAGGTGATTTTGATTCTCATTGGATCATACTCCGATTACTAACTCCATGATTAATCGATTACATCAAACACTTAGGCTAGGCCATACATGCGTGTGCCGAACAAATTGTCCCAAAGACTGCTTGGGCACAAATGGCAGAGGTTGAATTCATTTGTTTGTTGGTCTGGATCGAGGCTGTTAGAAACAAACATCAGGCATCATTATCGTGGTTTTGCTGAATCTCATGGAATGCTCTTTGCTGTGGCTTTAACTGTGATGAGCAGATGCATTATGGGAGTCAGGCTAGTTGTAATGGGACAGAGGGCATGTGGTCTGCCACGCACCAGACTGCCTCATTGTCCTCATGCTTCATTATGCATTACACATGGTGCACGGTCTAAATGTACACATTTACAGAATATAATGCATCATATGATATGCACAACCATAAGTTAAAGGGATAGTTCACCTAAAAATAAACATTTTGTCATTACTTACCCTCAAGTTGTTCCAAACCTGTATGAGTTTGTTTCTCCTGTAACCAGACAGTTGACGGTCAACTCTCCGGTTACCAACATTCTTCAAAATATCTTCTTTTGTGTTCAACAGAAGAAAGAAACTCATACATGTTTTTGAAGTCAGCATGAAACAGAAGTTACGATACTTTGCTTCTCTATTGTGATGCATAGGCTATCTGTGTGAAACGGCTTCTCGAACGAGATAAAATGTAGGGTAGGACTTGATTTTGTCCATGGGGAATTGATTGGATGGTTGTGGTTTGCTTTTGGTCGATCCCGTTTGAGTTACAGGTTGCCCTGCCCTCACGCCAGTAAACGCATCATCAGGGAAGAGATGTCGCTGCAAGAGGGAGCGGAAGTTATTTTGATTAAAGATTTCAAGGGCATGTGATTTAAAAAAAGAATAATAATAATATGTGCATAGATAAATCATTGATAATAAACACTGCAATATTCCATTAAAAAATAAGAATTGCCAATTTTGATTTCATGGAGACTTTAAGCCACAGAACACAGTGATCCGGATGCACTCGTGCCAGCTGCAGTGGGTAGGTGTGGTCTGTCCGGTATCCTG
This sequence comes from Abramis brama, assembly GCF_963993115.1. NCBI lineage: Eukaryota > Metazoa > Chordata > Actinopteri > Cypriniformes > Leuciscidae > Abramis > Abramis brama. The sequence goes on from NC_139975.1 coordinate 25,626,063, forward strand.
ACATCCTTTTCTGGATCTGCTAGTGCAGAACGTTCAGATTTTGTCGCCTCAGCACAAAATGGCATGTTTGTGTGTGTAGGAGCGCGAGGGCACGTGTCTGAGTTCATGCTGTACATGCAGGGCATCTGTGTGGAATCTGGTCCTTTTGTGTGTAGATCCGTCTTCATGCGCTCATAAATGATTTACTTTTAATGGCTCTCGGTCAGATTCAGAGTGTTTGCTTCCAATAGCGTCATGAAACATGCTGGTGTGTGTACAATAGGGTTAGTATTGACTGGGATACGATTTATGAGCTTGCTTTGTTTTCACTGAAGTGCAGAGCCTCTGCTCTGAATAATTTGATCAGTCACCAGAATTGGTTGTGATTCATAAACTTGTTTTTTTTCTGTTCTGGTTAGATTTGAATGAACTGGAGATAGCCATCCTCTAACACTTAAAATAGGCAGCCTCTTAAGTGCTGTAATTGTGTCCTGTAACTCAAGGCAATGGTGCAAGTGAAATTTTAGCTGCTGAAGTGAGTTGGTGTAATGGTAAGATGAGCTTGCCTGTTTCTGCTGGGAGTGTGTTCAATAAGGGTCTTTTCTCTCTGCAGCCTGGCCTTCGGGACTCTCTACCCAGCCTATTCCTCTTATAAGGCTGTGAAGACGAAAAACGTCAAGGAGTATGTGAGTATTTCAGTACACCTTCAATTAGGATATTTGTTCTTATTTTTTACTCTTCCCTTTACTTACTTTTGTAATGTTATAGTTATATTCAATTATATTGCTATTAATTGGACAAGATTTTATTTTAGGTGGGTCGCTTTTGCAGAAAATGCTGAATCTACTATATATGAAGCTAGTATATTGTATATAATATTTTCCATACTATATTTTATAAATGTATACTATATATTTTCTATACTAGCCTATGCTATATATAGGCCTACTATATTTTACAATACTATATTTTATACATGTATAGATACATATTTTATATCTCATAGATATATATTATATATATATATATATATATATATATATATATATATATATATATATATACATACACTATGCTATATATATATTTTACTGTATTTTACTATACTATATATATATATATATATATATATATATATATATATATATATATATATATATATATACTATATTCGTTTTATATACTATGCTATATATAGGCCTACTATATTTTACAATATTTTATACATATATATAGTGTGTATATATGCTATATATTAGCCTACTATATTTTACAATATTTTATACATATATATAGTGTGTATATATGCTATATATTAGCCTACTATATTTTACAATACTATATATATATATATATATATATATATACTAAATATATTTTAAATATTATGCTATATATATTTGACTATAGGCCTACTATATTTTATACATGTATATATTTGACAAATATATAGAATATATATTTTAAATACTATGGCTATATTTGATCTTTTCATTTAAGTATTATTTTAATAATTTTTAATACAAAATTCCAGAATGTGTATTCCTGAAAGGGTTGCAGATTTAGAGTGTTGCTAGCTAGTTTGGCAACAAATGTTGGTTGTTGTTAGTTATTTATATTATATATTTGATACCGAGGTTGAAAGGTTGAGCCTGATGAATTCACTGACTAAACCATACAATTTGTGTAAATGGAATATTTATTGCAGAAATATTTAGATGCAGAAAGAAAATGATCATATTTACATTTATTAAACTAAATGCATTACTAAATTATTCAAAATGGCACATTGTGCCTTTATTGCTTCAAGTAAAATGGTAAAATGGCACTATTCATGTAAAATGGAACAAATATGATAACTTTTAAAAGAGATAATGACCTTTTGCTATTCCCTACGATTTGAGGATTAAGTTATGTTTTTGGTTAAATATATGCATACATCATGCTATTTTTGTAAACGATTTATCTTGGAGTCTCAGGTTACTAGTTGCTATGGAAACCACTAGGGCAGCAGTTTGCTCCCACGGACACCATTTTTAGTATCATCTGTATTACAAATACAGTTTAGTAAAAGGTTTGGACATTTCGTAACGTTTTATTCTTCTGTTTTCTTGCGGACCTGGATTTATAAATGCACAAGCATTTTTCTAGACAAACATAGTGATGTGTCATTTGATAATTTTTTAATTGGCTGTTAATCATATTGGCAGTTCAGATAGAGACAAATCCATTGGCAATGGTGACTGTTTTTTTCATGAGCAAGCAGTCATGCATAATACACAAGGCTGTATTCAGCAAGAGCATGTGACCTGATGTGTACTGATGTCATGTGCACACGTGCTTGATTATAACATCTGTGTGTTTTTCTTTCCTCAGGTGAAATGGATGATGTACTGGATAGTGTTTGCGATATTTACGACGGCAGAGACGATCACAGATATGCTTCTCTCTTGGTCAGTCAACTGATTTTTTTAGATGTATTTATCATACATATTTAAAAATACATTTTTATTTAATTTTTTTTATAAGCTACAAAATAGTGATATAATATTATGGTCATCTTTATCCCTATCATTATTATTAATGATTATTCATTTATCTTTACTTTTGTTGCATTAATCGTTAATATGTTGACCTCCCATTTGCCAGGTTTCCATTTTATTTTGAGCTTAAGATTGCCTTTGTTGTCTGGCTGTTGTCCCCGTACACCAAGGGCTCCAGCGTGCTGTACCGCAAGTTTGTGCACCCCACGCTCTCCAATAAAGAAAAGGTACAAATGAACTTGCTTTATGAATATAATCAAACTATTGTTAGAGGTGGTTGCTTTCAAAAAGGTTTCCTGAGCACTCCACCAATCAGGGAATTAGGGCAGAGTAATGAATTTGTGTTGCATGACGTATGTGTGTGTTACAGGAAATTGATGAGTACATAACCCAGGCTAAAGACCGCAGTTATGAGACCATGATGCGGTTTGGGAAGAGAGGACTCAACATTGCAGCTACTGCAGCCGTCACAGCCGCCTCAAAGGTGAAATTAAAGTATTCATTTATTTAAAACAGACCACAAACAGACCACTATCAACGCAAGATAAACTAAAGTCTTATGGGTTTGGAAAAATCTGTCATCATTTACTCACCCTCATGTCCTTCCAAACCCATAAGACTTTAGTTTATCTTCAGAACACAAATTAAGTTATTTTGAATTGAATCTGAGAGCTTTCTGCCCCTCCATTGACAGCTACGCAACTACCACTTTTTGACGCTTCAAAAAGTTCAAAAAGAGATTGTAAAATTAATCCATATGAATTGAGCAGTTTAGTCCCAATTTTCTGAAGAGACGCGATCGCTTTATATGATGAACAGATTGAATTTAGGCTTTTATTCACATATAAACATTCATCTGGGGGCTTCCAATTCGCTGGAAGCCCCCAGATATCAACCAGAAAAACATCACTACCACCAAAGTCTATGGGCGCAGCTCGCCCTCTCCCCCCTCCCCCTCTTCCTCCTCCTCGAGCATTAAGGCCCCTTCCACAACGCCAGGGCCCACAACTTCCACCGTCTGCTCGAGATGTTACAAAATCAACCAATACCAGCTCCAAGTGATTTGTGCCGGGTCCCCGCTGTGATAACAGTAACTTTCTCAAATGTTTACAGAACAAGCGGGAACCCAGTGTTCCTGTATCATCTGTTCATTCACATGTTAGAAAGTCTAAGGCCTTTAAAAGCCGTACAGCAAACCCATCTAATCTGGTGCCTATCACACGACAAACTAAGATTGTGGACACAAAAAGCAAGACTGTTAAGTTAGCACTTTTAAACATCCGCTCACTTAAAAATAAATCACTTCTAGTCAATGACTTTATAAGCACATACAACCTGGACTTTATATTTCTAAATGAAACTTGGCTAGAAGACAGCTGCAGTGCAACAATCCTCAATGAAACATCTCCTCCGAACTTTACCTTTATGAGTGTCTCCAGAGCTGGAAGGAGAGGTGGGGGTGTAGCTGCTCTTTTTAAAGATGTCTATCAATGTAAGCAAATATCATTTGGTAATTACCCGTCTTTCGAACATCTGGGTATTGTGTTAAAAGGTGCTCCACGGATTTTACTTATCACTATTTACAGGCCTCCAAAATACTCTTCAGCCTTTGCTGAAGACTTTACAGAACTGTTATCAATAATTTCCTCAGAGTTTGACAGTTTCACTATTGCTGGAGATTTTAACATTCACATAGATAATGCAGAAAATAATATGACAAAAGAAATCAATACTGTTTTAAAAACTTTTGATCTGATTCAACATGTACATGGACCCACACACAATCGTGGACACACTCTAGATTTACTTATCAGTAAGGGTCTAAACATTTCATTGAATGATATTAAGGATGTCGCACTCTCTGATCATTACTGTATTTTCTTTGATTTATTGATCTCTCCTGCCATTGAAGTTAGATCTGTGTCTGTCAAGAAGAGATGCCTAAATGAGAACACTAGTGTACTATTTATGAAGGCCATATCCCTAAGACCGAGCATATCTGCTGACTCGGTTGATTCTCTCCTTGATTCTTTTAACTCAAAGGTTAAAAATGTAATTGATGATATTGCTCCTGTGAAAGTCAGGAAGAATGGTAAACAAAAAGCACCTTGGAGAAACTCAACAGCAGTGCAAATTATGAAAAGACAATGCAGAAAATCAGAGCGCATGTGGCGAAAGACAAAACTTATAATCCACTATAACATCTATAGAGACACCATTCGTGCTTTCAATATGGAACTAGGCAAAGCTAGACAGACTTTCTTCTCCAATATCATAAACAGAAACCTAAATAATACTCGAAATCTCTTCGCTACTGTCGACAGACTAACAAATCCCCCAAGCGAGATTCCCAGTGAAATGCTCTCCGACAGCAAGTGTAGTGAGTTTGCTACCTTTTTCTCTGAGAAAATCAATAATATTAGAAAGGTGATCAGCACATCCTTGAGTTGCGCTGGGGTCAGTCAGATCAGACTTCAACCTGAGAAAGTAGTTACTATGTCTGATTTTGAAGAAATTGATGGCAAAATTCTGAAAGAAACCGTTCAGCACCTTAAAACATCAACCTGCGCCCTTGACACACTTCCCACATCTTTTTTTAAAAGTGTGTTAGACTGTTTAGAAGCAGATCTCATAGAAGTGGTAAATGCCTCACTTTTCTATGGAAGTTTTCCAAACTCCCTTAAAACTGCTGTTGTCAAACCCCTCCTGAAAAAGAGCAATCTGGATAAGACTATATTAAGCAACTATAGACCGATCTCAAATCTTCCTTTCACAGGCAAAATCATTGAAAAAGTTGTCTTCAACCAGCTGAACAAATTCTTAAACTCAAATGGATACTTTGATAATTTTCAATCTGGCTTCCGATCGCATCACAGCACAGAGACAGCGCTCATTAAGATAATAAACGATATTCGCTTAAATACAGATTCAGGCAAATTATCAGTGCTGGTTCTACTCGACCTCAGTGCTGCATTTGACACTGTCGATCACAAAATACTTCTGGACAGGCTGGAAAACTGGGTGGGGTTTTCTGGGACAGTTCTAAAATGGTTCAGGTCATACTTAGATGGGAGAGGTTATTATGTGAGTATAGGTGACCATAAGTCTGAGTGGACGCCCATGACATGCGGAGTCCCTCAAGGCTCAATTCTTGCGCCACTCCTGTTCAACCTGTACATGCTCCCAATGAGCCAAATAATGAGAAAGAACCAAATCTCTTACCACAGCTATGCAGACGACACACAGATCTACTTAGCCCTATCGCCTAATGATTACAGCCCCATTGACTCTCTGCTTCAATGCATTGATGAAGTCAACAGCTGGATGTGCCAAAACTTTCTACAGTTAAACAAAGACAAAACTGAAATCATTGTGTTTGGAAACAAAGATGAAGTTCTCAAGGTGAACGCATACCTTCACTCTAAAGGTCAAACAACTAAAAATCAGGTCAAGAATCTTGGTGTGTCTTTAGAGTCAGACCTTAGTTTCAATAGCGTGTCAAAGCAATAACTAAATCAGCATACTATCATCTGAAAAATATTGCAAGAATTAGATGCTTTGTTTCCAATCAAGACTTAGAAAAACTAGTGCATGCTTTCATCACCAGCAGGGTGGATTATTGTAATGGACTCCTCACTGGCCTTCCCAAAAAGACCATAAGACATTTGCAGCTCATACAGAACGCTGCAGCCAGGATTCTTAGCAGAACCAGAAAATATGATCATATCACACCAGTCCTCAGGTCATTACACTGGCTGCCAGTTACTTATAGGATTGATTTTAAAGTATTATTACTAGTATATAAATCATTCAATGGCCTAGGACCTCAATACATTGCAGATATGCTCACGGAATACAAACCCAACAGATTACTCAGATCATTAGGATCACATCAGCTAGAAGTTCCAAGAGTTTACTCTAAGCAAGGAGAGTCTGCTTTTAGCTATTATGCCAGCCGCAGCTGGAACCAGCTTCCAGAGGAGATCAGATGTGCTCCTACATTAGTCACATTCAAATCCAGACTCAAAACACATCTGTTTAACTTTGCATTTAATGAATGAGCACTGTGTCACTGTTTGTCCGACTGTTTATACTGTGTCTTATTTTAGTCTTTATTCTAAACTGTTTTAATTATTTTTAGTTCTTTCTCGTTTCTTTATTTTAAACTGTTCTTTATTCTAAACTGTTTTAATTATTTTTAGTTCTTTCTTGTTTCTTTATTTTAAACTGTTTTGTATATTCTTATTTCTTCTGATTATTTTTAATAGTATGTAAAGCACTTTGAATTACCATTGTGTATGAAATGTGCTATATAAATAAACTTGCCTTGCCTTGCCTTGCCTTGCCTTCATCAACTCACACATAAGTGGTAAATGGAAGCTCAAGCATGTTCGCTTGACGTGTGAGAACCAATGAGGTTCATGGTTCTATGGAGGGACAGAAAGCTCTCAGATTTCATTAAAAAGATCTTCATTTGTGTTCCAAAGATGAATGAAAGTCTTTCGTGTTTGGAACAATGATGACAGATTTTTCATTTTTGGGTGAAAGAAATGTATCAGTGTAAATTTTGTGTAGTGTAGTGTCAAGTTCACTGTTCAATACGCATTTCACTTTTATTCAAACTGTGTTCCGCAAAGAACAAGTACGTACAGTAATATTGTTATGCATCTTGAATAAGAATATGCAATTGTAATGTTTGTCTTTTGTGTATTGAACTGCAGGGTCAGGGTGTGTTATCAGAGAAGCTGCGCAGTTTCAGCATGCAGGATCTGACTCTGATTCAGAACGAAGACGAGCTGCTGCTGGACAGCACAGACGACACCCACACCGCAGCCACGCTACCTCGTGCTAAAACTGTCACGCGCTCAGGTAACACACAAAACAACAGTCCTAACTAGGGATGCTTACCATTAACCAACTATCGATTAAAGCCAGGTAGGGTAGGCAATTTTTTTTTGTTATACTGGTTGAAACTCTCTTCACATCCTGATAGCAATCAATAATAGAAATGTCTAAATATTAAAACATGTACTTATATCTTCTGTGGAAGTCTCAGGACCAAAACATGCCTGTCAACATGTATTTCAATACCTTGGCACACCTGCTCGCGCAGACATCACACGTCATCAGCGTGTTTGATGAGGCGATGCAGAGTTGTAGCCAGACAGTCACCAAGCACCACAAACAAACAGCAGCCACCTTTTACAGTTCCTCCTGAACCAAAACAATGAGCTAATGCTGCGTTCATGCCATGTCTTAACCGTAATTGTGAGATTGCAACCAGTGACGTTCTACCCGGAGCTGTTCACGACCTCAGAGTCGGATTTATGCGTTTCTATGTCAGCACTATCAACGCCGAAATGAATCTGCAGCAGTCAGGTGGTGCTCTGTGAGTTGTTTACGTTCATTATTATTGTAATGTTATGTGCTTTGAGACAGGAGGTCATTTAACCCCGTCTCTCGTGACGCTTTGCAGACTCTGGTAAATGCAGACCTGTCAATCTGGGGTGCGTTTCCCAAAGCCAACTATGGTCACAAGTTCTGTCGTTACTAATAGAGTTCAATGGAAATTGCGATCATAGGCCAACAATGCTTTTGGGAAACGCACCCCTGAACGATCGATCCAATCCAAGCGTGATCCTGATGTAAAACAGTGTCCAATTGGTACACATTATTCCTACCCACAATCCCCAACCACCGCATCCGAGATCCAGATCCGGAAAGTTTGGAAAGCTGTTTTGAACTCCTAAAACTAACTTTGTTTCGGCCTAATGTTGTTTGAAATGATGTCACACCAGTTCGTTCCTCAATTTTGCTTGAAGTGCATCTAGGACATAACTTTATGGAACTAAATCATAAGCCACGTTCACACAGTCAGTGTTTGGTTGCAAAACTGTAACAGGTGTGACTCCCTAAATGTACATACAGGAGCAGACAGGTGCGGTTTGAAAAATGTTGGTATGTAACCACAATAAATCCTCTTCTTTAATGTCTATACATGACAAATAACTGTAGTAAATATCCCTTTGATACAATACTATTTCAATATAACTCCTATTTATAATGTCCTGTTCAAACACACACAGGCAGGTCAGTGAGGTGTGTATGTGTGTGTTTGCTGACTCACTGAAAGCCGCTTTGCAGGCAGCCATTGTCTCAGCCTGTTTATAATGCTGATGCTGATGTGACCAGCATGTGATTCAGCTGCCTACTGGATGAGAGAGACGAGGGCTCAGTCTGCTGGAGTTTGTTCATGCTCAGCTTGGATGAGTTTCAGCACTCATTTAAGCAGATCAAGACCATGAAGTTTAGTCTCTTCACACACTATGACGTCATTAAACTGGCATGTTGCTGAAGGTCATGACCCCCATGTTAGGCTTTACAGCAAACACGAACAAAGCCTGTGGTAGAGTTATCCAGAGTTTCACAGAGGTGATGATTTCAATAATGAGTTTCTATTAGCACACAAGAGCTCCTTCTTTGAATTACAGAGCGTCAAACATATATTGTGAATAGACAAGTAAAAGGCTCTTCTTTGTTTCAGGCTTTGAATGAGGTCTGGCAAGCTTTAAATGCCAAAGAGAGTCCGTTCGCACCACAATGCCTGAGAGCTTCGATTCATGTGACCTCTTAAATGTGGCTCATTTTAGGTACTTGCCTGTAACAGATACTTAACAGGCAACAGACTTGACTAACCTTTTTATCGTATCATAACGTAGTCAACAAATTTCATATCACTTTTTAAAAAATAAATATACATATCAAAACACATTTCCAGTGTATTTTCACATATGAAAGTGGCCCCAATCTAAACTGAAAATGTCAGATTCACCATTTGAGCAACATTCAACTGTGTTGTTGGGGGTTCTGTGAAAAGTTCAGAGAAAATTGAAGTTTGCAAATAAATGAATAAAAACAAATTATGATATTTATTTATAAATAAATAATATAAAAATATCATTACATTTACAGAATTTGACATTACTGTTTTATTCCGTTTTCTAAAGACTGGTCTGTAATCATGAGATTAATGACAGTTACTTTGCTATATTTTATGTACATACATGCATACATATTTCCAGATAATGTACACACTTCTAACATGTTTTACTAAACAAATTAAACATGATTATGTATATGAATTAAGAAAATGGTCTCTTTGTAAGAGAACCTCATATTAAGGGATCCTTGGCATTAAAAAGTTTGAAAACCCCTGGCCTGAGAGACCTACTCAAAATCTAGTTCTTCGAATAATTTGCCTCGGACTAATAAAAAGCAAATGGCAACATGTCACATTCGTGGTAGCTGCTCATCTAGAAGAAAACAAACAAACAAAAAAACAGTATAGCACATGCTGCAGAGTATGAATTCTGTCTAAACTGTATCCATCATTATGGTTTTCCCCAGTTCGTGCCACACCCATGCCGGCTGACACTGAATCACAGCACAGCTCTCGCTCGGATGAGCAGTCAGATTGCAGGACTGAGCATTCAGATGAAGATGCAGCTGATAAGGCCCCCAAACGCACTGCAAGCGTCAGAGCAGCCAAGAAACCAGCCGCTGCCAAGACAGAGGTTTGTGCTCTACCACCCTCTTTTTTTCTTGTTTCTTTTGCTCATAGACAGGGCCTAAAACTAACTTTTTGCCACTCCTGCCAATGGCGGATGACTTAATTTACCAGCCATAAATATATTTTACCGGCCTTGAAACAGTTTTTTTTTGCGTCCTTTTCGCATTCTCTTGCGAATGTTTAAATTGGCAAGGCTTAAACTTTGGGGACGATGCAGCACTGGCCCGTCAACCGTCCCGAGTGTTGTTCATGTTCTCACAGCACTGTATTGTTAGAATTCATAAAAATGTTACCGGCCAACTGGTGATTGACACCTTTCATATACTTGCCAACGCCGTTTTTTACTCTCATTTGGCGCTTAGTGAGTGTTAATTTTAAGCCCTACTCATAGACACACGCTGATTCTAATTAGAAAATTGATGCAAATGTATTGACAGTGTCCTGTACTTCTGTTTTCACAAACTGTATTATTTACAGCACATGGTTTTGTTGTGAGTGTTTGGGGCTATTTCAGCATTTGTCAATTGTGTCTGGAATATTCAGTATTCAGGAAAGCTTCTTAAAGGGGTTCACCTAAAAATATTCCATGGACACAAAAGTTATGTTTAGCAGAATGTTCATGCTGTTCTTCTTTAAAACTATGAAAACTCAATTGAAGTGGCTCATACATCTTGTGCACTATATTTCAAGTCAAGAAAATAAAAACGACTGGAATGAGAAAGTAAATGTTCCTGGCTTAGATGTTTTATTTGCCATACCCACATTTCAGAGCTTACTTCACTAGTAGTTTGTAATATGTGTTTTCCACTTACAGTTCTCTGAAATACAGTGCATTCAGAAAGCATTCAGACCAGTTCATTTAAATAGTCGCATTTTATGTTGCAGCCTTGTGCTAAAATGCCCCACATGCCATAATGACAAAGCAAAATCATATTTGTGATGAGCTTATCTCAAGTGCATCCCATTTCCATGGATCTTTGAGATGTTTCTACCCTTTGATTGAAGTAAATGTGGCAAATTCAATTAACTGGAAATGACTTGGAAAGGCACAAACCTGACTAGACTTAACTCAGCGTCAGTGTTGTGTCGAGGCTCAGATCTGGGGAAGGCCAGAGACAAATTCTGCTGCATTGGAGGCTCACAAGAGCACAGTGGCCTCCATATTCCTTAAATGGAAGAGGTTTGGAATAATAATAAATAATTAAGACTCTTTCTAGAGCTGGCTGCCCAGACACACTGAGCAATTGAGGGAGAAGAGCCTTGGTAAAAGAAGTGACCAACTTGATGGTCGATCTGGTTGAGTTCAGAGATCATGTGGAAATGGGAAGAGTAATCAGAGCAGAAGGACAACAATTACTGCAAAACTTCACCAGTCTGAACTTCATTACAGAGTGGGCAGCTGGAAGCCTCTCCTCATTGAGGACATGTGGAAGCATTCTTCCAAAAAATAAAAATAAACACCTAAAGGACTGTGAGAAACAAGATTATCTTGTCTGATGAACTTCAATTCCCACGGTCATATGTGGAAGAAACAGCACAGTACCATCATCCCAACGGTGAAGCGTGGTGGTGGCAGCATCATGCATTAGGGGTGTCATGGGAACTGGTCTGGGTTGAAAATACAGAGATATCCTTAATGAAAACCTGGTCTAGAGCACTCAGGACCTAGGCCTCTCAGAGGTCTCCCAGACCCCAGACTTTAACCCAATCAAACATCTCAGGAGAGACCTGAAAATGGCTGTCCATCAACCTTACCCATCTAATCTGACAGAGCTTGAGATGATCTGCAGAAAAGACCAGAGAATTGACCAAATCCAGATGTGCACAGCTTACTTGCATCATACCCAAAAAGACTTGAGGCTGTAATCACGACCAAAGGTGCTTCAACTAAGTGCTGCGTTAAATTGCCCTACTGTCTAGGTTTACATGCCTAGGTCAAAATACACTTTAATTTTCTCATAATATACATTGCAGCATCACAGAGTCTCTCTAAACTCTAAAGTGAGCCTACCCCACTCTGATAGGTCAGATGTGCTAGTCTGTTGTGATTGATCGACCGAACCGAAGCGGTCATTACCATATCTGAATTTCAGCTCTGGATCTTCCTCAGCACTTGATGCACAGTGATACGAACAGTAACTATGGTGTCGTTTTTACCGTATCAGTTCCAGCAAGAGTCCTCCTCATCCTTTAGAAGTTCATGCAAAGAGGATTTGCTTTCACAGAGCAAAAAACAGCGTCTTTTTGACATGCTAACAACACGAACCAAACTCTTCCAGGCCTCAGCCACAACTACAGTGTTTGAGGATCAAAGTACATTGTTCACGGACAGCCAGTGAAGACCATAGGCTGGCATTATGCAAACAAAACTACATAGTTTTGAGCAGGAAGTACGACTGGAATTACTGACAACTTGTTTCAGGGACTTCAAAATTGGTTCTTTCTTTTGGGAGACGATAATTCTTTTGATCTTTGAAACTTTGCAGACCTTTTACATTCACAAACAACCATATTACACACTACATGAAAGGTAATATCTGAAAAAGCATAATAGGGGCACTTTAAGGCTCTGAATACTTAAAGTGCGTGAGGGCAAAAGTTTTGCAACAGGTTCAGGTTAGTTATTTGGATTCACTGCGTTGATTAACAGAAAACTGCTTGGTTTGAAAGTGACTTCTGTGTGAGCAGTGCTTCATACATCGCTACACTATTGACCTTTTTGCCTGCAAAATTCTGCCAACATTTTGATAATGTGATCGCACCTTAAGGCTGCATCAAAGCAAAATAAAGGGGTCTGAACACATTCTCTGAATGCACTGTAGTCTGTCACATCTGCCTGCTTGAATGTAAACCAGAATAAGACAACTGTTTATTTTCTGTATACACATTTTACATGCCTTTGTGTGTGTGAGCTGTCATTAGCACATGCCTTCACTAAATTGTTTATCCAGTTGGTCTTGTTATAAATGTAAAAAAAAGGAAGTGTGTGAGTCTACCATTAAATTTTTCACATTTTTGGAGCCATGGTGTGCCGACTTTTTTTCCTTTTTTTTCTTTTCTTGTTGAGCACCCAATTTGAGCAACATTTTGCTTGGATGTGCGTGCTTTGATTTTCTTGTTATAAATGTAAAATTGTATTAATGCTCTTTTTTTTCTTTTACCACCATTTCTTGCTGTCATCCCCAGCAGACCACCAAGACATTGAAGAAACCGCCAAAGAAGAAAGCCACAACCACGACTAACAACATTGCCGAATCACCATGAGTCACACTGCGTTTATCCATTCCTGGACCACACACAAACATCACATGCTTCCTCATACTAACAACCAAATATTAGTGTTCTTTGCTATAGATACGTACTGATACACACATACACATCGCCTGGGGCTGTTTTTGTGTAATAGGTTTAATGCAGTGAATATATTTAGAGATCAGGCTTCATGCGTTTATTTTCCACGTTATCACTCCTGTGCGTGTGTTAAGTAAGGATGGGTCTTGTCTTATTCTCTGTAGGCCTTTAATACTAGAGATCATCTTTGTAAAGCATAAGACCAGAAAGCAGTGCCTGCACATGATCGCACATCAACACTTTTGTCCACAGATTCCATGCCAGAAGTGTTTTCCATAATGGAGGCTGGTTCCCTTTTCTTTTTAGCATGTAGGCCACACGCTATGGGACGAACAAGAATTGGGAACAGAAAAATTGGGCTATTAAATGAATAGAAACAGACTTGATTTACACGAGTACAGCGTCCGTGGAGAGTTCTGGAGACGCCCAGAGCAGTTCTGTTCTTATTCCGGGTCACAGAACATCCAAAGTCTTGAGATTTGTTGTGAATATTCATGATCAAAGAGGTCAGATGTCTCCTGGAAGCTGCAGGCTCTCAAACGCTCCTGCCATTAATAGCGCTTTTGTCAGCTGGGGCTGGAGGCGTTCATCTCGCATAAGCAGTCCCTTGTGCTAATTTTACATTCGTGTAGCGTGATGTTACACATTTTGAAAGTATTGTAAGACATTTATGTTAACTGGTAGATCAGATAGCAGGTGTCATCTGGTGTTTTGGTAGGGTGCAAGATGAAACAATCACATGTTGGCCACAGAAAAGGGCAAGATCCCTCCGTCTTGAGTAATCTGCGTTTCAATGCTGGAATTTTTGTTGTGGCTTGCTTCGGAAACTCAAATACTCCATATCAGTTTGTAATTATAGTGAGCAGATTCGGTTGGCGCAGCACAAAGCATGGCATCACCCGTGAGTTAACAGGTGGTTAAGTTTGGTGAAATGATCAGCCGTCGTTGTTGAAAATCATAGGTGCTTTTATAGAAAATGCTCCATTTTTTTTTTAGACATCTATAGATTTTTTTTGTTTGTTGTATTGGACCCTGTGAACCAAGTTCATTTGAAATTGCATGTAACCCAAAATCCAAATGTGGGCAGTTGTGTTTCCCAGCACAGCTGTTCAGAACTGAAGGATTTGGTGTGTGGTACTGATCTTGAGTTCAACGGCAGCTTGAATTACGGTTTTGCAAAGATAATACAACTTGCAGTCCTACTGAGAGCTGGTAGGGGGCGCTGCTGTACAGGGAAAGAGCACAGTGCCCTGCCTGTCAAGATTAAATGATTATACACTCCTTCTGAATCAGTCTATTTAAATCAGTCAGTTATTTAGCTGAAATTTACCTGGAAATGTTTATTTGTATAATATTATTGACTGTACACAATTTCTGCCTTACTCTGATAGGCTTTTTAAGTTATTTTTCTTTCTTTCTTTGTTTACATTTAATTTGTCACTTTTGTAGTGTAGGATGTACAGAAACATGTTAATTTCTTGTTAAGTGCAATTTGTTTAGTGTATATTCGTGTGGTGTTTTAATTTAAAGTGTTTTGTCTTCTCTCTGCCTTATTTTGTAGAGAAATGAAACATGGGGGCAGTTGCGTTTGAGAAGGATTGATGTTTTTTTTGTTTTTTTTACAGTTTCTTTTAACAGTGCAAAACATATGTCAGTCTCACATTAGACACTCAAACATGTAGTTAATAGCAGATAGATGTTTCTGTAGAAACACGGTTTAGAAATAACATGCGGTAATACAGATCTGTTGTCATGACACACTGCTGTCTTAACGTCTTTAATTCATTGTTGCTGATTGGCAACTTGACATTCTCTGTCTCAGTCTCTTGAGTAATTCAGTTTTTAAAAAAAGAAACTTGAGTTTTTCTTTTTCTTTTAATTAAATGCTAGTGTGGTTGGTTCTCACCAACCCACACAAAAATGACAAGTCAGTCTCACTCTTTTCTTTGTTCCTGTTTTTCGCTTCTTTTCCCCCTTTGTTCAGTATGTCTTATTTGCATAATCAAAAATGACTAACTTGTTTTTAATTCACCAATGCCTGCACTGAGTGAGATGTGACAAATTGAACATATTCAGTTTTTCTTTTAGATTTTTTTTCTGTGATGTGTTGGAAATTTGTGTTCTTGCATACAGATTTGATCTGTGAGAGAATAGTCAACATTAATATACTGTTTGTGCCAATTCTCAATGCTCTTAATATATTAAAAGAATGAAAAAGAAAGAGATTGCTGCTAAGTGTGTACTAACTGACCTTGAATTATTATTCAATAAAAATGCAATTGCATCCCTAATGGATTATTCATTTAACTCATTTAGTATGTAGTTTTTCATCTTCTTTTTTTTAAAAACTTTGTTCATCATACAGTAGGAGAAATGTACTAGGCATTTGTATCTGGCAAACCTGCAGCAGTTCTGGAGAGCTTCATTCTTGTTTTATTTGTTACTTCAGCACGTCCAGTGGTTTTGAGGCACAAGAGTAATAACTGTACCACCTTTATCTGCATTAACAACAACCATTCCTGTAATTTAATATCTACCTTTAGTTTTTCATAAAGAACTCTGTTTTGTTTTGGTTTATGAGCTGTAAATTCTCAAGCTTAAAGGGATAGTTCACCCAAAAATGAGAATTCTGTCATTAATTACTCACCCTCATGTTGTTCCAGACCCAATAGACTTTCGTTCATGTTTGGAACACAAATGAAGATCTTTTTAATGAAATCTGAGAGTTTTCTGTCTCTCCATTGACAGCTACGCAACTACCACTTTGACGCTTCAAAAAGTTCATAAAGAGATCGTAATAGTAATCCATATGAATTGAGCGGTTTCCGAATGTAACATTTTCTGAAGAGACACGATCACTTTATATGATTATATGTGTCTTTTATTCACATATAACATTGATCAGCAAAAATAAACAAGCTCAACCGAACCTGCTTGATGCACAAGAACAAACCTCTGATATTACATTTTTGTTGATGTAAAAAGCATTCTGTCAAAAAGCTGTAATTACATAGGAGGTTTGACAAGATTTCGAGGAAGATGGGGGAAGATGCCCTCAAGAAATATGCTTTTACTTTTAAATTGTAACCTATTTAGATTAAGTTTAGCATGTGCAGGATGATGATGATGCATCAGCCAATGTGCTAAGGAAAAGAAATAGAAACATTTGCTAATTTAGTTGTCATAGCACAAAATGTTAAGTTATTCAAAGAGACCTTGCATACCTGGGGCAAGAAGCCCCCCTGGCTAAACTTTTACAGAATGTATAAATTACTTTAGATATCATTCCTATAGACCTACAAATATTTAATGTGTCATGCATGCCTGCAGCCATATTACCCTGTAGCCCAAGACTGGTCACCCACTGAAGCTAAGCAGGGTTGAGCCTGTTCAGTACCTGGATGGGAGACCTCCTGGGAAAACTAGGTTGCTGCTGGAAGAGGTGTTAGTGAGGCCAGTAGAGGGCGCTCACCCTGTGGTCTGTGTGGGTCCTAACGCTCCAGTATAGTGATGGGGACATTATACTGTCAAAGAGCACCATCCTTCAGATGAGACATTATACTGAGGTCCTGACTCGCTGTGGTCATTAAAAATCTGAACGATGTCTTTTGAAGAGTAAGGGAGTAATCCCGGCATCCTGGCCAAATTTGCCCAGTGGCCTCTGTCCATCATGGCCTCCTAATCATCCCCACATATACATACTAATTGGCTTCATCACTCTGTCTCCTCTCCACCAGTAAGCTGGTGGGTGTTCTGGCGTAATGTGGCTGCCGTCGCATCATCCAGGTGGTGCTGCACATTGGTGGTGGTTGAGGAGATTCCCCCCTTCTATGTAAAGCGCTTTGAGTGCAGAGAAAATTTATAAATTTATATTACGTATAAATGTAATGAATTTTGAATTAATTGATATAAAATACTAAATCAGCTTCGGCAATTTAGAATAATTGAATAAGTAATGACAGACAAAGCATAATAAAAGAGAATCATTTAATCTGACTATAACAATACATATTTATTTGCCCCTTATTTTAATAATAATAGCAACACTGAATTCGGAATGATAGATTGAATCGTGCCCAGGGAGCATCTTCCCAGCTAACAAAAATATGTTCTAAGAAAATTTAGCTAACATTCCCATTAAGTTATAAACTTTTTTCTAAATGTTCTCTGAACTTTAAAAATGTCCAGGTTTAAATGTTTATGTCTCTTTGGTTATGCAAATGTTAAGGGAATATTCCACTTACTGATACACACATTGTTGGTGTACTTCTTTTTTATTAAGCCTAAAATGTGTTTTAATATCACTATTAGTAAGGATAGTTTGATCTCTGTATAATATTAGTCTTTAAATGCAAGATACCCAGGTTTGGGTGCCAAATTGAGAGAGTACCCCAGATTGCTTGAGAGAGGAGATCCCTCCTCAGTGGAACGGGCCATGTGGGACCTCACAGCATCTCGAGCAGGTCCGTTTCGGCGCAACTAACAGAACTGACTCCCTCTCCTCCCTGATCTTGCACAGTACTTGGTACACAGTACAGAATACATGTTCACCGAGGGGAATGCGTATTTGCACGCTTCAAGGCAAGGGTGTGGAGCGCTCCGCTAGGGAGCGGGAAGTGAGTACTGACGCAAAGAGATCTGAGGGTGTCTGCGGGTGTAGTCTCCATTTTCCTTAGGTTACCTTGTGTCTCAAAAGCATGTCCGCCCCATTGTTCAGATGGACGGGGACATGGACAGATCAAATAGATAGGAGATGTTGATCTTCCCATAACAACAGGCTCGTAGCGAGAATAAGGAGAGAGCGAGAACGGATGCCTCCTTAGCGATTTATGTACACCACCACTGCCATGTTGTCTGTGCGAACGAGAACATGTTTGTGATGGACTTGAGAGTAAAAACACTTGAGATCCAGGTGAACTGCTCTGAGCTCCAGCCAGTTTATGTGCCCCATTCTCTCTGTGTCTGTCCAGACACCGAAGGCCAGACCAAAGGTCCCAGCCCATGCCTGAGCTTCATGACTACCTTAGGTCTACACACCTGTCCCATAGGAGCGCCCCGATCGTAAAACTCTGTGCTCATCCAGGGGGCTAGTGTCTTTAAGCATTTGCAAGTCATTAAGACGTGCATTAAGTCCGAGTGCCAAGCGTGCATGGCGATGCATGCTTTCACATGTGAAGCAGTCCCAAGCAACATTTCGCTGAAGCCCTGTCTTCTTTGAACATCACAAGCGAGTTCATGATAGCCTGTGGATGCTCTGGTAACAGGTGGCCTCGCATAGCAATAGAGTTCAGACTTACGCCCAGAAATGGATTACATTGCATGGGCTGAGTTGGCTTTTCTGTAGGTTGATCAAACACTGAAGGAGGTTGATAAGCCGATCTCTGTTGCTGCACAGCTGGTTCGTTAGAGGAGCCATAAGCAGCTAGCCTGGTTGACACCAGACCCTTCTCAGTAGTAACTGAGAATGGGTCTGGGGAAGCTTCATTCACAGCCCATTTCCAAAGGGGCGTCACCAACGGACGTCGCTCAAATGCCTCTAGGCGCAATTGGATAGACCTAAAACCAATCAGAGCGATCGTCATCATGTAAAGCCCGCCTCAACGTTTGTGATTGGTGCCAAGATTTGGAAAGATTGGAAATGGGCTTGAATGGGCTCTTGGCCAGACTGACTTGCAGAGCAAATCTAAATTTGCTGGAAGTTCGTCTGGGTTTTCCCAGGCTAATAAGCAGCCATTCGTCCAAATAATTCACAACACGTACTCCGCTCAGATGAAGAGGAGAAAGAACGGTTCTTGCACTTGGTGAATGTGCGCAGAAGCTAAAGACAGACCAAATGGCAGGACCGTAAACTGGTAGGCCACGACTTTGAAGGAAAATCTCACAAAGTGCCTGTGTCGAGAGGGTATATCTCGAAATGGAAATAATCTTCCTTTAGGTCCACAGACAATAATTTAAGTTAAATGGGGACATTTAAGTCCTCAAGTCGAGGATCTGAAAGAATGCTGTGAGGGTGCAGTTTAGCCGACTCTAGGTCTAGAATAGGGCGAAGTCCGCCCTCTTTCTTGGGGACCAGAAAATAGAGTCCCGTGCTCCTCGAGAGGCACAACCTCCACGCTCCCTTGGGGAGGAGGTTGTGAATCTCTACCCTCAAAACTGGGGCGTTTTGAGCTTAAATCTCTGAAGCCACCGTCGCATTATATCGGGGTGATCTGTGGGTTGGCACCTGGATACGCCTGGAAGCGATTGCCAGGGCTCCGTGAACTGCGTGAGAGGTTTCAATGTGGCTCTGTCTGACAGTTCGGTGCTGAGTGGCGGGGAACTGTGTAAGACCTAAGTGCGAGAATGAGAGGGAAGAGGAGAAAAGGTCTTTTTGTAAAAATGTTTGGATTTTATTACACAAACATGTTGAACAATCACATATATCACATTCTTTGTTCTCATTGTCTGCAACAGGCAGGGAGGCGAGGGGAACAGGCGGAGCAGCCTCCGAATGAGCAGCCTTTGCTGCCGGACTGTCTCGGGTGTCGAGCTTCAGACTGGATTACTCATATGGACTCCTTACTTTTGGGCCCTGACGCTTAGGAAGCGCATGACGCAGAGGCCAAGAGTCCTTGGGCTGCAACGAAGGCTCTGGCTGAGAACGAGGTTTTGAAAGAAGAAAGATTGCTGTGCAGACGATGAGAACGAGCGCGAGGGAGGAGGTTCTCCCGGGGGGGAGAGAGCTTTGAATAGCCCCATAGGTCAGCACCATCCACAGAAGAGAGAAGTGACGAACCCGATATGTGGGCATGAGCCGAATATGAGTGCCACATCTTGGAGACCTTGTCCTGCACCTCAGGAAAGAATGGGGTGGACCTTTGGCTGACGAAACCACTCATCCAGTCTGCTTTGTTCTGGCTCAGTGAGGGGAGACCATTCCAGCTCGTGATCCACATGTTCGGAGGGCTCATCAGCAACACTGTGGTGGGAATCGAAGTACTCCATATGGCTAGCCGTCCAAAAAATTAAAAGCATTCTTTTAAGAAGTAAAAATTCCTTTTGGGGCTTTTCAAGCTGGTTAATTCACACACTGAACGTGTCCGTCGCTGGTGAGGCGAAAGGTGACGATTCTAAGATCCTGGCTGTTACGGATCCATGACCGTAACTATCATCATAATAAATTAAATTAAATAAAGCTGCAATTATGAAGGTCGTCAGAAATGGGCAATTACTTTTCATGACATTAGATGCTGCCATAGACCCCTGAGAGAGTAATTGTTAAAGGAAGAATAGTCATGTTTTTTGTCATAACATCTATTTGAAGGTTGTATTAGAGAGAGTTTTAATAGAAACATGATCACAGATCAATTCTAAGCAGTGTCACTAGGTGGAGCAAGTAATCCAATACGATCAGTTTGTAAACTGAGGGAGTTAATAGATAGAAAATGACAAACAACTAGAGCTTTATTGAGCAGTTATGAATATTATTGATGGTATGTATCTCAGATCTCTGTAATGAGAAAGCTAATTATCTTTACCAATTAAAACCAGTTTAACTGTGCAAATAAACAATGAAGCTAAATGAAAGTGAAATAATTATACTCTCAGTCAGTCACATTTCAAGTCATGTCTATCTTACAAGTGCACACATTAGCTTCAAATGCCACATTACATGCTACACTAATCACAGCACGTTTCTGTGTGCAAGATAGCAGCTTATTTTACAGAATAATAAGGGCTATAAATTCAGCATTATTTCTAGCAATAACCGCCAACACTTTTCTGTTTTTATGTATACATAAAACACACATAATGCCTTTTATGCCTTCCTCTGACTATATCCACTAACTCTACTTTCAGCAAAAGTGCTTGTTGTTTCACTGTATTAGTCATGGATTTGCGTGAAGCTGGTGACACTGGTGAAAGTAAGTTAGCTGGTTCTGCAGTAAGGCTCTGCAGTAATTTAATCTCATTACCGCTGAAGTCCCGTGGTGTGTGTGGGGTGATTCCTGGGACGTGGGCTGGTGTGAACCCCAGATCAGGGAATCCCTGAGTTTGCCTGGTGCTTGCATCATCCCCCTCTCTCCCATAGGTTTGTCTCCTCCGCTCTCTGCCCATCTCTCCATGGCAGCAGGACGAGGGGTTGCTAGATGGCCAGCTCTCCCACGGTTCTCTTGCTGGTTTTCATTCTCTCTGTTCGCTTCCCCAGAGACTGCGGAGTTTGCACGGACTGTTCTGACGTCAGCGGGAGAAACCCTGTTACACTGCATCAGCTGGGATTTGAAGAGGCCCACATAACAGTTCTCACCCACTGCAATGAAAAAGCACATTTCTGACTTTATATTAACCAGCTCACAGATCCTGTTTTTCTCCTCCATCCACCCTGTACATTCATTGATATTTTTGAGGCGTGTGTGCATGTACATTTAAGTCTATTTTGACTACTTAAAGTCCCCCTGTGGTGAAAATCAAGCTTTTAATGTTGTTTATATGTCTATGTGGTGTTTCTAATGTGCTTTAAGACAAACCATGTGCAAATTCATCAGTCAACACCATTGCTGAGTATTTTCTCCTTAAAACTGCAGTGAACCAAAGACAGTCTCAAAAACGCGGTGGATCTCTGGGGATAATTTGCATATTCACAGAACCACCTATACTAAATGAGGCAAGGGTGTATTATAACATTCAAGCTATTTTAAGCACGAAGACATTTTTTTCCAAGGACAAAACTTTTAAATATGTCATTTTGGTATGTGGTATTAGAAAAACTATTGACTACAGGGGGATTTTCAGTTTTGTCTCAGAAGTGTGTTTACTGTTGTAGAGAAACTTTTAAATGCTTTTTAATAGTCTTCCATCTCAAAGCTAAAATCTAAAATACATTTTAGATGCATGCAGTGCCTCTAGAAAGTATTTGAATGCTTAAGCTACATTAAAAAAGAATGCCTCCATTATAAAAACATTCCAAGCGTCATTTATCGTTCAAATGTTTTGCTCAGCAAGTTTTTTTTTTATAAAGAAATTAATCATTTTATTTAGCAAGGGTGCATTAAATGAATCAAAAGTGACAGTAAATACATTTATAATGTTACAAAAGCTTTCTATTAATCAAAGAATCTGTAAAAAAAAGAAAAAAAGAAATGCATCACATTTTCCCACAAAAATATTAAGCAGCACAACTGTTTTCAACATTGATAATAATAAGAAATGTTTCTTGAGCAGCAAATCAGAATATTAGAATTATTTCTGAAGGATCATGTGACACTGAAGACTGGAGTAATGATGCTGAAAATTCAGCTTTGCATCACAGGAATAAATTACATTTTAAAATATATTTACATTTTAATATTAATATATATATATATACATTTTATTTACATTTTAAATAAGTGTCTAGATTTTTGCGGATCAAAAAGTATAAATGGATTGAATGATCCTGTATGACCAGCAGAGGGCCTTGTTTGATCAAGAAAGACAGTGATGGCAGTCTCTAGTTCAGCTCCCAAGACACTGTTTTCAGCTCATTTATTCAGCAGCTCCTGTCATTTTCATACTCTAAAAACTTGAAAGTTGTGATCAGGTACGAGAACAAAAAGTATTTTCCCTCCCACTAGTTTTGATATTTTGGCTTTCATAGTTTTTACGAAAACAAATGATATATCATTGGTAAATTTGTGGAGGCACAGTTAAGGAACAATGTGTCATTTATTATATGTAGAACTGAAAGAAACACCACTGTAGTTTTGCACTGATGCATACATGGTTTTTGTGTACTCAGTAGTTTTAGACTATACACTTTTATTAACGAGTGGATACAGTATAGTATGCTATATAGATATGCATCAAACTTTATACTTTCTAAATTAAAAATTAATTATTATAAATCCTGCCTAACATTGTTATACAACGTTCAAAATCTAACAGACGTTATTGTATAGTGGCTACAGTCTTTGCATACTCTTGTTGATTGATATTTCTTTAACCCTCTTTAACAAGACACGTACTGAGTGACATAAAAGCAATGTATTTCAGTTACACAGAACCAAAACCTAAAATCTAAACTTACCTTAAACTTTAACTCTATTCTTCCCCACACAGACTCTTCCTTCAGGAATCTAGTTAGACCTTGCACATTTTTTGAAGTGATTATTGAAAAATTCAGAGCTATTCAGGGAAGTTAGTTGCCATGTGCATCAAAAGATGATGTTCGGAATTTTGTGCTGCAATTGTGTCATTCCTGAATCATAAAATGTCAAAACTTTAAAGCATTTTTAAGCACAAGTCAAACACATTTCATCAAGCATCAGTAAAACATCACTTGCAAATGTAGTTTATGATGCGCACCTTTATTTTGTTTATTAGTTTACTGGCCTTTCATGCATGAGTGATTTTTACGTCATTTATCCTTAGCATTTCATCGCAATGGACTTTCTCACAGGAAAACAAACCTTCACCCGTGTCCCTGTCGCATGCTGTTTTTGTTTGGATCATGTCTAATGTTGTGGCTTTCTCTCTCTTTCTCTCTTCCTCTCCTCTAGCTTTCTTTCCTCCGCCCCTCCATTCTTGTCCTCCGGTAGCCATAGCAACATGTGCTGCGATGGTGCAGGGCCTCTGGCAGGTGACACAATGCGTCTAATTACTGGCACTTAGCTCAGCGCTAATTAAAGCGAGCTCAGCTAATCGGGGGGTCAAGTGGACCCGCTGATCCATCCATCCTTCCATTGCTCCATCCATCCTTTATCTTTACCTTTAGCCTAAACGTCCCCAGCCCCTCCGAGAGGATCTCTCTCTCTCTCTCTCAGTGTCTGTCTGCGTCGCTCTATCAGACAGCTGGCATCCACACAGGGGTTGAGGGTTTGACCTTCCTGCTCTCCAGGCTCTCTCAGCATCCGAGTAAACAGACAAATGAATCTCTACAAAGGTGAGGGTCAATTTATCTAATTTGGTCGAGGTTGGTCAGCCAAGATTACCTCGTCTCTGCTGGGAGGAACACTTCTCTCTCTCTCTCTCGTTCTGTCTCTTGCTCTCTCTTTTTATTTCTCGCACGTTTTTGATCTCATGTTCTACACGTCTCCAGCATCACACGTTCATTCTCCTCTGCAGCAACTCTGCTTACACTGCTCACCTCTTCTGTTCCCTGATTTAAAAAAAAAGTATTGTGTCAGTACTATGGTACAGTGATGCTATCATGTCTAAATGTCTATGGTATTACCATGATATGTATGTATGGAAACCATGTTATGACCATGGTACCAGATTAATAATAATAAAATTCCATGCTACATGTGTAGTACAGATCCAAAAAACAGGCTTTAACATGGTCATATCATATCATCATCTCCCAAAAAACATGGTATACCATGGTATCATGTCCGATTTATTCTATATTTTATAGCTTTATAAAAAAAAAACTATATTTAAAGTACTATATACAGTACATATATGTTTGAAAACAGTTGTGCTGCTTAATATTTGAACTGTGATAGATTTCTTTTGAGATTCTGTGATAAAATTTGATTTCAAAACAGCATTTATTTGAAATAGAAATCTTTTATAACATTTTACTGTCACTTTTGTTCAATTTAATGAATTCTTCCTGAATAAAAGTTCATTTCTAAAAAAAATGTTTTACATGCTATAGAAAAAAGTACTTGTTATATAATATTTAAAACATTTGGGATTTGAATTTCCAGCAAAAATAGCTGACTAAATAACTACATTTTATTAAATATAATACAAAAATCTCTCCTCAGATGCTTACAGGTCTTTCTTTCTCATTCACTCATTCATTTTGCTCCATCATTTCTGATTTTCATTCTGCCATAGAACACACACACACACACACACACACACACGTTTCCTCTCCTCTGCATAAAGATTCATCCTACCTTTGACAAATGAGGGCAGATGAATATTAGAGTTGCCCTGCAGAGGAGAGACAGATGTGGAGCATACATGCATACAGGGAGATGGAGGGATGGAGGGATGGATGGAGTTTAGAGGAGTGGATAAGGTCAGAGCTCGTCAGCAGGTCCGCTGTTTACTGATGTTTACCTTGGAGCCCCTGCTGAGGGGACACCTGGTGTGCTGTCATCATCCACCACACACACTCAGACATGCAAACACACTGAGATACACGCATAAACTGCCGGATATACGCTCAGTCATACACTAACACACTATGTGCAAAAAATGCACACACACATACAAAGACAGGTGATCGTTGGAAACACCTCTCATAATCAGATGCCACTCTCATTTATTTGTGGCTTCTAGAGCTCTCCATGGTGCTGAAACATCTCTGTAATCCACAAGCACTTTTAAAGAGAGAGAGAGAGAGAGAGAGAGAGAGAGAGAGAGAGAGAGAAATGAAGTGCTATATTTAAAACAGACTTCATTTTTTAGTTAATACGTGCTTGTTTAGACAGATCCAAAGTGTATGATGACAAGTGTCCGTTGGGCATTTCTAAATTTTTCTTCTAAATAAAATCAAATACACTTTCAGTATATATCTGCAAACTTTTGTCTCCTTACTCACCATCAAGACAGCTGAGATCCTTCAATCATCTGCTGTTTGTTGTCCCTTGTTCTAAATACAAATCTTATTTTACTTTACTTAGCGGTTGTGGCACAGTCTCCCGTTACAGCTCCGCAGTGGAGCTGCTCCTTCTGTCTAGTTTTAAATCAGCTTTTAAACGTACTATTATTCTTTAGCATTTAATCGTGTCTAGGGTCATGAATTTTGACATTGATTGATGTTTAAGGCAAATGCCTTATTGAAATAACTTGTACACACCTGTGGAATTTGCATTGTCTAGCAACATTCAGAAATTTGAATATTCAAACTAGACCTGAACTCAAGTAAGAAACTTTAGCGGGGGTGGCCACAGTCCGGCAGTGTTTAGCTTCAGCCTTATTTAAACACACCTGATCCAGCTAATCGAGTCCTTCAGGCTTATTTGAAAACTACAGATATTTGTGTAGGAGCAAACCAACCAGCAAACCATTGTGTAGGGTTGGAACCAAACTCTGTAGGGTCGCCCTCCAAGAAGTTTAAAAAACCCTGCCTTATTCCCGGTACACATTGTATGATTTTGGGCGAAAGATGACCAATCGAGGCGATTTCTGTGCTCGAGGCTCCTAAACCGGGGTCCGTACAGTGTGAGAGGTTCAAAGACGGCCATTGTCACAGTCTTCCAACCAAAGATAGCCTGCGATCACTTTACAAAACATTGTTTTTGTGACGATTTATGTGAGAATGGTTTTGTAAATGATTTTCAAATTTGATGTGTTGTTCTGTTTCATAATTGATGTCCAAGGGTTTGGTTAATTGCAGATTGATGACTGCTTTCTACAAAATAAATTCACTTTTGCAGTTAAATTAAATCTGCATAGTACGTGCTCATCCGAACTAAACAAAATAATTGTTAATACATTGTTAATGACTAATTAGAAGCCCTATACTATATTTTCTCCTAACCCTAATATGATACATTTTATGTCCAGAGAATGAATGCTAAAAATTGCCAAATTATAATTTGTCACTAGTTGCTAATTGTCACAGTTGCACAGTACGCTCCCTCACCGTCCTCACAAGCTGTCTCGTTTTGAAGGCTGCTTCCTCTGAAGGTTGCATGTGTCAGCAGCATACGTCATCAAGGATGTCTCCATTCAGAAAAGAAAATATTATAATATTGACCTTTACTCATTGTGAATTGTTGTGATTTCTTAAGGACTTTTGAATGTAATGGTTGCTTTACCTACTGAAATGAGGCATGAATTACTTATGTGGCCTGCAAATGTGACCTCCGGTGGACGCAGCCTTCAAAATGAGACAGACACAGCTACAGTCACCAACATAGGGTGCGTCTCAATCAGCACCCCAGTTCAGAAGTCAGGGGACTGATTAGGGAGTTTTAGGGCTGTCTCAATCGCAGAATGCTTCCAGTGAACTGAAAATTTAGCTAAAAAGTCCCAAAATGCAGTGAAAACAAGGGAGCGTCGCTGCTCACTGTGTTCCCTTAACGGAAGTTCTAAAGCACGAAACATAAATCACGTGATCCAACTCACTACACTTAATGACACGCGATAGATGTTTTTTCCCCCAAATACAAACCATTATTAATTATATGTCAGCATAAGCATACATCACTAGACAGGTAATGAACACAATCTAGCTAACATTTATATTTTATTTACGGCTGAAATTAAGCAAATATATCCAGCAAGTAAAATATTTACCATAATGTATAATATAATATAAATAAGTGATGTTGTACAATGTGGACATTGTCATGTCGCAGGAAATAGAGCCATCAGTGTCCCAATGTGTATAGTGAGCCAGGGTCCTTACTATCCTTACTTGTGCCTGCATTTGTGTATACTATAGACTGGTTCACGACCTAGAAAGCTAGGGAGTTGACTGAGATGAACAAAGTCAGCTCACAGTATTCTGATCACACACACTTGACATTGTTACGCTGCTAATCAAGGACAGCATTTATACTCAGCACTCACACTCACTCTTTGTCTGGTCTCGTCTGTGTTACCCACAAAGACTATTCAAACTCCTGTGTATCTTACCTGTGTATTATTTACCCGTCTGTTCTCCATTGCTTGTTCTTCAGTGTAGTTTCTTCTTCATCAGTTTTTCAGTGTTGATATCCATTGACTCTCTATTGTATTTCTGTTGTCCTCCTCCCTTGTGGCATCTGCATGTCCATCAGCATCTGCAATAAAAAGACTGTCACAACTAAGTGCATCCTTAATTCTATATTCACCTGTTTACTCACTCCTGTCACTCACATAATTCAGCCTCATCAACCTCACCAAGGACAATCGTTCCCTCAAGAAATGTGTTTGTGAGTTTTTACATTTGGCTAATGCAATAAATTGAGAGGATGAGACTCTCATTTGTTTCTTCAGAGCTAGCATTAAAGAACCTCTCCGATTGCTGCTGCCTGCCAATGGTCCCTGAGGGATGCTCTGCCAGTTTCTGGTTCTGGCCCTTCAATTGATTGTATTCCCCTTAACCATGGGAGAAGTGGAGGAGAGTCTCAGCCAGGGCCGGGGGAACACACTTGCAGCACTCTGGGCAAAATAGGAATATGCCGGCTATATATATAAATGAACTAAATTAATCACTTTTTTACAACAAAAATGAAACATCACTGAGCCTCGTGCTCATCATGGTGCGGCGCCCTCTAGTGTTTGGCGCCCTGGGCATTTGCTGGCCTTGGCCTCAGCCACGCCAATCCAGTTTCTGCAGGGCCTCCACAGTCCACTCCAATCATCACAGAACCTCCAGAGTCTGCTCCAGATTTCCCTCTTGTTGAAGCGTACCTTACCTGTGGATTACACGTCTGTTCTCCATCGTTTATTCTTCAGTGTAGTTTCTTCTTCGTCAGTTTTCCAGTGTTGATCTCCATTGACTGTCTATTGTATCTCTGTTGTCATCCTCCCGTGTGGTCTCTGCATAGCTTTCCATCCTCCACTCCTGTGGTCCCAGAGCTCCCATGTGGTGCCGGTTCTCTCAAGTCCGGTGATCCCTCATCTTGGCCACAGAGGCCCCCCTTCTGTCCTTTGTCTCGGCCACGGAGGCCACTTCTTGATCCCTCGTCTTGGCCACGTGGCTGCTCCCTGCTTCCTCCCTTGTATCGGCTATGAGGGCACTCTTCGCTCCCTAGTCTCGGCCTCTCTGGCTGCTCCTCACTCACTACCTCATCTTGGCAATGGAGACCACTCCTTGTTCACACCCTTGTATTGGCAATGGAGGCCGCCCTTCTCTCCTTTGTTTCCACCATGGTGGCTGTTTCTTTATCCGTTGTCTCAGCCATAGAGGCCACTTCTCGCTCTCTTGACTCCCTCATTTAAGCCACAGAGGCTGCCCCACACTCCCTCCTCTGTCTTGGCCACTTCTTGATCCCTCGTCTTGGCCACATGGCACATTTTTCTTGGCACTCAAAGCGCTTTACATATGGAAGGGGGAAATCTCCTCAACCACCACCAGGTGCAGCATCACCTGGATGAACGCCCACCACACACAAGCTTATTGGTGGAGAGGAGACAGTGATGAAGCCAATCAGTATATATGGGGATGATTAGGAGGCCATGATGATGGACAGAGGCCAATGTGCAAATTTGGCCAGGATGCCGGAGTTACACCCCTACTCCTTTTCAAAGGACATCTTGGAATTTTTAATGACCACAGAGAGTCAGGACCTCGGTTTAACGTCTCATCTGAAGGACATTGCATTTTGACAGTATAATGTCCCCATCACTAAGCGTTAGGATCTATATCTATATCTATCTATATATATATGTAAGTAATAGTAGTCATAGTCCCTCCTCTTCTGGTTTCATTTACTCCACCCTGGTCCTCAATTCTGCTGGTTACCAGCTCTACTCTCGGGGATTCGAGCGATTTGCACCAAACTTTGCCTACATGTTAGATGATTACAGATGCTAAAATTTTAAATCATTTTTTGATATCACAAAGGGTGATGGCGTCGTGAGGGATTAATTCAATGACAAAAAAGGGAAACAAGAAAAGGCTCATATCTTATAAGTGCATTGTCTGCTTTAGATCAAACTTGAGCTGTATGTTTTTTTATGGGGGCTGATGCCATGGGTGTGTCACGGTCATAGCGCCACCTACTGACAACAGGAACTGCCACAATCAATGCTGCTTGCAGATTTAATATTTATTTTATTTTATTCAGTTATATTATTTATATATATTATATTTACTATATTATAGTGATATCTATTATATTTATAAAAATGTTAAAATATTACTTAAAATCTCAGTAAGTTATTCAGTTAATAATTTAGGTTATATGGGTTCAGCAGTGGTTCAGTAAAAGTTGGGAACCCCTGATTTAGAGGATTAACCTCTGCAAAAAGAGGCTTGTGTGTACATGCTCATAGAGGGAGTGATACTAGAGCCACAGCGAGAGTGAAAAACTGAATAAATAGATGATGAGCGAGAATTTTGTTTCACATGCCATTTCTGAGAAGTAAACAAATGTCAGAGCAGTTTGTCTTATGTGGTTGTGCAGCAATGCAACATTTTTCTGTAACTCCCTGTGCAGTCACCTCATAGCGCTGCTCATTACGGATCTAATTCAAAGTGTTTCACTTACCACACACACACACACACACACACACACACACACACACACACACACACACACACACACACACACACACACACACACTCAGCCATACAGAGACATGACAAAATTCATTGTCTCTCCCTCATGAACAATTCACACATGAGAACATGCACTTGGAAACATGTCAACGTACACACACACATATACCCGTGTGTTTGCTTAAGGGGGCATGAATGACACAGGAGTGTTCTGACAGTCGCCTGGAAGATCTCAGAGGGCAGGAGGGAGATCAGTAAAAAAAAAAAAAAATTGTTTCTCCATTCTAGATTGATGAGCACGCACGCACGCGCACACACACAGATACACACACACACACACACACACACACACACACACACACACACACACACACACACACACACACACACACACACACACACACACACACACACACACACAAACACACACAGACACAGTGAGTCACCATGGCTCATTGAGGCCATGCTTTACCAAACTGACAGCAGCAGGTCTGTGGGCAAGCACAGAAAAGAAGGAGAGTGGTATGCTAGAAAAATGAAAGAGAGAAAGAAAACGGGGATGGAGGGAAAACAGGAAACAATGAGGAGGAGAGAAGTTAACGTAGGAAAACACAGACAGCAGGAGAGAGAGAGAAAGTCCCTGTGGCACATTGTTATATGGCGTGTTGTGGTGTCACTACAATACAGCGGCAATTCTCGTCTCCCCTCCAGCGATGTTATGATGGAACTAGCTGGATGGATCCAAACTTTATAAATATACAAATCCGTATCTGGAGAGTTTCTCACCAACATCCTGGTCATGTAGCGGAAAGGGATCTGGAGAGGTTAGGAAGCTGTTGTGCTTGTGTTGTTCATGTTCATTTAGGATCTCATTACATGTGAGGGGTCAGTTACATGTGAATGAACCAAACAGAGAACATTCTGCATGGCAACACAAGCAGCATCCTACTGAAAATCATTTGTTAAAGGAAACAAAAATGTGGCACTTGGGTTTATTATTATGTGTCCATGGCTGCTGGAACCCCTGTCGACGACATTTTAATTGCATTGGAAAGTGTTTTTTCATTTTCCATTAATTAATTTCAAGGTTATTTCATTTTTACATGTTGTTTTGGACTTTGAGGGATTAATATAATTCAAAAGCAGATTGACAGCTAAATTAGGATATTCAAAAGTCAAAATTTAATCAAGTAACAACAGCTTAATAAATAAAAATGTCATCTGACACTTGAAAAGCTGAATGTAGATGACATGGTCTAAACTTTTTTCATTTTTACTTAAGGTTAATTCACGTCAAGAACAATAACTGTATCCATAAAGTTTGAAAAAGTTATGTTTTAGGCTGCATTTAACTCCACTTTTTCCCTCAGGGAACTTCGTCAAGTGGATGAGGAATGAGGGATGGATGGATGGATAGTTTTATTTAATGCCATGTCAGCATCTGAGGCTATTTTCATGGCAAAAATTAAATTACAAAAATACAAATAACATATAAGTGGATGAGGGAAATTTATTTGGACAGACCCTCCACCCCTCGATATGTACACTTCAGAAAGATCCAGAGAACATGATTGTGACATCACAACTGCAGGTCGCAGTGTTCACACTTAATTTACCCACAAGTGATCTAGGGCTTAGGGCAGGGGTGTCCAATCCTGCTCCTGGAGGGCCACTGTCCTGGAAAGTTAAGCGCCAACCCCAATTAAACACACCTGAACCAGCCAATCAAGGTCTCACTAGACACAGAAACGTCCAGGCAGGTGTTTTGAGGCAAGCTGGAGCTAAACTGTGCAGGACAGTGGCCCTCCAGGACCGAGTTTCTCTCCAGGACCGAGACTCTCGCAGTGGCTTGTGGGATTGTGGATCAGCACTGAGAGCGTCCAAGAGTTGAAAAGTTCAGAAATGCTCAACTTTATGAAAATTAGGAGTGTAAAACGTTAGCCGGCAGCAAAAAGCTGTGAGGTTAAGGTATGATGTCTGTCTTGAGTATTTAAAAATATGCACATTGTGCTAGGGGTTTACTTAAGGTTACGAAAAGCATGTTGATTTGATGCTCTGCATTTGTTACATAGGCCTATAGGGTGAATTCAGGGTGATAGGGACACTTTTTCCAAGTGATCTCATAGGCAAAAAGTGTCCCAGTCATCCTGAATTCACCCCTATGTACATAGGCCTACATCAGTTTGGACACTTTCATTGCAAATATAGAGTAGAGTTTATAAAAGTTTGTTGAATTTAATCTTTAAATCTTTACTTTTGGCATACAGAAACAAAACTTGCATCTTTCCATAGATATAGACAGATATGATTATATAGGCCTTGTGCTAAAAAACAACAACAACCCAAAAACATACATGCTATTCCCTCCCCAGAAAGCGAGGCGCTGTTTTGAGCATCACTGAGCAGAGTTTTAAAGAAGAGTGGATAAAGCAAGAAAATATTTAAATTATCCACATTTTTTCCAAAAAACAACACAGAGGCCACCCACCCCCTCCCCCAAACACTTTTGAGGCTGCAGCCATCCATGTTTAAATGTGTTATCTTTATCAGAGAGCTTTTGTTGTAGTTTGCAGTAAGTGTGTACTTGATAGCTTGGTCACATTGTGGACTGTGGAAAGTGTGTGTGTGTGTGTGTTTATGTAAGCTGTGCGTCAGTAATACCGGGGAAGCCCTTTTCCACCCACCTGCAGTTTGGCGCATGAAGTCTTTTAACACCAGCCGTTTGTTTCCTCCTCCACTCCTTGCTCCCTCCATCGCTCTAAATAATGGAACAACAGCCTCCTGATATTACTTCATAAATATTACATCAATAATCTGACGCTAATGTTTTCCCCAAGTTATAGTTTCCTAAACCGCATGCGCATTCGCTCTTCATAGTCACCAAACCAGCCTGTCCTCTGAAACAAGTTATAAACTAATGTTCTATGTATGTGTGTTTGAAAATGCATGTAAACGTGCATTTACTAGAAATAAATCCAGATCTATGATGAAAAGTCCTAAGGCATTGTGGTTGCATGCAATTTAATGTAATGTTTATGAGTTAAATTATTTATTGAGGTGCTTATTATTAGAATATTTCAGGTGCAATGTATATGGCATGATGACAAAAGCACTGCTGAAAGAAAATAATTTCAACTTGTCCCTCAATTAGGAAAAACAAGTGAGAGAGAGAGAGAGAGAGAGAGAGAGAGAGAGAGAGAGAGAGAGATTAATAGCAATAATAATTATTATTATGGTAGATGAAAGCATTGAATAGACAAAAAGTCTCTTTAGAAGTTAATGCAATGCAGTGCATTATTAGATTTCAATGCATTTGCTTTATTTATGCAGATTAATGTCTTTGGCCGTTGTATTGCATCACACCATGAGAGCCATGTTTTATGAAAAGCAATTATCACATTTTTTATATAATGAGTTGTTTTATATAATTAGTTTTTAATTTATTAAAGTGTCCCCATCTGTATTAAAAGCCCTAAAAATGTGTACACAGAAATGTGCTCACAGTGGACTTCCATTAAGTGCATAGGCTACCTGTCATCTGTCTCTTTAAAAGGAACTTCTCTCCTGTAAAGGAGTGTGAAATGCAGGTTCATAGCTCAACACTGGACACTGTCAATCCCCAAGACACATCTACTGTAACTTTCAGGGCTACCTTCATGTATTATGTTGTAATTTAGTAAATAATTGATGTTTTTCCTCTAGTGTGTATTTTGTTTTGAGAAGAATAGCATGCACAGTTGAGTAGCGGGTGGAGGTTAGATGGAGGGTGGGTGTTTCATTTTGTTTGTTTGCTTTTTTTAATTGTGCCGCTGGTTGCCGTGGAGAGCCTGAAGGCTATAACTCCTCCCACTCAGCGTTGTCATGGACGACAGAGCTACAGCACTATGGAATTGTTTATATACCTATAGTCTTCCATTACTTAGAACAGGCCAGTTATGGTGCAGTGGAACACGATTTGGACTCTAATTTTTTTTAGATTATAGAGTTAGGGCCCTATGAAATACGTTTTATTTTTTCCCAAATTCCGTTTTATTTTTTTTCCAAATTCCATTTTTTTCCGTAAAAAAAATTCTGGATTCAGTTTTTTCCTGTTTTATTTTTGTTGGACTCCATTTTAATGGTTAAATTAAATTTTAGTAATCAAAAAGCATGTCTAAATATAGCTGCAAGCAGCAATTATCGGGGCCAAGCACAATCAGATGACAAGATAGGCCAACATTGCTGAAAGTGTCAGACCAACTTCAACAATGAGCAATTAAAGACATTAAAGAGGATTTTAGGCAAAATGCCTGAAAAATCATAGAAACAGTAAATAAAAATATGATTTAATGGATTATCACTGTCGACCAATAGGTGGCGCAGTTACAAAACTGATGTGATGTGATCAGAGTGAAGTGACAATGACACATACAAAGTTTGGTGTCAATATGTCAAGGCATTGCAGAGATAAAGCCTGAATAGTCATTTTGGCATAATGCCTCAACTTTGCTGCTGCGCTATACGAAAACGGTTTTGTCTATCGACACGAAATCCATAACTTTTAGTCGGCACGGTCTGGAGATGATACGATTCGATTTTGGTGAAAATCGGACAAAACGGTCTAGGAGGAGTTCGAAAAAGTAGGTTTTGACTGAAAATCAAGATGGCGGACAGGAAGTTCGGCCAAATAAGGTAAACTTGGTATCTATGTTCTCGGCCTGACCCAAGGAATCTATTAAGACCAGTGTCATTTCAATAGGCCAATTTATTCAAAAGTTATTAGTTTTGAAAAAAAAATTATAACTTTTGACCAAAAGGTGGCGCTGTCTCGAAATATTTTGGGTACCTTCAGGGGATGGTGCTGATGGTATGTTCTGAATTTCGTAATATTACACCAATGCATTTGTTTAGTATAGCATTTTATTTCACAAACACTGTATTGAAGTCAATGGGAATTTCATGTTTTGTTCTATTATAGCGCCACCAAGAGGCCCAGTCACACCATTTTTTGTATGTGTCCTCAGAGTGAGCCCATACATATGTGTCAATTTTGGTGAAAATATCTCAATTCGCTTCGGAGTTATAGGCATTTATATGAAAAAACAAGTAAAAAATGACTGACACATGACTTTGTTTGGATTTTACTACCCCTTACTATCAATATTTTCGAATTTGGGCATTGATGTGTAGCTATCGACCTATGTTTCCAAACTTCTGACGGTTTCGTCTCGATCGGACTAGCGGTTTCGAAGATATAGCCAAATGTTTTTTAAGCGCTAAATCACAACGCTACACAAACCGTAAGGCGAAACCTAGCATGTTTGGTATCGTAGGACTCGTAGGTATCGTTGGTATTCAGGAGTCTAATTAGATGAGTCGCGTTAAAATAAGTCGACCACACCCAAAGTTATAAGCATATGGAAAAAAAATGCACCACTAGGTGGCGCTGTTTCGAAACTTCTCAGGTTCTTTCAGGACATCGTGCTGATTACCCATACCAAGTTTCGTAACAATCCGTTCATGCGTTCATAAAATACAGCATTTTAGCACATAATTCAAAATGGCCGACAGTCAAAATGGCCGATATGGTAAAATTGGATATCAGTCGACTCGGCATGTTGCCTTGAATCTAACGAGACCAATTTTATGATTTTTGGACAAACTGTTCAGAAGTTATAAGCAAAAATAGCCATTTTTCATATCTCCGGACCAGTAGGTGGCACTGCGCCGAAACACAGCATGTAGCCTCAGGTCATGCTTGTGAGTAGAAGTACCAAGTTTGGTCTGAATACGATAAACCGTTGCGGAGATATGGCCTTACGTCTGTTTTCGCAAGCGCTACATAAAATTTGTTCGTGGTTTTATCGAAAACGGTTTGACGAATCAACTTGAATTCCATAACTTTTTCTCGGCATGGTCTGGTTAAATTTTCATGGAAATCAGAGAAACGGCCTAGGAGGAGTTCGAAAAAGTAGCTTTTTCAGAAAATTCATATTTATATGCCGGAAAATGACGTCATATGGTGCAATCATGAGCTCAGGAATCAGAAGAAAAAAGAATTTTGTTGATTAGCCAAACGGTTCAAAAGTTATTAGCAAAATATAAATGAAATTTTGGACAGGTGGTGGCGCTAGAGGGAATGACTTAGAAACACCAAAATTGGTGTATTTAATATTGGGACTGTCCTCTATCAGAATGTCAAACCAAAACAACTTTCCCGCAATCGGTTCTATGGGCTGCCATAGACTCCCAGTCGGAAGGAGGAAGAATAATAATAAGAAGAACGGGAACAGATACAATAGGTGCCTCCGCACCTTCGGTGCTTGGCTCCTAATAATAATAAGAACGGGAACAGATACAATAGGTGCCTCCGCACCTTCGGTGCTTCTAATTAACTGAAATCATGAAACTATTACGGGTGTGGTGCAGGTAGAAGGAGACTCAAAGTCCAAAGGCTTCAATACAAACGATTTACTTCAAACTTACTCACAGATACAGACAGGCAGGATGAACAGGCAGGAACACACACTAAACACCGTACTGACAAAGTAGAACCGACCAGGACTGACTGAACAGAGGGAAACCAAATACAGATACCAATGAACACTAACGAGGTGAAGACAGGTGACACGGATGATAAAGACGATGAACAGGTGTGTAATGAGGGAGTGAGTTCAGGTGTGAAGACACGAGGGATGCTGGGAAGTGTAGTGAAGACGAAGACAGGATGATGACATACGTAGAATGTGACATTACCTCCCCCTCCCGGTAGACGCGTCCTCGCGCCGTACAAACGAAACAAGGGAGGGGGGGGTGGGCATCCTGGAGTCCGTGATGGGAAGGTGGAACAGGTTCAGAAGGACGGACTCCAGGATGGTGGCAGGACAGACAGAGGAGGAGGTGATCACGACGGTGCAGACAGAAGACAGAACCAAGGCGGTGCAGGTTGAGGATAAGACCCTGGCGGTGCGGACCCTTCGGGTGGCCATGGCGGTGCGGACCCTTCGGGTGGCCAAGGCGGTGCGGACCCTTCGGGTGGCCACGGCGGTGCGGACCCTTCGGGTGGCCACGGCGGTGCGGACCCTTCGGGTGGCCACGGCGGTGCGGACCCTTCGGGTGGCCACGGCGGTGCGAACCCTTCGGGTGGCCACGGCGGTGCGGACCCTCAGGCGACCACGGCGGTGAGGACCCTTCGGGTGGCCGTGGTCCCTCGAGAGGCCAGGACGGAGACATATGGCCCCCCCAAAAAAAATACTTGGGGAAAGTCCCGGGTACAGGAGAAGGATGGCTAACAACAGTCTCTGATTGGGCTGATAGGGACCGTGAAGAGGGCTCGGTGCCGGGCAGCGAAGAGGGCTCGGTGCCGGGCGGGACCAGCGGCGAAGAGGGCTCTGCGCTGGACGGGACCAGCAGAGAAGAAGGCTCTGGCTCGACGCTCACAGACTCTGGCGGGCAGGCGACTGGCTCTGGCTCTGGCGGGCAGGCGACTGGCTCCGGCTGGCAGGCGAGGCAGACGTGGAGAAGCTCAGGAAGTGTGAAGGCGGCCATCCTGGGAACCAGAATTAGGCGCGGCCGCCTTCTTGGCTGGAAACTCTCCAAGGCTGCTGCTAGATCCATGTTCGTCGGTATTTTTTAGGTCGGTTCTTCTGTTACGGGTGTGGTGCAGGTAGAAGGAGACTCAAAGTCCAAAGGCTTCAATACAAACGGTTTACTTCAAACTTACTCACAGATACAGACAGGCAGGATGAACAGGCAGGAACACACACACACTAAACACCGTACTGACAAAGTAGAACCGACCAGGACTGACTGAACAGAGGGAAACTAAATACAGATACCAATGAACACTAACGAGGGATGCTGGGAAGTGTAGTGAAGACGAAGACAGGATGATGACATACGGAGAATATGACAGAAACATACAATTTCACAACAATTTATTAAAAGTTTAACAAAAATTACAAGTTTAGGGGGCCCTATGAAATATATATTTTTTTCCCTGCAAATTCAGTTTATTATTATTATTAAAAAAATTCTGTGTTTTCTGTTTTAAGTTTTCTGGATTCCATTTTAACGGTTTAATTAAATACATTTTTTTTCTTTTTTTTCCAGAAATTCTGTATTGTGTATTTAAATTTATCTGGCAATCAAATGAAGGCATAAAACATTAATTTATCTTTTAACCATTTTAAATTAAATAAACTTTTTTGTCAAACAAAGTGCTGCACAACAGAGCTTTAACTGTTAAAATGAAAACATGGAAGAAAAATTGTGATTATTCCTTAAAAAAATGTTTTAATAATAATTTATTATTATTATTAATGTTATAGACTAGTTTTATTACATTGAGACGTATATATATTCTACTGTACAACAGTAGGCTAACCGAACTTTTATTTTGACGGGTTGCCGCGAAGACCTTTGAGTTTTTATTGCGTTTATGATATGACGATAGATTTTCTCAAATTAAACGGTAAAAAGCTCATGAAGTGACTCTGGAGATAAAGTTGTGTTCATGTCCTCATATAGTGAGACGGCAGAGATTGAAAACTTTTTTCAGAGATTGAAAGCGTTACGCGCGCTTCGTGTGTGTGTGTGTGTGTGTGTGTTAAAACCGTGCATCTGAGCCTTACATTCACACAGAGACACGCATAACATGCAGGATTCATATTCAAATGGGTCCTATTATGCCCTTTAGATGTCTTGATTTTGGGGTGTACTAGAATATGTTTTCATGCTTGATTGTTAAAAAAACTCATTATTTTCTACATATTTTACATTATTACAGCTCTCATGGTTGAACTTGTCGTTTTCGATTAAGCCCCTCCTTCCAATACACGAAACGTGCTGTGATTGGTTAGCTGGACCAGTGTGTTAGTGTTAGTGTTAGTGGCAGCGGTTAGCGCATGTTCGGGAAATGTCACAATCCCTTCATAACCGCGCGAGCTCTACTCATGTAATTACCGATGGCGTCAATTTCAAACCATTTCGAGCCAAATTCAGACCCTGACAATGTTAACGAACAAGAGGATTGTGCTGAACGGATTGCAAGCACGGACTTCACAGGACGTTTCAGAGTGGTATGTTTTTTTGTTGTTGTTGTTGTAATTTTCTTATAGATACGATGCTATCCACCATTTAATCATATTTGTTGGAAAACTATGGTAATACAAGCAGTAACTGATCTATCTTTAGGGATCTTTTGATCGTTGCTATAAATAAGGACATCATCACCAACATGAGTAATACAAAAACAACATGGTAGATATGTTAAACAGTCAAACTTTAAGTTTAGCAGCACTTCCTTATCGCTGAAGTAAACATTACATCAATACTGTAATGTAATCCCGGCAAACACATTTACGTTGTGGCAATGTCTGTGGAACGTTGCACGTCTACTATGGCAACATCGCTGTCTACGTGCTCGTTGTAACAACGTATTGTAAGACGCCACCGGGCTGTAACGTTGTTGTGCAACATTCAGCAACTGAGAGACGACGTTCTTACATTTTTTTTTATCCCCCATTTAGCATTTTATGTTTTGAGGTTAATTTTTAATTATTCAGATGTTAGATAATTATACTTTTTAAATATTGTTTATCCTTATTATTTAATGGGGCTATCAGTAAATTAGCCTAATTATAATCAACACCTGCAAGTGTACACTTTGAAGAGTAAAAATGACAGAAGGTTAGGCCTACCTTAATTCAACTTTATTATATGGTAATCACATTGCACTTCCAAAAGTCATACATTTGTGAATAAAGAAAAAAACTAAACGAATAAACAACTTTCTTTTAAGTATAATAAATAAAACATAGAAAGCAAAGATCAGAACATTTAATGATCAAAACCGGGTTCTGTACATGGCAGACAGGGGAACGTAGTTGAAAGCCGGACGATAAAGGCCGGTAACCGGAATCAGTCCAGGAAACATCCACAAATCCAGAGGAGCAAAGAAACTAATGAGACTAAATAGCAGACAAATCAAATGAAAAACTAAACAGTGCAAGCGAGGCTACATTAGTCACATTAGAAAATGAAGTTGTAGGTTGTGTTTGATTAATTACGTATCTTTTTTAGCTGAGGTAAATTAAACGCAATTCTCTCGTATCCTTGCTCGATGAAGAATGAGACAACACAATGAGCCCAACGGGCGGATGAAATTTAAAAAGCTGATTTTCGCGCTTTGGGGCAGTGACGAGTACATATGTAGTCCAGTGGTTGTCAAGACACCGTTGGCACAACCTTTGGCAATGGCCCTGAACGGTGGTTCAATGTCAACATTGTGACAACGCTGTAACAACCTTCAACACACAATGTAGTTATAGCAACCTTTTGGCCATGTTGATAAAACGTTGTTAGAATGTTGGGTACTTTGCGCCAACGTTCTGTGTTTTCTGGGATGTTAGTTAGCGGGCTAGCGGAGGCTTTGCCCTTCGTTTACATCATAGCTATCACAGCTACATAAAGCTTATATTTGGAACTGTTAATAACAAATAATAAGACATACTTACAAGTTGTGATCCATAAACAGATTTTCCCGACAAAATGGGAATGGTTACTTCTTTCAGGAGATGCTTTTGTGCCTATAACCTGCATTGTACTCTCTTCTGGAAGCTGTTCTCCATAAAATGTGCAGCGCACAGACAAACGTTGAGGTTATAATATAATAGATTTTAACCTCTCTAAGTTCATCAGCCTTAGGACAAACTTTTTCTTAAAGCAGCCCAACATGGCCTTACCCACTTTGTTGCATGTCCCAGGGGCGGGGTTTATGCAAATGTTAGGGTTTGTGATGTCACCAACCTGTGGAAAAGCTTGTTGTAGTCCCTACCAGCCATTTGTTGTAGTCCTTATAAAGTGATTTCTGTAAAATAAAATATCTTCCGTTGCGATAATAAAATATCGCAACTTTGCAGATGTTGTTTATGCTCAAACAGCAACATTACACTCCAACTAAAGTAAAAAAAAAAGTGAAATCATAACCAAAGATCCTTTTGCGGTTTAATATTCACAGACACTAGTCTATATTGCAGTTTGATTTAAAAGTGTACTGACCTGCTTTTTATTTATTCATCAGAAATTTGACAAATTCCATGAAATTCCGTGTTATACAGTGAATTTTGTTTTTATGATTGGATTCTGCGATTC
Source organism: Abramis brama (assembly GCF_963993115.1). Lineage (NCBI taxonomy): Eukaryota > Metazoa > Chordata > Actinopteri > Cypriniformes > Leuciscidae > Abramis > Abramis brama. The sequence continues at coordinate 25,667,773 of NC_139975.1, forward strand.
CGTACGCATTTTCTGCATCACGGAAATCATAGGGCCCTATAGAGTGTAGCTGTTGCATCTAATACATCCTGAAAAAAAGCACATTATGGTTGATGCAGTAAAATCCAACCTGCAGTCTCCAAACATTTCTCTCTTTCGAGTTTTTCAGATCAATGCCTGTGTCATATTTCCGTCTCCTTTTGACTTGTTCTTTCGCTCTTTGAAATCTCATAGCTCACAGCGGAGAAGACCACTGCAAATATGCGCTATATGTTCCTCTTAACGCTATTGGAAAAATGAATCTCCATTACGTCTGAAAGCTTTTCTCCGGCAGTCAATATCTCTGATATGCACAGAGAGATTGCAGAATGAATCATCCATGGGCTGCGCGCTTGCACAGCCAAATACAGGAGATTCAGAATCGCGATGGCACCCGAGAGTTATTCTCAGACATACGCTCTGTCACTATTGTGGCGGATTCAATATGTGGAGATGTTGTCCGATCGCAGTGACATCCTTGAGAAGCCGTTTGCAGAGTGTGTCATCAACACCTGGCTTTGAAATGACTTGTGAAATGTCTTCTAAGCAGCAACAGAGATTGTAGCTCACAGGTGAAAAAAAGACCCATAATACACACTGCATGGAAGAAATAAACCATCTTAATCTACAAGCAAAGAAAGTTTGAGTCAAAGCTGACCTAACCTGATAATAATAACCATCGCTTTGTGTCCAAGTTAGATCCTCCTGAGTGGAACAATTCTATTGGAAACACTTTTAATGGACTTCTTTTGCTACATATGCCTACACAGAGGAAGAAAAGGGCACGTACTGTTTTTAAAATAAATGAAAAGAAGGTTAGAAAGTATCGATCTTCAAAGCTGAGCCAAAAGCATTCACATTGAAAGGAGTAGCGCCAGTTTGTGTGTGTGTCACTGGCGTAGGAGGCTGCTGGCTCTCCCGATACAGCTCCGGAGCGCTGCTGAGGGGGCGATTTGGGATGGCCGCTGCTGGTGATGGAGTTTTCCGTCTCCACAGCCTGTTGTCAAAAGAAAGACCCCTCCACCTCCACCCCCGATCCCAGTCCAGGGACAAACTCTCCACCTGCCAATAAAGACTCTGCTCCACATGGTAGAAACCTGCATGAAAGCGCTGTATGTTCCTCTGTGCTCCCAGGACCATTCATGTCATATGTGATGTGATCGCTCATGACTGGGACAAATGTATATCTTAAAATGCTTTCATTATGTTGGAGATGTAGCCTGGTACAGTAAGTAGTGCACGTGCTTCCTGTTGCTGTCCAAATAAAAAGGCTAAAACATTATTAAGTAGCCGAATACTTAGTCTTGAAAATAAAGGTTCCAAAAGAGGGTTTTTATGGCGATGCCATTGAAAAACCATTTTGGCTGTCCCAAATAACCTTTCAGTGAACAGTTCTCAAAATAACCATTTTAATAATCTATTGAACCGTTTTCCACTTTAAAAAACAGTTTGTGCATGGAAAGGTTCCATTGATGTTAAAGAGGACCTATTATGCAAAATTCACTATATTGTTATTGAACATAATTATGTGCCCTCAGTGTGTGTACACAACCACCCTACTGTGGTAAATCCATCCACTCCATTTGTTATTTTCCCCATAAATCTGAAACTGTGTTTCAAAATGAGCTGTTCAGGAATGTCATCCAATGTGACATCAAATTGGAATAGGCCCCGCCCACGACTGGCATGGAATCCGCCCTATTAGCTTAGCTCCTCCCCTAAATCTCCTCACCAGAGCATTTAACATCAGCATTCAAGTAAGAATTGTATTCTTATTAAAGCTACTAAAGTTATTCAATCAAGAGCATTGAGTGATTTTCAGTTTTTCTATTGTTGTTTGATTCATATTAACAGCAGTAGGTACTGTATATTATACTGCTGTCACTTTAATACACAGATCTAATACACATGTTTACGTTCACAGACATAACCGACTGTTTATGTAAACTTTGTGTGTTTTTGACATAACTTTGTTTGTATTTGACAGTTTAGGTGCAATAAGACGTGAAAGAGAACTTATTTTAATACTCACAGGACGCGCAGTCTGAGATCCAGCTTTCTGTGTGCGTGCTTCGAGTGTGTGCACCCAGAAAACCATGCAAATAAATTTTCATGGTGACGAAGAACTGCGATGTCACGTGAGCATGGCTGCGATAGAGATGATAATCAAAACCAAACAGATGTTTTGCTAGTTTTTGGTGGAGAATCTATTTTGTTAGCGCACATTACTAGTCTTGTGGTGAACATTTAGCTTAATCCGTGCAAGTTAATATGCAGAAAATAATTTGTTTATCTTGGTAATCTTTAATAAAAATATGCAAATTTGCTTCCGCTCTGGAATGGCATTCCTTCTCTGATGATGTCCGTTTGACGGCTTGGGATGAATATCCTTAACCACTCTCCACCAACCATCAGTCTGCTATGAGCGAGGGATGGAGAGGAGGTGCGCAAAAATAAACCCCGCCCTATATTCAATATTCCGTTTCACTTGGAAATACGTCACAACACTGAATTAAAGTCAGTTGCAACTTGCGGTTCACGGGGGACTCTTCATGGAACCATTGACGGCAATAAATAACCTTTATTATCAAGGTCATGTTACTGTTGCATTTTCCTCTTTTTGTCTTGCAGCTTCATACAACTTGTATTTTTCTCCATTGCCCTTGGTGACCTGCCAATAGTGTTGCACGCTGTAGATTCACAGAAAATATACTGTAACTGTAATGATTTTTTATTATTTTTTTGGCCTGAAAGGGTGTAAAAAGCTCAAATTTAAGTGCATATGTGCTTTTTTATATATACGCACACTCTTTAACCTCTGTGCTTTGTGCCTGCTGCTCTGTGGTGAAAATCATATTAGCTGTAAATGGCATGAGAGTTTGTCTCTCTCCCCTCCACATGCAGCCTGCTGTATTAATATAAGGATAGTTGAACAAAGCGGCAAACCTTTCCTTAGCAGGATATGGAACATGCAGTTCAGGGAAGGCGAATGTACAAAGTGCTACATTTACTGAGCATTCAGTTTCTGCATGATCTGTGTCTGTGTAAGTCATAAGGTCTGTTGTGTAAAGCTTCAGTATAGAACTAGTAAATTGAAAAAATAAACATTTCTAGAAAATGTGTTGTTGTGCATGTGAATCTCGCTGCTATAAGTTTGCTTTGTTTGTCAGAACTTTGCTATGTGGTTGCTGAGTGGTTTTTAGCATTTTGCTAAGTTGTTTGCTATGGTGTTTCTCAGTGGTGGTTTATCGGTGGTTCTTAACAAGTTTGAACACATTTCTATATGGTTTCTAGGGTGTTCTGGGTGGGTTTTTATTGCATTAGTATGTGGTTACTAAGGGCTATTGCTAACTATGTTTTGAGTGGTAGCTAGTTGGTTGCCTGCAGACTAGAGTTTAACACGTAGAGATAACCAGCAGGTGTTTTTTTTATTTTTTTTAACACAAGTATAAAAACCGGTAACACTTTATGGCGCTTTTCCATTACCAGTACCAGCTCGACTCGACTCGCCTCGTCTCGGCTCGGCTCGCTTTTCGCTCCGTTTTCCATTGCAGATAGTACCTCCACAACAGTACCTCCACAATAGTACCTGGTCGTCATAGCGACGCCGCAGCCGCGACTTGATCTTCTACGCGACACACACCCGCTACCCACACACACAGGACAATGGAGGAAATCGAGTGTATGCTGTTTTTGGATGTTTTTGTTTTTGCTGTTTTTTATTCAGGATACTCCGTCTGGCGCGTGCAATGATGACGCAGTGAATAGTGACGATTCTCTCTGACCAATCAGCAGTCTGCCATGTTTTCACGTCACATTTTAGTATCGCCTCAGCTCGCTCAGAACCTCGCCGGAGGTGATACGAAAAAAAGTAGGTACAGGTACAACTTTTACACAGTGGAAAACCAAACAAAGGCGAGGCGAGCCGAGGCGAGCTGGTACTGTGTAGTGGAAAAGCGCCATTAGGTGACGTAGTTACACGTTACTACATGTACTTACTAATAACAGTTAATTATGCATAATTACAAATAACTAACCCTAAACCTAACTCTAACTGTAACTCTAAAGTACATGTAGTTAAATACTCCGCACTTATTTGAGCAAGTACAATGTAACTGTTGCCTTAAAATAAACAGTAACCTAAAAACATTCAGGAATAAACAGTGCTGTTACCCAAGTGCTATTCACCAGCGAAGCGTACATGGCACTGGAAATATATGTGTAGAAAATGAAAACATTGAGAAATATTGAATGGTGGTAATCTACTGGCTCTTTAAGAGATTTTAAGCTTGCCTCTTAACATGTTGGAGTGCTGCCCTGTGGTAACAATAGTGTTGGTACACAGGGATGATAATGATAATGTAAGCCCGGGTAAGGCGGGATAATACGGGCTTAACCACTGCTCTGGGATGAAGGAGCAGTGGAGGAAAATAAAGAGAGAGAGAGAAAGAGAGAGACAGCAAAACCCTCAGGCGTCCGCCTACTTCTTACCATTCAGACATGATCAAATATCTACACAAACACACAAACAACCACAAACACACTCTCAGCAGTGAAGTGCACACGGCTCAAAGGTGGGAGCTATAAATAAGTGATCCAAAATCACTCTCTCTTTTGTAAGTTTAGGTTTTGTCCATGTAAATGGGGCTTGAGGATTAATCCGAGACTCCGGCGTGGCACTTCCTGGATAACGTTGTAAACTGATATTATGCTCTATTTGTGAGTGCAGTTTAGGTCATAAATGGTTTGGATTAAAACAGACTAAACGTCATGGCTCCATTGACTAAGTTTTGCCCACACAATACCTGTACAACAGAGGTGTCTTGAGTGGCTCATAAGAGCTGCTGACTGCAGCGCTCTCTCCTGAGAGCTGTTTTTATTGTGCCCCTGACTGCATCGCTCAATATTATACATCTCCCTCATGTCCATCTCTCTTTCTCTCTCTCCTTTAATTTCATCCCTCTGTTTTCAGCTTTGCTGTTCATGATGAAAAAAGTTTTATTTGCCATAGCAACCACTTCATTTTTTTTCTCCTCTTACAAAAAGCACTACAGTGGTACCACGATGCAGTAATGGTAAAGTCATGGCACTATATGATTACCATTTTCATACCATGGCGTATAGATGGTACTGCTGGTACTTCAAAGAGTAATGTATAGGTCCAATGTATATTTCTATAAAAATCTATTTTGTGCATGCATTTACACCATATATACTGTATGTTTAACATGCATAAGTCAGATATACTGTATACACATTCATTGGCCACTATTAAGTACACCTTGCTAGGACTGTGTTGGAGCCCCTCTTGCCTTCAGATCTGCCTTAATTCTTCATGGCAAAGATTCAACAAGGTGCTGGAAACATTCCTCAGAGATTGTTTCAGAGATAGCATTACGCAGTTGCTGCAGATTTGTCGGCTGCACATCTATGATGCAAATCTCCCGTTCCACCGCATCCCAAAGCTGCTCTATTGGATTCTGGTGACTGTGGAGGCCATTTGAGTTTAGTGAACTTACTGTCATGTTCAAGAAACCAATTTGAGTTGATTTGAGCTTTGTGACATGGTGCATTATCCTGCTGGAAGTAGCCATCAGAAGATGATACACTAGTCATAAAGGGATGGACATCAGCAACAATACTCAGGTTGGCTGTGGTGTAAATGATGCTCAATTGGTTCTAACAGACCCAAAGTGTGCCAAGAAAATATCCCTCACACCATTACACAACCAGCAGCCTGAACCGTTGATACAATTCAGGATGGATCCATGCTTTCATGTTGTTTACGCCAAAATCTGACCCTATCATCTGAATGTCACAGAGACTCATCAGACCAAGCAACGTTTTTCAAATCGGCTATTGCCCAATTTTGGTGAGCCCATGTAAATTGTAGCCCCAGTTTCTTCTTCTTAGCTGACAGAAGTGTCACCTGGTGTGTCTTCTTCTGCTGTAGCTTTGACGTGTTATGCTCTTCTGCAGACCTCGGTCATAATAGATAACCAGTGGTTATATGAGTTACTGTTGTCTTTCTATCAACTTGAACCAGTCTGGCCATTCTCATCTGACCTCTGGCATCAATAAGACATTTTCACCCACAGAACGTCTGCTCACTGGATATTTCCTTTAAAAAAAAACAAACATTCTCTGTAAACTAGAGATGGTTGTGCGTAAACTAGAGATGATATGACGCAGCGCCTGAAAATAGTCCCCAGCTCGGTAGACTATTAGGTTGACTATTTTCAGGCGCTGCGTAATATCATTGCGCCTGCTGCACCGATGGTATGGCAGCAAAGTTCCTTGATTATTATGCAGGAATGAGAGTATAGTTCCTAGCCATATCAGCCTAGAAAATCGCAACTTTTCATTTTCCGTCGGTCTTAGTACACGATGTAACCACAGAAGAGTCAAGTTTTAAATAGGAAAAATATCGAAACTCTTTGGTCATTTTTTTGAGAGAGATGCTAATGGTCCTTAGCCTGACTACGTCAGACTTCGTACTTCCGCTCAATTTCATTTCGCTTCTGTACTCAGTCTGAGACAGCGTCAGAGCTTTCCGTTTTCCTCCGGCCTGAAAACAGCCGGCCAATCAACGAACAGAGGGCGGGCTGAGAGCCGTGACGACGTAGACACTGATTGTACCGTGGATGCGTAGATTTACTTCACATAATCTGCAAAAGTCGTTCACAGCCATGTTCACTCCGGTATTTCGCTCGATGGTTTTGTTTTCGCATCATACATGTGTTTACAGTGGAAGTTAGATGCGGCTGAGCATGCGCATAACACACGCCATAACCAAACGTTATGTGATTGGCTTACGGGTAACCAATGATTTTAAACTTCAGACAAGCTGAAGCATCTATCCCTTTAAGAAAAGTTTCTATATAGAACTTTAAAGGGTTATTAAAGGGTTCTATCATATATATATATAACCTTTTAGGTGTTCCCATTATGGAATCATTTTATGGATTTAGCTTTACTTAATTCAGTTTTAATTCATTTAAAAATTGTATGAATTAACGTAGTTACACGTTACTACATGTACTTACTATAGTCATAACAGTATATTATGCATAATTACAAGTAACTAACCCTAACCGTAACTCTATAGTAAGTACATGTAGTTAATTGATATTGCTTAGTACTTATGAGTACTTGAGTAAGTACAATGTAACTATGTCACCTTAAAAAAAAGTGAAACCAAAAATTGAAATAGCCTGTTAAACATGAAAGAATTATGCAATTATTTAAGACATTTCTGCTTAAATAGAACCTTTTTGGTATAAAGGGCTCCTTAAAATTTAGTCAAGAGCCCTAGAGTTCTATATAGAACCCTACGGAACCTTGAAGAGTGTCCCCCTAAACACAACCCTTATAGAGGACATTATTTAGAAAACATTATTTAGCATGATTTATGAACTGGTTTCCTCGTGGGATTTCAATTTTGTCCTCAGTTTTGAAATGACATGTGGGAGAGTAAATGATGACAGAATTAACATTTTTGGGTGTACTTTCTCTTTAATGCATTGATACTGTAGTTTGTAATAGTTTGAAACCCAGCTCATTTCAACAAACTTCCCAAGCCTGAACTCCAACAAACTTTAATTTGATCCCATTTTGTGATTCTATACCTATTCCTGTCATTACAAAACAAGACACTGACTTTTCAGCTCTTGCCTCAGTCACTAGTTATGAGCAAGATGTCAACATTATTGCGACAGCTCGCCGCTGATTACCTGTGGCCATTTCTTATTTTAGTGCCTTTGCTTCACTTTCACTCCTCATCTGTCTCTATGGCAACCACTGCAGCCCGAGCTTGAGCTGCCCGCTCTCTCTCTCTCTCTCTCTCTCTCTCTCTCTCTCTCTCTCTCTCTCTCTCTCTCACGCGACAGTGCTTCCCACCTCCAGCCATGTTGGGAGTCTTCCTGCTCCAAGGGTTAAAACGTCATATCCGGAGGCCACAGCTGGAAGTGTACGGAGGGCCGTCGTTTCAATGTCATCTCAATACGACTCTTGACAGCAACGTGTCATTGTAGTGCGACGCGGGCATACGCTGACATTGATGCTAAAGCTAAAGGAATAGGTCAATGTGTATGTAAATTTGTAAATCTTGCCAAGAACGAGATGCCGGTATTAACGCTGACGTGCCTGTGTCACCCAGTGCCAGACATGAGTTTCCAAAGAGACGAGATGTGTTGTGACGCAGGTCAGAGTGACAGATGTCCACTAGCGGAGTTGGCCCAAAGTCAGTATCGGGTGTCGGGATCACTAGAGGCTAGAACAGGCAAGATAACAGAAGAGGAAATTACTGTCATTAAGATGACAAATGCCCCAGCCTGTGAACAGACTCTATATACTTAAGAACTAAAGAGCACCATTATATACTGACATGTCTAATAAATGGGCTCACAGAGAGACTGGGGGTTACATAGTGCAATGATACAGAGATACTTATCTACACTTAGATTGTGTTTGAAGTATACCGTACCTGAGTACATCAAGAGCAAATTTGAACTCTAAGGCCCTGTTTACATCTTGTATTAAGATGCGTTTTGGTCAATCAAGTGGGTGAAGCTAAATACAGGTGTAAACGGGGTCTAAAACGTTTTGACCATGTCCACTTTCAACCATTTCCAGAGGTAGTCAAAAACGCATTAGACCGGATTGCTTTCGTAGTGTAAACGTTCATGTGGTCGAATGCGTTCAAACAGCCACAAGACGCCTACTCGCCGCCTACTGACCTAATGCGCAAACATTATGAGAAGTGCGCTAACCAGACTGGATTCAAACTTTATCAGCTGAAGAACCAAGTTTGGTTTGAAGACAAAAAACACACCCAGCACAATGTTCTCTCATCATTCCTGATTTCTAACACACACGTCTTGCGACTGTTAGAGCAGAAACGAAAGCTGCTGCTCTCTGCATGTTTTCCTGTCGTCTCCGGTCGTGTTCATATGTAAATTGTGCAAGCTTATTTTGTCCATTAGATCGAAAGATCTGAAAAAGCCCATACATTTACCCGCCCATAGACCCTTCCCTCGCAGAAATCTGGACAGAAGTGGTTGAAAGTGGACAAAAGAGATAGATTAAAACACCAGGTGTAAATGTGAATGCGTTTCCCTAGTCTACTAGTGATCCAAACGACCAAAACGCATCTTATCACCAGGTGTAAACAGGGCCTAAAAGATGCAGTTTCATACAGTGACCCCAAAACATACTTAGTTTAGCACTTAAAATCAGGTACTCTAAGACTCTAAGGTTTCACAGACAGGCCTTAGATTAAGCCAGGATTAGGCCTTGCTTAGTTTAATTAGGACATTTACAGTAAGTAGCTTTTTAAAATGTGCCTTAGAAAAAAATATTACTAGTGTGCATCTTGAGACAAAACAATGGTAATGACAGATTTTAAGATTTGTCAGTGCAAGTTGCTTTCTGTTAAGACAGCTTTTGCATTTTAGTCTGGGACTAAAGGCTTAAGCCTAGTCTGTGAAACCACGTACGACCCCTGTTGTATAGGAACGAGTTGTAACTTGTAATGGAGCCATTTTCGCACTAACTTAACTCTGAGCTATTCCAATTACTTTTAACCAGGTGGTGTTTTAACCTTGGTGTCAAGGTGATGTTAGTAGATGTATGAAGTAATTTCTCCTCAAGTTCACATGAGTCCAGCAGAGTAACCACAGGTGTAAAGAAACACATTAACTATAAACATGATCCACAGAAACATGTCCAAAACTTTTTTTGACGTTGAACTGTTGTATAAAAGCAACATCACACTCTTAGCCGTGTGATATGGCTGTATATCAGCACACTGTGATTACCTACACAGCCGTGATGATATAGAGCGATATCGCGTGGCTACGAGTGTGCTATTGCTTTATAAATCAGAAAACAAAAATTTGTAATGTCAGTTTTTTTTCCAGTACTGTGTGCAGTCCTGGCTGTCAGTGTTTAAAATGAATGCTACTTGGAATTTGCTACTTGATTATTAGGGGCCACTGTATGATAATGTTGGCATGAAACTGAAGTTGCAATAGTCTTTTCTTCCTTATTGTGACTCATATCCGAGTGAAACGGCGTCTCGAACAAGCAAAAATGTAGTACTGTACATGTCTTTGTTGATTTTGTCCATGGGGAATTGATTGGATGGTTGTGGTTTCCTATTGGTGGATCTGATGTGAGTGACAGGTTGTCCCGCCCTCACGCCAGTAAACACGTCATCAGAGAAGAGAAGAGATGTCGCTGCAAGAGGGAGGGGAAGTTATTCTGATTAAAGATTACTAGACTTAATGACAATACTTGAAATCTGCCCATTTCTCCATGTTTTGGATCTAGTGAAATTGCTGTAGCTAAAAAAAAAAACAGGTGTGTGATTCTGTCAGGGAATGAGAAGACAGTTATGGCAGCTACTTGGCGAGAAGTTCAGAGAACTTGTAATTCTTCATTTTGTCTTGCAGTACATAATCACACAAGTCTTTTATCTTTCTCTGTGATGGATCGCAAGTCTAGTTTTCACGCAGGGTTGACGAATCGTCTCTCTGCGCGGATCGTTTCTCAGCACTACACCAGGAATTGGTCTTAAGGATCAGAATGACAGCTGACATTTCCCTCCTGCCTATTTTTGGTTCAACACTATTGATTTCGGGTCACCTCCGATGTCTGCGCTCAGATCCGACCCCTCCTCATCGTGTAGAGATGATTGTGTGAGTGTGTTAATATGTGATGTGGCAGTTTGCCCCCCTTCCTCGCTCACATTGTAATCCGCATAGTAGCTGTAGTCTGATATGGGCCTCCTGTGGTGAAAGGGCTGCTGGGTAATGGTGTGAGAGCTGTATTCCCTGGCAGACAGCTTCATTAAAGGCAGTGGGATGGTTCCTGGATCAATCTTCTCGCACAGGGATCGATTGATTCTCTCCTGTGTGCTGGGGATTCCTCTGTGCTCGACCTGTTAACAGAGTAAAGAAGGCCGAGGGGGGTGCGATGTCTTGCTAATTATCCAAGAAGCCCCCGTTGCTGGCAGGGGGCTGATGAATAACGAACATATATTATATATATATGACAATGTGGTGTGTGGTCTGTCTTGTAGTTAAACTCGCTCTCTGATGCGTTTGTTAACCGTCGGCTTTGACATCAGTGCGTTTATGTGTGTGTGTTTGAATATGTCGTGTCTGGCAGCGGCCCTCGATTCTCCAGTGGTCCACACTAGAATTAATAGCTCAGCTACTTTCCAAGCTTAGCAATTACGGTTATTAAGATTAGGTAATTGACCCAGAGGGTTCGAGAGTGCTGCTGTGGAGATATGTTTAAGCAAACACCAGCCTCTCACCATAATGAGGGAACACAGACGGAGAAAAACAAAGGCTTTTGCAACAATGTTTTAAAGTTTTTTGTTTGTTTGTTTTGTTATTTATCTAACCATTTTTGTGCATGCGTGTCTTCCTGTATTATTCAGTGAAACTTTGGTGAAATTTCACTGGAAAATAAGGTTCACTACGTCTATCGTCAATAGTGTAGTAATGTACACACAGTCCCTTTCAAACCAAACAGCTTTCTGTTGGTCAAAGCGGTGAATCTGCTTGATCGGCTTGAAGCCTTTTGCAAAATCTTCGCGAAATTACAGATCGCGTGGATTTTTTTATTAGATTCCTACTGGATTTTGTCTGTGAAAATGTGACCACACTTTAAATTCATTTAATTATTTCACTTCTCTCTATTACCTACACTAATGCCTCGTTTCCACTGAGCAGTACGGTACGGTACGGGACAGTACGGTACGGTTCGGGTCTGTTAACCATGATCTGGCTAGCGTTTCCACTGCCAACAGTACCCTTACTTGATAGGCGTGGTGTTTCGATCGACGTCATTTTCGCGCGAAGAAGAACATAGTAAACTACAATGGATGACATACAGCAGATCTTGTTCTTGCTTCTCAACATGTTTGTCACAAGAAGACAAGCGCCGACATCAGGCTTTTCTCAATATCAAGTACGCAAAGTTTGTACTTGCCATGTGCCATGTACTACATGGTACAGCGCGTTCTTAAAAGCGTCACTCAGCTCGCTCTGCTACTCCGGTTATCTCTGTTAACTTACTCTGTATGTACATTTTAAGCAACAATAAAACGAAATATGTTATAAAACACCACTCTGCCTCTTTTCGTTTTCATTTAAATAAATTAAACATTATAGGGACACAAATGTGGTTCATGCGCAACGCATATTCATTATTCACTGCACGTTATACGTTATTCTATTTATAACAAAACGAAATTTAAAACAAAACCCTAACGTTACCTCTTTTCGCTTAAAAAAATAAATAAAATAAACATATTCCAGGCAATATATGCATTTGTACAAATGTTGCAATAAACATCAGTGATAATCTTTTAATAAAAATGACAAGAAACCATATTTATTTTTGTAAAATTTCAGTAAAGTAAAGTACAAGAAGCTATACAATAAGAAATAAAGTAAACAATTCAGTCAAATATCCAAATGCAGCGCTCTATAACGTTAGTCTAACATTACAAGTAAAGTTAAACACAAATAACGTTAACTAAACTTATCCCTCAGCCAAAACGATTGACAGGGAACTCATTATATATTCACGGGACCAAAGATCGCCCGTTAGGTCTACACAAAACGAATTATATCTTATGTTTAACCACTACCGTCGGAGTCAGCGACGAACGCCGAGGACTAGCCGAGGAAAGGCTCATCCAGCCGGGAAACATGAGCACCGAGCGCCCGCTGAACGCATGGATCTCACAACCGGGGAAAAAAATAATCATCTTTATAAATAAACCACAGATTTGAGCTTTAAACAACTACATTCTCGCCTGAAAAACTCTTAAAATTACATTTCGTGATACAGTAACAGTAGTATTATATTAAACTTTATATTAAAAAATGGCGCTTCTTATGTTGTCATTCCTCTTGTAGCACGCGCAAGTGACGATTCTCTGTCAACCAATCAACGTCCTGCAGTGAGTCTAGCTCCACCTTTTAGTACCGTTCCACTGTGCTAGGTACCCCAATGGAAGGGTACCTAAAAAGTGGTACGGTACGGTTCGGCATTTTGGTACCATTCACAACTTTTGATAGTGGAAACGCAAATAAATGCGTAGCCTACCGTTCCGTACCGTACCGCTCAGTGGAAACGAGCCATAAAAAAAATATATAATACTTGGAAAAAAGCTTGGAAACCATATTCACTCAGAAATATATATTAAATTTAAACATATTGTATTAAATGTGACATTTTGACTGAAATAGTATTTGCTTGTAAAATCAATTTTGTTTTAGTTACAAATCATTTTTCACAGTGTATACAGTTACGGATTTGAAGAAACACCTAATCTGAAATAATGAATTTGGTGGCATATTTTGTCCTGCGTCATGATGTCTCTAATCCTGTGGCTTGTCAAAGCAGTTGGACCTGTGATTTTCACATGACTGATGATAAATGAAATAAGAAATCCCCAAGCCATCTAGAGACAAGAATGTCATGTGCTACGTCCCAATTCGCATACTATCCGTACTAAATAGTATTCAAATTAGAATGAATGTGTCCCAAATCGAAGTATGTTGAAATGAGTTTTCCGAAGGTACCTGGATGGTCTACTTTTTCCGGTTGGAACCCGAAGTGCAGATCCGTGCGCACTCTAACGTCTAATATTACCCACAACCCATTGCGTGTTGGACGAGGATTCGATTAGAACTACAAACACGAATGAAAAGTGTTGAACTGCAAACATGGCGGATGTGAAGAGAGGCTTAGATAAGTGATTAATTATCAGTATTTAACTTGACAAAAAAATAATTATTCATATCTTATCTCCAACAGCATTGTGAACTTTTATAAAGATACGTTTGATCATTAACTTTTAAATGCATCATATATGCAAACAGAGGAGAGTCTCTGCATGAAAGACCCACGACTGGTCAAAGTGATACATTTCTCTCATTAACGGTAGTAAATTAAATTAAATCGAATGTGGAGGATTTAAGTGACTAGATGATTGACAGGTCAGTTTAAACGGTAGCAGGACGCAAATAACTAAGCGACAGAGCGTTCGTTAAATTTGCAACTATGACAATCACTTAGCAAAAAAACACATTTTCAACAGCATTGAAATACCTTTGCAACCACATAACACCGTGTACATGGGCAAAGACCATTTCAAAATATAAATAATATAATTTTATTTAGTTTAAAATGAATAAATCCTTTCAGAATATTGAAGATAATTTTACCCAAATGTTTCTAACTAATTAGCTGGAAAATAGTGTTTTAGTAGTTTAGAAGTAAAAAAATATATATGGCACTTGTTTTTCACAGCAAATTCTGAGCAAAAGCTGCTTCACAGTATGTTTAACAGTGATACGACTAATTGAACATTTTTTCATAAGCCCTTATGTACTAAACTATAATTTAGTGCAATTATGGAATAATTTACTCAAACTATTCAGCGCAGCACATTTAGACCTCAATATTCTCAATTGCCCTTTATGATAAATAATTAAGCATTCTTAATTTGGAAACTGAGATTGCACTGTGCGATCCCGTACTTCATGCAATATCCGCCATTTCATTGCCTTAATTTAATCAATTAAATATCAACATTATGTTGATGTTATGTTAGCGGTGTCCTCGGGGACTTCATTGTGAAGTGTCTTTTCAATTTCCTCTGCATCATTTTCATAATGCGAATGTGCCGGAGCCAAACTGTTTTCCACCTTCTGAGTGCGCTAACAATCGGCCACCTGTCAGGGCTGGATTTCATCCCTTTTCACTCCGGTTCGGAACAAGCGAGATCATAAGCCACTTTCAGCTTGTGTGGAAACATTCTGTCACGCCATTGTTTGATCAGAGAGGGACAAGCCTGCTAAATAATTAAGAGATCAGCACCCCTTTGAGAGAATACAGTGCTAAGCCCTACAAGAGAAGCAACCCAGGATCCCGCTCGAGCTCAAAGCATCCGCATTAAAACAAGTAATCATGTGCACGATGCTGAAGTTAAATGAGAATGTTTCTTCTCCCTTACATGTATTTTCTCGCGCGTTTGCTCTGTCAATATGTAGCATAAAGAGATTTGCTTTTCAAAACAAGGCATGCAAGAGCTTAAAAAGCACGGTTTAATAAGCGCTGAGACACATCCATCTTTGTTTGCTGGAGATAAGTTAAAATGTGCACGGAGTGAGGCATTCTGGGAATGCTGGAGGTCTGCCCGTTGGTGTGCATCTCCTCCGTATGTTTATTACATGCACAAACACTTTGTCTTAAAGCCTTTTAATGGAGCTAAAAAAGAAATGGCAGAAAAAAAAAAGAAAAAAAAAATGAGTCACATTTTTTTTTCTCTTTACAATTTGAAGGTGTTTGGCATGTTCGCTTTATGCCATCTCAGAGATTAGGGAATCCAACCAGCTTCTGTTCCCCAGCATGTCCTCTTTCAACTCCCCCCCCCCTCCTCGCCAGAAGCCCCTCGTGTCACAGAATTAAACACACTCCTTATTTATTTATTTTATTTTATTTTATTTTTATTATTATTCATCCGCCCGGAAAAGAGGCATCTCAGATACCTGTGACTTATAACACGCTCCCAGCCGAGCCTTTGATTGATTTTTTTGACAGAAATGTCCTCATTAGGTCGCTACAAATGGCATGAAAAGACGCACACCGCAGAGAAGGGAAGAGGAGAGGGAAAGTGGAGGAGAGAGAGGAGGGAAGAAAAAGTTTGCTTGCTTTTTGACACTTGCCAGCTTTTATCTATGTGGCATTTCCAGAGTACGCTTCAAAGTTGCAAGCATGCATGCGGGCGCACGAGTGCATGATACCGAGCGCCTCTATAATTATAATGCACAATTAATTAAAGAAAAGGAGTATAATAGATTCCAGATGAACCTCTGTGACTAATTATCATGTCTTTGATAGTGGAAGTGTGCAGACAGAGCGGGAGAATGAAAGAAAGTGAAGGGGGCTCAGGGCATGAGAGAAAGAAAGAGGTTAAAAAAAAAAAAAGCGTATGGAATGGGAAAGAGATGGTGCTGGAAAGGGGAGTGTTGTTCTCCAACATGGCATCCGGAGATGGGGTTGCACACTTGAATTCAAAGCTTGTTTTCTTAATTAAAGGGTTTAATAGGAATGGGGTTGGGCTGCCTGAAGAGAGAACGAGAGAAAGAGAGAGAGAGAGAGAGGATTATGGGGGATAGGCGATGGGGAAGATGAGACTTGAGATAAACAAAAGTTCTCTTTTTTTTTATCTTTGCCTTGCTCAGATAAGTTTTAGAATATTTTCTGTGTTCATTTGTGCTACATTTTCAAGTCCGCCACTTATTTTTGGCATGTGATTGAAATGATATTTTTGGTGCAGCTTCAGATGGCGGCGGTATTAAGATAAGTAGCTTTGCTTTAAGTGTAACACCACAATAATCTCTCTCATATTGCCACCTTTTAAACTGCTCTCTGGAGGGGGGAAGGGGGGCATTTCTTTTTCTTTTGCAAAATTTGGAACACAAGTTCTGAGTACGGCTCCGACCTGGTTTATACTATACACAACATTGACAAGCGTGCAGTGATGTGTATACAGCAATAACAGACTCATTTAAAGCACTGTAGGCATAACAGAGATCCAAAAATAAACAGATTAGGATTAATTATCTAGTGTGTGCAGTGTAAATTCCTCCTGAAGATTTCCTTGGGTAGAGCTATGTGTGCGGAGGTACACACTCAACCATGCGCCTGTGTGAGAGTGTGTGTGGCTGCAGATGGAGTCCTTGGCGAAAACCTGTTGACACATTGAGACCATTAGTGCTGTTTTCCTTCTACTCTCACTGCCAGTCTGCCTCTGCCACCTCTCCTGCTGACGAGAGTAAAAATACTCCGTGATGCCTAATGCCAGCGCTTTCTATTTAAAAAACCCACGGTTCGCCCATATGTATGGCTCTGTAACGTTAGTTATGAAAATATAAGTGTAAGTCTCACAAAAGACATCGAAGAGTATATCTTGCATAAAGAAACTGTATATTTTAAAAGGCCATTAAGATTTGTTTTGCATAGTCACATTATGTTTAAGACATTTAAATTTAATTTCCCCCAGTTTTATAATGGCCGCAATGCGTTACTATTCTCAGTGGTAAATGAATAAATAAATACATGTATACATATATATACATATACAATACAAAATAATAATATTCTATAAAAATATCTCTGTAATAAAACGTTTAATTATTACACCATACAATGCTACCCCGACATATTAACACATTAGCATAAATTATATAAATTGCAAAGAGAAGTAATATCACAATACCAATAATCTTAATGGCCCTAAAAGTATGCCTGATTTTCCTTAAGCAAAATATGTAATGGAGAATGCAGCCGTTATTAGTAGTATTTTAATTTTTATTATTATTGCAACATAAACTGTAAAAGTGTGATCAGGATCCCGACACACATACATGTAATATATTTATTTATTTTTTGATAATGAACATCTGCATGTTATCCTGCTTACTATGTAGCTACTTGACAAATAGATCGATAGATGGGTGAATGTATGGCTGTGGATGGATGGATGGCAAGATAGATGGCTAGATTAGGTAGATAGATAGATCTATCGTCATTATTAATATCCGTTTTAACTGCAGATTGCTGTATCTGACCAATCAGAATCAAGTATTCCAGACATATTTTGATTTTTATGTGAAATATGACTGGGACATGTTCTTGACAGGTTTTGTGAGAGCCATCTTTCTCAGGTTTTGTTAAGCCATCTTTAAAAGACATCATGTGATCATTTTGAACCCTTGTTCACACTCTTTGGCTTGATTTGGATGCGTTTCA
The DNA here is from genome assembly GCF_963993115.1 of Abramis brama. Taxonomy (NCBI): domain Eukaryota; kingdom Metazoa; phylum Chordata; class Actinopteri; order Cypriniformes; family Leuciscidae; genus Abramis; species Abramis brama. The sequence goes on from NC_139975.1 coordinate 25,685,635, forward strand.
CCTCTTCCAATCCTGTTGGACCGATGGACAAGAGATCATTTATGGGAGGCTGAAATACAAGACCGGGCTCTGATGATATAGATATGAAAGAGTACATGGAGACTCATTTGAAATGTTTGTGCGAAAATGAAAAAGGAGAGAGAGAGTGAGAGTGACAGAGAGCAAGAGAGAAGGGAAAGTCGGTGGCAGTGCTGAACCTGACACTAATGAGCCGCCTTTCTGATGGGACCTGACAGCGCAGAAGAAAGCTGAATCCCTCGACACTGACGCTACACAACACTCCCTCCTAATTGGAGCAGTGTGTATGTGTGCGTGGTGTGTGCAGGGAAACCTGGGCAGAAATAAGATCCGCTTTGTGCGGAATATGTTAATAACAATGATAATACACTCTTGAGTGTGACTGGGACCAAGGCTTATTTGTAGACGCACAACGGTGCGTCTGAGGTTGACATTGTTCACTACACCTGAACTCTTTCTTTCTCTCATTCACACTTTCTCTGCTTTATTTGCATGCATTTGAGGAAATTGTTGTGGAAGGGCTGTTGATTTAAATTACTGTGCAACTGCAATGCATTGGTCAAAACAGGACTTTACATATAGGCTAATTTGGTATTCATCCTGTGAGTGTGCGGAAAACTTCTTAACTGGACAGAGCAACACGTTACTTTAATTAGTTTTATTATGCTAGAGTTCCATGTAAAGTAACAGCATCATTCTTTTTGTGTGGTGCCTTTTTGACCCCATGACCAGTGTAAAAGTAATGTGTTACAATATTGCGTTACTCCCTAAAAAAGTACTTAGTTACTTAGAAACACACATCTCTGGCAGGAAAGTGATTAAATTATCTGGTTTCACTTTAATTTGATGGTCCCTTTAACACATTCTGTTAACTATAAGTAACATGATTGCACCTACGTGTCTACTAACTCTCATTAGGGTGTTAGTCGAGTATTAGTAGACTGTACTTGCAAAGTTACTTCTAGTCAGTAGAATATCTGTTGAGGAGCATCACAAAAAAGAGTTTGCAGATATTAAGCGGACAGTCTACTAATACTCTAATGAGAGTTAGTCATGATGTAGTTGCAAAGTTACTTATAGTCAACAGAATGTTCAGAAGGGACCGACCATCAAAATAAAGTGTTACTAATTATCTTAAAAATATAGTATATCTTCAAATTCATGTATTATTTTGCAGAAATGTGCATCCAAACTTAATTTAGATACAAAATCCTCTTGGGAGCAATTTTTATACATTTTTTTTAATGTAATACATGATCATTTTCCTCAGGGACTGAAAAGCAGCGCACGCAGAGAATGGACCATTAGCACAAAAAGTTACCAGGCTTATTTGATCACACTTCAATAGTCAATATAATCCCTTTCATTCTGAAGTTCAATACAAAGCAAGGTTTTCGCATCAAGCTGATTCTAATTGACAAAGCTCTCTAAAAAGTGAGGCAGGTTAAAGCAAGAGGCGGACTGATTGTGGTATTCTCACTCCTGAGGTGATTACAGGGCCTGACTCTCAGGCTCAAATGAATGTGGACTCAATTATGTTTCCCTTTTTGTCCTCCGTTGCCAATAGATTCCTCCCCCCAACCCCTATGGTGCTGTTTCCTCCTCTGAATCAATCATTTTTAATTTATCGGGGGGATTTATGTGACAATGGCTGATGAGAGTTTCAATAAGGCAGGAGAGGAGAGAAAAAAAAAAAGAAAAAAAAAAGATGAAAAAAAAAAAAGCCCATGCAAATCTCTTGGGTGATGCGATTAGTGTTGGAAACCAAATCAAGGCTGACTTGAATAGACACAGAACACAAAATCATATTAGGTTGAATTCGATGTGCATGGCTTTACATACAGCGCTGCAGCTTTCTATTTGTCTTTCCCGATTTTACTGACCTGAAAATGCTTTTCCACATCACATATTCAGTAAATATTCCTGGCTCTTCTCGTCCTGTGCCCCTCACGCAGATGTTTTGGAGGTTTAAGTACAACACACACACAAACTCAGCGGCTCCCCGAATGAGACCAGTAGTGTTGCCACTTATTCTGTTATCTCGTTTCACAGCACGCAACACATGCTTGCGAGTTCAGAACGATTCCCCTCAGGTGAAGTTTGACGTCCTAGCCATGACAGACCTGCTTTTGTACATCAGAAATATCAGCGATGTTAATTTTGTGTAAGAGCGGTGACCTGTACATCAAAAAAGAATTCTGTATATTTTTCCTATGATCATTTCAGCATGGTTAAATAGAGAGTGGTGTGAGGTTTGGCTGTATCTCTTTGTGAAAAGGCTGATAGCTGAATCGGGGGGAATTAGCTATGTTGTGTGTGTGTGTGTGTGTGTGTGTGTGTGTGTGTGTGTGTGTGTGTGTGTGTGTGTGTTCAAGTCACAGGGCATGGCATACATGGCCAGGTCCTCGGCGTGAGGTTCCCTAGCACAGATGGTCCTCTCTGTAGGGCAGGGCAGGGAACGGGGACTCCCCCCTCGGCCCCCCTCCGCTGCAGAAGGTCGAACTGTCCGAGCAGTCAGGGATGCCTCAGCCAGTCGCGTGCCTCGCTTGTCTCTGCAAATGTGTAAACATGGCCATAAACAGATATAAAAGGGCTTTTTTGCTCAATCCTACAGAAATGGATAGTACTTTTTTTTTTTAAAATGTGTTTAAAATCATGTACACTAAAGCCAGGTACACACTGCACGATTTTCAAAGTCGTCGGATCGCTGTTTTTCTCACACGACTGTCTGTTTCTCATACGACTGACTGTACCCATTTTGTTGCTGTTTTATTCATTACACAACGGATCGGCGACAAGGGGGGGTCACACATTACATAACATTTCAACAGGAGGTATCGCAGACAGCTTTGTCTGGTATATGTTTCACAATCAAACACACGCGAGAAGTGATACAAGAAATAATGTAAGATCACTCTTGAGACAGGAGTCTGTTAAAATGATAGCCTGCAAGAAACTCGCGATCCAAGTTGTCTGTGTTGATTTTCAGCGACAACGAAAAAAAAGAAGAATAGGAAGGAGAGAATGGTTGCTTGCAGAAGCCTTGCTTGCTGATGTTTTGTTGCAGGTCTATGACTCCTCCCCCTGAACTTTCTCTTGCTCTCTCATTGGCTGTAGGCTGTCGTTAATGTAAATTTCCAGTCAAAACGCATTTCACACTGCAGGACTCTGAGTCGCAGATATTTAGCATTCATCTGTGCTTCTCTCAGATTGTGTCTTTTGATAATACACACTACACGATTTTCACTCACGTGAACGAGCAACGATTTGCCTCTGATTTGTCGGCAGTTTAAAATCGGTTTAAAATCGGGGCTAAAATCGTGCAGTGTGTATCCAGCATAACATGAGATGCAGCCATATCAGTAGCCTATTTTATTATCAGTAGCCTTACTTTATTTTATTTTACACATATCGGACCATCTCATGGGAGTTACCATTTTGAGATCACATGACCAGCTGAATACTATAAATAATTCATTAATAATGCAAATAATGCATTTTTTTTCAATGGCAACACACACTCATGGCAATTTGTAAGTGTTTTACGTTTTGGCAAATTGGTGGCTAATTTGTAAGAATTCATACAGTCTCATTCATACATTTTCGTATAATCCGCTCACACCACATTGACAGTTATGTTTAGAGGTGCACCTTCATGGTTACTTTTTTTTCTTCTAAAAAATCACACGTTGTTCATACACAAACCACCACCTTGTAAAATAGTTACATTTTCTCATGAGATCAGATTGAAATTGGTTACCAAAAACTCTTTCTTTTGCACCAGGCTACATCCACACCACTAGGTGTCAGTATAAGTCCAAGATGTATGTCATATTGCCCAGTGCAATAATAATAATAATAAAAAAATACTGTGTTTACCTTAAAGAAAAGTGCATTTCTGTGAAAGGTTTTCCACAAACAATGAGATGGTCACATACAGCGTGACCTTTGAATTGGAAAAGCTTATGAGTTGTAAAGAAACCTGTCGTAGATCTAGAAGAGACATAACTTCAATGAGTCCACTGGGAGATGTATGTCCAGACATTTCTTTATGTTCAGTAAGGCCACCGAACAGCGCGTGCCGATCTGATGAATGGTGGCCGCTGAGCTGTGCAGTCTGGTGGCGTTGGGGGGGATATTCCAGCCTTCCAGAATCTTCTCAGGGAAGCCAGATCAATAGAGAGATACACAGATGGCTGGGGTTGTTCCTGCTCGGTGCGATTTGGAAAAAGTCTTGAGGAAGGATTAGAGATGCTACTGGTATTCCAGGGAAGGGCCAGACTAAAACCAGGTCAGAGGAGGTAAACAAGGAGACAGGAAAGATTTGTCGAAGTCTGAGAGTGACCTGACCTGTCCACTGGGCTCACACTTTGAGAATTTCCTGGGGTGCCGGCAAATATCTAAACTTAGGTTCAGTAGTATTTTGCCAGAATAGGATAAATAGTTGATATTAGTTCATATAATGCTGCAACTTGGGCTCAAACTTGGCTCTGTTTACTGTTCATTTCAGCAAGACTCCAAAACATACTTATACTGTACATACAATTGCAGTCTGCAATTCACTGCAGAAATGAACACTAGTGGCAGTAAAACACCAACAACTTTAATTCCTTTTCACTCAAATTGTGATCAATAAAGTATTTTCCTTGCATAATATCTTATGACCTCGAAACAGTTTTTCCATAGTGCATGATTTATAAACTAATGCATTTTGATGTTTGTATCACATAATCAGCTCCAATTGTGTGGCTTTTCTGATGTAGTAAACTTGCTCAGTAGTTGACCTGGTACGTTATTTTCAAATGCAACAGAGCATTAGCCTAAACTTTTAGCACCACTAAAAAGTGTTGCGAAACATGCAAGAAACAATGTTCTGATCAATTTGCATAAATGTCTCCACAGACAAATTTTTGTCAAGTTAGCCTGGGTTAAAATAATGCCTAGATGTAACAAGAAGCTGTGATGGATGTTTTAATTAATCATAACTAACATTTATTTTTCTTGCAGGAACAACTTTCATATGCTTTTGAATTTTAAATGTATGTTTCCCCTTTGGCGAAAACTCGTGACTTTGAGTGTGTGAGTGTATAAATAACAAATAGGGGAAATTAAACTAGACAGATGTCTAGGTTTGAAACCTTGTGATTAACAATGAAGTAATCATTAAAACAGAGTTTGCTTCTACCTAGTAACAGAAGGGTTTGTCTATGAAGAACCAATCAAATTGTAGGGAAATTATGTAATGTATCATGTCATTATCGCCATGCTCCTATTCTATAAAAACTGTTGTATTCCTGTTTGCTGGTGGGATTCTCTCTGAAATTTGTCCTCCGGCCGTGATTAAAGCTTCTTCTTGGGGGAGATTCTCTGAGAAACTGCTCGAGAACTCTCGAGAAGGACATTTGCTGAAGTCTGTCTGTTTATGATTGCTGCGCAGCAAGTTAGTTAGGGGAACAAGTTAGGGATTACTGAACTCAAAGCCAGTTGTCGACTGTAGACGCAAGAGCTAGAGTATAAAGATTATTGGGTGTCGATTGTAGACGCCCCCCAAAAATATTTATTAAGTGTCGACTGTAGACGCTTGGGTGTCGACTGGAGGCGCCCCATGTAAATTTATTATTAAGTGTCTACTGTGGACACTTGGGTGTCGATTGGAGACGCCCCAGGTAATTAGGTTCCAGGTACGTAGGAAAATCTACAACAAAGCCAACAAGTCCATCTGCTTCCAATGGAGTTTTTCTTTACTTAACCAGGGAAAATCTGCAGTATTTCCACACAATTTAATAGACATTTAATACAAATTATTTTCTTTTCTTTTCTTTTCTTTATTTTACTAGTAGGAATTTTTTTTTTTCTCCACATCAAATTGCAGAAACCACACATGGTCTTATCAAAAGGTTGATGCAATACCTTTCCAGTGACATTCACTTCAGGTCAAGTGCTCCAAAAATAGGTTTTAAATTGCTGGCCTCAGATTTATTGGAAATTACAGCAAAACCTGCTGGTGGAGCATAAACAACCACCATTTTCTAACAAGAATCCATCATATTTAGGAAAATGATTATTAATAATAGAATAGTTTTGTTTTTGTTTTACTCAAGGGAGATGCTTTTAGCAGTCTTCTTGCGGTTACAAAAAATAAGCATAGGCCACTGTGCAATGGTGTCCAGTATGTTCTGACAGTGGCAGTGTATGTTTCCTCCAGAAACCCTTTCATAGCAAGTCTAGTTCAGCAGCCATCCCTTCTACCCAGTGCAATGTTTTGATGCTCAGACTGGTAGAGGTGAGCTCAGGTTAAGGCGCTGCTGTCCAAGTCAGTATGTTATCCCGTGTGGAAGGCTGCGTCTCCTCACGCATGCAGTGTAAGAGCATGCGGTTGGGGATGTGAACCCTGCTTAGCATCAAGCCTGACCCCTGGTTGAGAATGTCATTGTGTTTCAGAAGTGTTGTGGGTTAATGAGTCCTTCAGGCAGGTGGTTCAGTCTGTCTCTTGGATTATGCGCTCTGTTGAGCCCATCACTGACACGAGACCCCTGACACAACTGCAGGGAGTGGAGGTGTCTTCAGGACAGAAGTGTAGATGAAGCTTCTGGGGTTACTGGACATTAAAGGGTTAAAATGTAAGGAAAACATGCACATTATCTGATCTAATTGACAATGGGCCACTGATATATAAAAAAATAATGCACACTCAAGGTGGTAATGCGGCCATGATGTGAAGCGGAAAAATAATGCACACCTCGGGTGGTGTGCATTTTTAAATATAATTAAATGGCCCAGAGTCTATTATTCAGCTTATACTACGGTTTACCATGCCTCAAGAGGTTGTTCAGATGTTTTATTTCAAGACAAAACTATGCAATGTACAGAGTCTGTAGAGTGTGCAAATTATTTTTTTCTCCCCCTAGTCCCCATGTTCCATGAGGTAGGAATATGCAGACATCTCAATAATAAAATTATATATTTTTTTATTTAAAACAAATGTATTATAATTTATGTATCTGTAATAAAATTAAAAAAAGATTTTATTGCACCATAGGGTTATATCTCTTAAATAATTATTTTGCGATTTTTTTCCTGTTAATAATATCAATAGTAAGTCATGGAGACACAAATGGCAGCATTTCCCAAAAATTATCCTTACACTAGTCAACAATCAAAATTAGTTGTTGTGTATAAGCAAAACTCTTCCATCCCTGCCGCTAAAAGGAAATGTTTGGTGAGCACACAGCCCTGAACTTTCCCTCTCAAACCAGCATAATGTGTTCAGAGCAGCAGTGGTCAGTCAAGGTCACCGGTGCAGAGGTCAACACCCACATCTCTGCTGTTAGCTCTGGAGCATGACCGTCACCTTTCAGTAGGTATCAAGGTGATGTTTGATGCACAAACATGACCGAACTAAGCTAAAGGTGATGGTGAGTCAGAATTGCTTGTTTGGAAACTATTTCTAAGAGCTCTTGGAAGACACCAGGTCATAACGTCAACTCTTGTGCAAACGTATGAATTAAATGCATACAGAAAAATAATTTTAACCTCTGCTGAAGAGTGTGGGTTGATTCCTCTTGTTTGACACACAAACAGCAGTTTGAGAACCTTGTGCACCGACTGTTGGTGTCAAAGACAAACAACAACTGTTGTATACACAACTGAAGCGGCCTTATAAACACTAAATCCTCTGTTATTCCTTTTAAAAGTTATGGTAACCTCTTAAAGTATGACATTTTCCATTAAGCCATTGATAACATTTAGTTCATGCTTATACTGTATGCTTTTGTGTCACTGCGGCTTTCCCCCCAGAGTAGTTTTTTCATTACTTTGCTAGTACTGTGTCTCTGCCTTAATTCTTCGTGGCAATGGATTCAACAAGGTGCTGGAAACATTCCCCAGAGATTTTGGTCCATATTGACATGATAGCATCACGCAGTTGCTGCAGATTTGTCGGCTGCACATCTATGATGCGAATCTCCCGTTCCACCGCATCCCAAAGCTGCTCTATTGGATTCTGGTGACTGTGGAGGCCATTTGAGTTTAGTGAACTTACTGTCATGTTCAAGAAACCAATTTGAGTTGATTTGAGCATTGTGACATGGTGCATTATCCTGCTGGAAGTAGCCATCAGAAGATGATACACTAGTCATAAAGGGATGGACATCAGCAACAATACTCAGGTTGGCTGTGGCGTTTAAATTATGCTAGCTAAATTGGTACTAATAGACCTAAAGTGTGCCAAGAAAATATCCCTCACACCATTACACCACCAGCAGCCTGAACCATTGATACAAGGCAAGATGGATCCATGCTTTCATGTTGTTTACGCCAAAATCTGACCCTATCATTTGAATGTCACAGACTCATCAGACCAGGCAATGTTTTTCCAATCTTCAGAAGTGTCACCTGGTGTGTCTTCTGCTGCTGTAGCCCATCTGCTTCAAGCTTTGACATGTTGTGTGTTCCGAGAGGCTCTTCTGCAGACCTTGGTTATATCCAGTGGTTATGTGAGTTACTGTTGCCTTTCTATCAGCTCGAACCAGTCTGGCCATTCTCATCTGACCTCTGGCATCAACAAGGCATTTTCACCCACAGAACGGCTGCTCACTGGATATTTTCTCTTTTTCTGACCATTCTCTAGAGATGGATGTGCGTGAAAATGCCTGTAGATCAGCAGTTTCTGAAATACTCAGACCAGCCCGTCTGGCACCAACAACCATGCCATGTTCAAGGTCTCTTAAATCACCTTTCTTCCCCATTCTGATGCTCGGTTTTACCTTCAGCAGTTCGTCTTGACCATGACTACATGCCTAAATGCAATGAGTTGCTGCCATGTGATTGGCTGATTAGATATTTGCAATAAAGTGCAGTTGAACAGGTGTACCTGATAAAGTGGCCAGTATGTGAGAATTTACCCTCTTAGAGAGTGTATGCGAGAGCTTACCCACCCCAGAGAGTGCCCACTTATTGTATTTCGTAGCTCATTTTCTGATATTACTTTCTCAAGAATGCTTTCAAAGGGGTCAGTAAAAGGCACAACCATTGCCTGGGGTTCACATCTAAAGGTCAGAGGTCTGACATTTCTCCCTGTCCATCATTATCAGCAAATGAGTTTCATTATGTTGTGACTCAAATGAGTCACATGCCATCAGCCCAGGGGTCTGTTCTTCGTACATGGATTACTCAGTTATCTGGATTTTAATGTTGACGATTTGACATGATCAAGGATTGTTGGGTTATTTGAAGCTCATCCTGGAGTTGCCGTCATAGCGACAGGTCTGTAAATTAAAACCTGCTCGAGAGCAGAATTATTTTATGTAAACAGGATTAGATTCCATCTTAAGCAGAGGTGATACTTAAAGTCTGTCCCAGCCACTGTAGAATTATATATATATAAATTTGTTAATAATAATAATAAAATTATTCAACCCCCATAGGTGCAAATATGGTTTATTGGCAAAATTTACAGACTTTCAGCTGTTTGCAGTTATTAAAATAGCTCAACACAACAAATGTTTGAAGTGGTTTCCTCAAATTCAACTAAAAATGCAACTTTTCAGTGACTTCTGCAGTCTCAAAATTATTCAACCCCTTCTTGGCAAGCATCTTTAGTACTTAGTAGAACACCTTTAGCTGTTATTACCTGCTGAAAATTAAATTTAACCAGACACCAGCTTCTGGCAGTGATTCTGAGGAATCTTAGCCTATTCCTCGTGAGCAATGGCCTCCAGTTCAGTAATATTCTTGGGTTTGCGCGCTGCAACCGCCTTCTTCAGATCCCACCAGAGACTTTCTATGGGTTCAAGTCAGGTGACTGTGATGAACACTGTAGAGTCTTCCAGGACTTCTTCTGCAACCAAGCCTTGGTGGAATTTGATGTATGCTTGGGATCATTGTCCTGTTGGAAGGTCCAATGATGCCCAGTTTCAGCTTCCTCACTGACGGCATGACGTTTTCTCCTAGGATTTCCTGATACTTCAATGAATCCATCTTGCCTTCAACACACTGCAGGTTTCCAGTGCCAGAGGATGCAAAGCAGCCGAGCCACACCATGCTTAACTAGACAGAGTTCTTTTCAGCATATGCTTCATTCTTCTTCCTCCAGACTTACCGCTGATCCATAGGGCCGAAAAGTTCCAGTTTTATTTCATTGCTCCACAGAACAGAATCTTCAAAACTTCTGTGGCTTATTTATATGATTTTGAGCAAATTGGAGCCAACTTTTCTTGTGCTTATGGTCAGTAGTGGTGTATGTCTTGAGTTCTGGCGCCTTACTGTGAAAGCTGAAACCTCAGTATCTATTGCCAGTTTACCACCAAGTCTTGCTGCAGGTCTTTTGCAGTCACTTGAGGGGTTTTCTGAACCTGCCTTCTCAGACATCTGGTTGCAGCCATTGATAGCTTCCTTTTTCTTCCCCATTCAGGTAGTGGAACCATTGTTCCTTTAACTTTGAACTTGCAAACTATGCTTCCAACGCTGTCTCTAGGAACATTTAGTGCCTTCGCTATCTTTTTATATCCTGATCCTTGTTTGTGAAGGGTGATGATATCTTCTCTTAACTTTTTGGACCTTTTTTTTTTTTTACTTATTTGACTTTTTTGCCATATTTTTAACAAGCAGTCAAACGTGACACTCAACAAACCTAGCCAGTTCAGATATTGCATGTGTTCTAGCTCAAGCACACCTGCTGCAACTAATGAGCCCTTGATTAGTTGCATCAGGTGTGCTTGAGACAACACCTGCTTTGCAGATTTGTGCTGTTGTGAGGGATTCTATTCAGGGGGTTGAATAATTTTGAGACTGCAGAAGTCATTAAAAGTTGCATTTTCAGTTGAATTTGGGGAAAGCACTTGAAACATTTGTTGTGTTGAGCTATTTAAATTACTTTTGTTTGATTTGTTCATTGCAAACAGCTGAAAGTCTGCAAATTTTGCCAATAAACCTGATTTGCAATAATTTTGGTTACAACTTTTTATATATATATATATATATATATATATATATATATATATATATATATATATATATATATATATATATATATATATATATTATATTAACACACACACGCATGTCAGAATGGATAACTGGTTGCTAAGTGGGGTCTAACTAGCTGGGACCAAATGTTGGTCCATTTCAGTTAAATAATTTAACAAGAATACTTGTTTGATAATTTTTTTAACAATAACAAAATAAATCCACAATCAAATAACTAACTAACTAAATAATTAAACAAAATATTTTTAGGTTGTTATATTCAATTGATGAACACAATTAAATTAATATCAGATAATAATAATATAAAATAGTTTTTCTAAAAAGAAATTATAGTCTATTAAGTAATACATATACTTTTTTATGGAATAATTGGTTACTTTTATGTTACATAATAGTAGATCTAAGTTATTATTTAATAGTTCTCACACCGCCACCAGCAACAACTAAAAGTAAACATGAGATTTGTGCCTCTAATGCTTAAAAGAATTTGTGAAACATCAAAGTGTGCTGTGTTCATGGAAAGTGCCATCCAATGCACCACTGATAGGCTATCGCCTTTAGGTATCAAACAGTTTTAGAAACTATTGAGAAATGGGTTTAGCGCATGGCAGATTTTACATGTGTTTCCACTGAAGATCATGTCTCAATAAGCTTTAGCAGTGAGTCACGTGTCAGTGTCTCTGTACGGTGTGACAGTTCTGGCCCTGTCTTAAATGCTGCAGGGCAAATACATATTCAGCTGGATTATTCACCAGCACTTCAAACGGCGTTCCATCGCTAAGCTTCCGCTTTGTTTAATAAGCTATCTCTGCACTAACAAAATGCTAATTATTTATGCTTTTTCGAAAGCAAGCATATTTTTTTTGGGATGGTGTGGAGGGGTGGAGGGAGGGAGGGGGATTACATAAATAAGCTATTTCCAAAAGGTTGACGAATTACAATTAGTGTTTAGCAGAGTGAGTGAGGCATACCAGCTTGCAGCGTGGACAGGGCTCGTTGTAGGTGGCCCATCTGAAGTAATAATTTCCAAGTGAGGAGCTTTCGGGTGGCATTACGGGGGATCGAGGTTTGCCCTGCAGATAGCTGACCTAGAGAGATATAACACAGCTTGGCAGAAAATATTCAATTATGCCTCTGATGTTCATGAATGCTTATCAAAAGATGTTTGTCTCAGGTCAAGAGGTGATGAACAGTCAGAATAATTGATATCATTAAGCATTCTGAATAAAACATACTGAATGATTCAAATATTCCCAGCTAACAAAAATGTTTTAAAGGGATAGTTCACCCAAAAATGAAAATTGTGTTGCTGACATTCTTTAAAATATCTTCTTTTGTGTTCAACAGAACTAAGAAACTCATACAGGTTTGGAACAACCCGAGGGTGAGTAAATGATAACACAATTTTTGGGTGAACTACTCTGGACGTTTTACTAATTTAAAATCATTATTTTTGAATGTTCTCTGAACATTCAAAACACCCAGTTAAAAAAAAAAAAAAAATGAAAATTAAAATGTTTTTATTGGTTATGCAAACGTTAATAAAATTCCATTTTATAATTTTTCAAACATTATGGTATAGTGTAACTTTTAAATGTTCTCTGAACATTCTGAAACAAGTAACATTAAAAAATGTTTGACGAATGTCTAAATAAAATGTTTCAGGAAAAAACATTACATGAATGTATAACTTATTATGGATAAACAGTTTTAATGCCAATGTTCTGAGAACATTATTAAAGACCTGGGCCCGTATTCATAAAGAATCTTAATGCAAAGAGTAGCTCCTAGTGACAAAATTCTAAGAAAATTCTAAGAAATGTGGGCGTTTACTCTTAAAATTAAAGAAAAACTCCTAGTAAAGAAAAAAGTAATTCAGAAAGCATCTTAACCCTTAAAAGAGGTCTTAAGGTCAAAATTGTTAGGAGCACCGACGAGGACTTTTAAGAGGCTTAAGAGTTTCTTTAGCAGAGGAGAAAATGACAGAAAGACGAAGAGGGAGAAGAAATGTGTTGCAGACGATGGATAACAGTGAGTTAATAAGACACTATAGATTAGATCGTGCAGGGATCATGTTTGTGACTGATCTTTTTAGAGACACGCTAATATCTCCAACACAGCGCAGAAATGCCATAGCGCCTGAAATGAAAGTAATCACTACATTACGATATTTGGCAACTGGGAAAATTCCATGTTTGATACATTAAAACCAACATTCAAACCACCACTTAAATAGACATGCCAACAATCAGTGTAACTGGAAAGAGTGGAACAATTTTTATCATTCTAAGCCAAGCAAATACCTTATAGGAAATTAACAGCATGGTAAATAAAAAAAGGATTTATATACACATATATAATGTGTGTGTGTGTGTGTGTGTGTGTGTGTGTGTGTGTGTGTGTGTGTGAGAGAACGATCAAATAGGAAAAATTACGCATGTAAGTTCAAAGTGAAGGCTTAGAATAGACCCTATACTTAAAATCACTTTTTTTTTTCCTTCTTGGACAACCAACCAATCACAGTCGTCAAAAGATTGTGTCATACATAGCAACGGGGTCAACCCCGCCTCCTCACTAAGATAAAAGTTTTTGTCTTTTCCTTACTCAGAGTTGCTCTCAGATCGGTCCCGAATTGCTCTTAAGCTAAGACTCCTACATAAAAGTTTTTAAGCTAAATTAAGAGTTTTCTGAGAGGATTCTTAGATTCTTTATGAATACGGGCCCTGGGGCCGTATTCACAAAGAATTTTAAGGCTAAAAGTAGCTCCTAACTGGCGAATTTAGGAGCAACTCCTAAAAATAATGGGCATGTCACTCGTAACTTTAGGACTCCTAATTTTTTTGACTAAGAGTAATTCACGAAGCATTTTAGCCCTAAAAGTAGCACCTAAGCCTGGGACAGCTTAAAAGAAGTCGAGAGGACTCCTAACTCACTAAGACCTATTCACAAACCGCTTTTTGTGGCATTTCACGTTGCGATGTTTTGAAATGCGTATGCGGCGGCTACAGGAGCTTTCAATCGCGAGGGAACAATTTTGTATTGTAGGCATATAGGGATGCAATAACGCCACCAACAACAACCAAAACTAGGCTACTCATTGCATGTAAACTAATTGTAACGTTTCATTGTGAATCAAATTAAAATGTTCTTCTCTTTGCAAACGTAGGCAGAGGCATATAGTGGCAGATTAATTCAATAATGTTGCAAAGATATTGCATCAATCCATACGTTTCATTAGGCTACTAGGCTATTTGTTTTGCCTTACTCTTTATTCATTTAGGATATTTATTCAGTTATTCATCATCTTCCGTCCTTCGCACTACTTGTGTAGCGCACGCATTCTCAGACCTATCACCTGTCACTCATCATCATAGGGGAGGTGTTTGGAATCATTACCGCGTTACAATCATCAGCCAATCAAGGTGGTCACTTCAGTCAAGCTCGTGCATGAGTAATGACGTCATCCATAGCAACGAAGACTCACTCTTAGTTTAGGAGTTGTCATTTTTCTTTACTAAGAGTAGGTCTGAAAGGCGTTGTGAATAACTTTTAAGAGAAAACTCCTAGCTAAAATCTTTTAGTGCGATTTAGGAGTACTCCTAGTGGTAAGATAAAATGCTTTGTGAATACGGCCCCAGATAATTTTGATAAAGATTTCTCTATTAAAGTTACAGAAAGAACGTTTGTTCATAAGTTTGAGAGAACCTAAACAGAACATTAGCCAAAGTTCAAAAATGCTCCCTGTTAGCTGGGTTTATAGTATTTACCTGGTACTTGAAAGAATACCATATAGTATTACAATACATTTTGGTTCATTTTTATGTGTTACATTTCCACAACAAAAAGGTCAGTTTAAATGTAAATGAATAACTTTTTCAAAGTTTGAACTTTGTTCTTGGAAGTTCTTTTCCACTTTTTGTATAGACCTTTTGTAGCCCCGCCCCTTTTTAGCGCTGCGCTCATTGTCTTTTGTCTGTATTTTCACAGCGATCTTGCGTATTTATGAATGAACGGCTCGTTTAAAATCTTCCCGGTCTACTGACATTTGTTAAGACATTTGCTTTAAACATTACAATCGTCATGATAACTTTTGTTAACTCTACAATAAGTAAATCCACTTCACCAGCTTATTACTCCTCTGCAGCGATACCATAGAGATATACAGAGCGACCGCAAAAACGGAAGTTCAAAGACAATATTCTAAAGATGGCTGCGCGTTTGTTTCTCTGGCGCATAAGGTCTATATCATTCTGAATAATTTTTTTTTTAACATTGATAACACCAATGACAAAAATTACTTTTAAATACTATTTTTGTAAATTAATAAAAGTGGAATAAAAAAATAAAAAAACACACTTGTTAGACCTTGTACTAATTCGTAATGGACCCATGACAAAATTATAAGTATGGGCTCCAGCCCTCATACTCTCACCAGTGTAAAAAACAAATAATGGGGCCTCCTCAACACAGGTCCCGGGACAACATTCCCAGTTTGTCCCCCTGACAACAGCCTCAAATACAACATCCACTATAAAGCAACATTATGTGTAAAAGTCTGTCGGTCTGAGTACTAAAAGGTGCATTTTGCACCCAATTCACATACACTCCAGCAGTTCAAGGGGCGAGCGGGACGCGTCTCATTCCGGGGCCCCTCAGATCTTCTTAGTGTCAGCGAGAGCTCACGCTCGGTGAAATAAATGGGACAACTCGTGACGATTGCACTAATTCTGCGAGCTAGGAGCCTCTGTGTATCCCTTTGTAGATGAAAGGCTTCCACATTTTCTGTCAATGGCCTCGAGCGATGTGAATTAAACATTGATTTTATCGGAAGTTTAGTGGCTGTGGCCGTGCGCAGCGCTGATGCACCCGTGCGCTGGAGCAGATGGAATCTGTTGGAGGAATGAGGGGAATGAGGAGATGTGTGTGGAGAGAGCCCAGCGCAGTGTACGGTATTTAAAAAAAGGACAATTAGGAGAGGAAGAGGACAGAGTTGTGCATTTTTCCTGTAATGTTTGTTCCTGGAGGTTCAGTCAGACTACAACAAAAGCATTTCCTCTCCCGGCTTCTGACATTCCAGCAAAATTGTAGTTGTATTTTTGGTTGTGTTGGATTGAGAAATTCCTGCCTCAAAGCATTTATTAGAAAGCCAACATCCTCGCTGTTTGCACTCATATGTAAAGCTCAGGATGCAGAGAATAGCACAGAGAATAATCTGACCTACTTAATCACTTTGAGAATTTCTTAGACTTATTTATATGTAATATAACAATGAGAGAATAAAGTCAAGGGGATAACTGCTTTGTTGCACATTCTCTTTTGTCCTACTCCCATTTTTTTTTCTCTTGCTCTCTAAAGTTTGTTGTCTGCCCTGAGGATATTAAAGATAAAAGTGTGGAACTCTCAGGGGAATTTCACTGTATATGGAAGTGCCCTTCTACTTTTCCTTAATGTAACACTGTCCAATTCACATAGTCCCTACGCGGGGTACCCTGCTCCCAACACACTGAGCAGGGGATATCTCTGGAAGTTCACTTACTGTAACAAAATTTGTTTGTGCGCAGCTTCGTCAAACACAGACTTGAAACAGTTGAGCACATTAGGGGTTTTGTGTGAAAAAAAAATGTAATATAAATTGAAATATGGTTTACATATGGAGCGCCTAAAGGGACATGGTTATGGTCAAAAAAATGAGATGGGAGGATAAAAATATTGCAATACTTTGGCGTTTGTTCCCTAACATTTTTTTGATGGAAATAATATGATGTGGGAGGAAAACGTCTCCGGTTACTATCGTAACCTCGGTTCCCTGAGAGGCGGGAACGAGACATTGCGCAGCAACGCTGCGGGAACTATCCAAATTTGCATATCCAAACGCAATGAAAGCGAAGGCTGCACTGATCCAGGGCAGACACAACACAATAAGCACTCAAGCATGAGAGTTAAACACAGTGTCAACGGCGGTAGCGGTGACGCAGAACTCATGTTCGTCGGGCAGGTTGATGAGGCCCGCAAAAATCTGGCAGGTTGAAGCCATCGGATGCTTAGACAATTTCACAAAAATCTTTTTGCGTTCTCCCGAGAAACTTTACATTCGCTCGCAAAACCTTTTGCGTTCTCCCGAGAAACTTTACATTCGCTCGCAAAACCTTTTGCATTCCCCTGAGAAACTTTCATGAAAACATTTGCGTTCTAAAGGGGCTCCTAAAGTTTCTTGGGGAACAAAATACTTCTGCAAGAGAAAAAACATTGAAATGTATATATGTGTTTCCTAACTTGTATGTGGTGCATGGTCATGATAATTAAAGATATTTTGAAGACAAACAGTGCGTTTCCAAAGTTTGGGGTCAGTTAGATTCTATTTTTAAAGAAATATATACTTTATTCATCAAGGAAGCATTAAATTGATGAAAAGTGACAGTAAAGACCATTATAAATTTTACAAAAGATTTCTATTTCAAATTAACATTGTTCTTTTAAACTTTCTATTCATCAAAAAATCTTGAAAAAAATGTTTTCTACATTGATATTATTACGATTTTTTTCTTGAGCATCAAATCATCATATTAGAATGATTTCTGAAGGATCATGTGACACTGAAGACTGGAATAATGATGCTGAAAATTCAGCTTTGATCACAGGAATAAATGACATTTTACAATATATTAACATGGAGAAGTTATTTTGGTCACACTTTAGATCAGGGTCCAATCAGGGCTGTTTAGAGTTCTTATAAGCAACCCTATTAAAAAAAGTTCCTATCAGTGTTCACTATGTTAAAACTGACTGGGAATTTAAAGCATAAATAATGAAATTGAACATAAAAACTTGTGTGACTGATCATGGATTCAGTCTTGTGGAAGATCAGGACATTTACAGGGCAGAGAAGAGACTAAGAGCTCAGGGTTCCTGCCCTTTCCATTTTTTGCTTCTTTCACATCCCTCATTCTCTCACTCACGATTGCTTCCCTCATGTTACCCGCACATAATGTTCGTCTTGTCGGCCGCCGTTTCCTTGTCCCAGGGCAGCCCCCATGAAGGACCCATCGTGCACATCTGGCCTATGAATAGCGCCAAAAGCCTCATCTGGGTCAGACTCACTCTGCAGAGAGACTAAATAATTAAACCCTTATTTTCTTCTTTTTCCTCTTATTCTCGATCTTTCTCTCTTGCTTCTACCAGATCAGCCCTCCCCTCATCGTGTTCTCTTTGTCAAAGGGTAATAACTAAAATGAGTCATGTAATGGAAGAAAAAACAGAAGCGTAACGTGCCGTTCAAATAGGAAGCTAAGTTTGGAGCTGTTACATAAGCTGTCACTGCTTGGTGTTGACAAATGAGAGAGGGGAGGTAAAGAGAAAGATGGTGAGACATGAGAGGAGGACGAGAAAGAGCAATGGAAGCCGCTGAATGATGATGAGTGCAGTGTATAAACTATCTCAAAATGCTACCAACATACTTCATACTTCAGTAGAGTGGTCTGAGACATTATGAGGGAAGGAGATGAACCACTTGTACCTATATGAATGGGAGAAATGTGATAACTGTACATATTTGTTATGCCTTTTCTTTTAAAAGAGACAATTTCCTGTTTGTTTATTATAGAACGTGAATGCGCATTAGCTGAACCAGCCTGAAAATACAGTTTAAATTGACATTACATTGCTTCTTGCTCGTTTCGTGATACTTTGAAAATTAAATGTCCATTGAGTTATGCTAAAAGTACATTCAGTGGCAACTTTGTATTATCTTGGTTGTTGTAAGTATCAGGGCAGTTCAGAAATTAAATGTCCAGTGAGTGGCGCTAAAAAGGTTAATGCTTTTAACAATTAATTTACCACCTACACTAAATCCTGCCCTAAATTTAACCGGCAGTGTTAACGAAAGTAAATATGAGATGAAAAACACATTTCCCGAAGCAACCATGCCATTTTAGCTGCTTCTAAACGTTTTTGAGCTCTTTTATCGTAACTCGTGTTTCACAGGACTTAAAGGAAAGTGCTGAAAGTGTACCAGGTGAGGTACAGAGCAAGTTTACTATAGTACGTCAGAAAAGCCATACAAATGAAGCTGGTTGTGTGATGCATCAAAATGTATTAGTTTACAAATCATGTACTATGGTAAAAGTGTTTTGAGGTCAGAATAGTATTGTGCAAGGAACCGTGTGAAAATAAGGCTTTATTAATCAGTAATCATTAAACCTGTAATCATAATTTTTATGAAAAGGAATAAAAGTTGTTGGTGTTTTACTGCCACATATGTATATTTTAGCTGGAAACGGAGTTTGTTTTTGGAGTTTTGCAGATGTGTAGAGGCATGTTTTTCCAAAGAGCCCATGTGGATTTTTGAGTGATGTTATTTAAATGTAATCTTGACCTGCAGTTGTGGTGATTTTGTGTGTTTTTTGAAAATATCTGCCTGAGAACATTATCAATATTGCTGTGTGAATATATTTGCATTAAAGGGGCTTTGCCGTAGTTCAACTGTTTTCCAAATAGTGTTTCAGTGAATACTGGGAGTTTTTTTTATTTTATTTTTTTAAAGTAGAATATTTAGGGCCCTTTCACACCTACCTTGTTTGGTCCAGATTTTCGGACTTTTCAGTTTGAACCGAATCAAAATCCGGATCCGGAACCAAACAGACGAAATTTGGTCAGATGAAAAGAGTTAGTCTCGGTCCAGATCAAACTGAACAAAGGTTCTAGTGTGAAAGCATTTTCTGTATGGTTCGGACTTTCAGACCATTTACAGGAAGTTCCGGTGGTTCCCGCAGGATTGCTTGAGAATTCTCCTCCTTTCCTGCCGGCGACAATGAAATGTTCGCACAACAAGGACGTTCATTTGGCGAATTTGAACTAGCCTCGAGTATAGTTGGTGCTGCAGGGAGTAATGCCGTAATAATAACAATATTTTGGCAACGATATGCGTCTGTTCATTCATTCTGGTCAAAGTTACCCGACGAATTGACATCACGCTGACGTCAGACGCACGTCCATTTACAAACCAATCAATGTCAAGATGCAGCCCACATAGATGATGACGACAGGATGCAAGTATGTCATGTAAAGTTCTTTAGTGCGCTCGCATAATTGCAATGTGAAACCAAACCAAAACTTACCGAATGTATAAAATTGATCAAAACATGAATTTTGGTTCGGACCTTGGTGCAGACTTTCAGGTGTGAAAACGCCCTTAGTTAAATGCTGCTAATTATTACTATGCTTTCTACTAGATAAATTAAAGTGTTTTCTATTGTATTTAGTTTAAAATCATATGTTCAAGTTTCAAGCTCTAACTCTAATTGAGGTTAATTTAAAAAAAGTCATTATTTTTGTACAAGAAAAAATATGGCTCTGGTTAAATTATATAAAAAAATAAATAAAAAAAAGTCTAAAAAAAAAACCGTTGAAGCTTGTAATGTAGCTAATTTTTCAAAAGAGACGCTTGAGTACAGTTTGTAGCTTGCTACAGCTTTACAGTAGTTTCCCCAACACTGGATGGGTGGCAGAGAGAATCCACTTTGGAAGAGCTGAGTTTGAAGGGACAAATGGAAAAGAAGAGGGGGAGAGAGAGAGAGAGAGAGAGAAAGAAAGAAAGAGAAAGGGAAAGGCTTACCTTCTCACACAGGGAGGCTTTCATTAAACACAGTCATCTTTGGTAATAAGCACTTGAAGACTGATCTCTCCCATTGCTTCCCTCAGGTGCTGCATTACCATAATGGATTCTCACTGCAGCGCGGTATTAAAGCGTGGAGGCATATTCCAAACTCAACGCAAATGCAACTTGTAATGCACATTATCCCAGCTCAACACATTAGATGTCATTACTAGAGCTGGAGCAGACAGCATTTCGTCATTATCTGCTGAAGTGTTCCAGGGGGAAGTGGAAAGTGAAGGAAAAGCACAAATAATTCTGGAATAGGCTGCTTTTTTTCCATTCAAAGTTTGTTAATGAGTCTTTGTAAACAAGATGATTAATTAATGATAAAGATAAAACTATATTGCTCTCATTTACCTAACTACTGTATGTATTACAATTAGAGGATGCTTTAAACAAATTAACTTATTGTGTTATTGACTACCCCAAACTCATAACAGGTGGTTAATTGCAGTATTTTACTCCTTGGAAAATCGACATGGTTTATTCTTGATCACTTTAACTGGTGGGAAACCACAACTGCTTGGCCATATACAGTACATAAGTAAAATAGTCAGTAAAACCCTACAGAAAGTTATAGCAGGCAATCGTGAGGAAAATAGAAAATGATAGTTCATTTCAGTACTTTGAAATGTACAATTTTATATTGTGTAGCAGTTAGTTACACAGTTAGGGGCCGTTTACACACTGTTTTCAACTATAACATGTTTTATGTGTTCTGGCCGTTCATTTACACGACAACTGCGTTTTGCCACCCTGAAACCGCAAACGTTTGAAAATGGGTTTCAAAGTGCAAGTTTTTGAAAACTATAATGCTGTCGTCTCACAAAAATGTGAATTCGTGAAAACGGTGACATTATGCACATGCGTATTACATGTTCAGTCTATAGGTGTGTAGTGTTTCTTTACAAGGTGACATCGCCAACTGCTGGCCTGGCATGAATTATACAGCATTTTTAGTAGATTTTTGCGGATACATGTGAACGGGGATCATTCACATTTCGTCTGTACGCGAAAAACGTAAAAACGTTTCCTTTTTTTAATACATCGTTGTCGTGTAAATGTACCCTTAAAGTGGTGATCAAAAATGTGACCACTGATATATTAACTGTAGGGATCATGATTTATATGAGGAAAGAAAGAGCAATGCTAAAATGTAAATATTCTATGTATCAAATACTGGAATTAAACAACTCTGGTTATGTCAATTTTTACACAAGTCATATAAAAAACGTTCACATGCAGAATTTTAACTTCAAATGTTTCCAGTGACAGTAAATGCATTAATTTAACATCCATCACTGATGAGTTTTGACACGTGTTGAAGATGCAAAGATGGTTGAGCCGCCACTATGTTGTCAGAAGTCTTTTTTGGGTTGTCAATGAGTGTGTGCATGTGCGTGTGTGTGTGTGTGTGTGTGTGTGTGTGTACATGAGTGAAAATGTTAAAGTTTGCGGAGTTAATTCCCAAGCAGAGCCTTTAAATGACTCATAATGCTGATATAAGGACACTTGCTGTGCTCTTCATGAATAAGAAAAACAATAAAGTGCAGAGAAATGTTCCAGAGATAGAAAATAGAACCAAAAAGCACAAGCTAACTATGTATAGATATGAATATTTGATCATTTATCTAAGCATGCAAAAGAAAGCAATCTCTCATATTTTAGCAAGGCAGACAGAGTTTCCTGAAGAGAGGACTGGATAATTCATCACATTTAAGAAAACACAGAGAAAGGCTCAGAACAGGAGCAGAGAGAAGAACTAAGAGCAAAGAAGGGATATAGAAAGCCGTTTTTCAATATTAACTCGACACTGAAATTGCCATAACGCTCATATAGTGACTTGATGTAAAATTTGATTACAGCCAATCTCAATTAACACAACAGACTCAGAGCATCCACCTGCCTCAATAACACACTTTCTACTGGGACTGTGTCGGCATTGGGAATTATGGCTACATCGAGCGCTCCATCTTTCCGGTGACAGTTTTATGAAAGATTCATGACACCGGTAAGACAGTGTAAGCTCCTCTTTCAGGCCTTTAGTCCCGAGGCTCCAGCAGTGGGAAGAGGCAGAATTTGTTCAACAACACCAGCGCAAACAGAACTGCACTGCCCGAAAAAAATAAAGGAACACATTGCACAATTTACCTGCCTTATATTTACAATAATGGAAAGGGGTTTCAGGGATTTTTACTTTTATTTTCTTTTTTATACATCTATATGCAAACGTATAGTGCTTTTAAAGCTGAACTATATCATTTTTATGTTAAAATACTTTCTCCTATATACAAGCCTGACTGTTACATTGCTTCAACCAATGACGTGAGTTTGGGGGCAGGGTTATCTCTTTTCTGACCAATGGCAGAATGGGGGGCGTGTTCTGGAAACCTGGGGCATGTTCAAGTTCAAAACGGTGCGCAACGTTTTGCTACGGTTTCCGGGTTGAACGTCATGTTTCCTGGAAACGGCGTGCACCGGTGTGCAACGGGGTTTGAGATACGTTTTCTCTTGTTTGGTGGGTGTGTCAGAACTGCAGTCCAATCAGCAGCAACATGTATATAAAGCACGTGGTATTAAAGTGAACTCGCACAATGGGTTCAAGTAAAGTAATTTACAAATGTGTTCGATGCAGCTCGGTATACGCAACAACTGAGGATATTAGAAGACATGTTTGTCGTAAGTTTTATTGTAAAAATATAGGATATCAACATAATGATGTAGTTGTTTATATTTTTAGCTTCATTGCAAGTGTATGACATTTGGTATAGAAATAAACAAGGTAATTAAGTGCTTTTCCTAAAAATGAGAAAGAAAATACAGGGTATTAAAACAGTATGAACTACAAATAAAGTCAGTATGTGAGACTAAATAGATGCGTTTTAGTCTGAATTAGGTAAGATGTGTGCTTAAGTTTCAGCAATCCCTTCACTCGATTGGGATGTTCTCTTTTGTTCTGGGCGGCAAGTGCAGTAACTGTAACATCGGGCATATTTTGTAGTATTAAACACATATTTATACCGACTTCATCAGGCTCTGAAAATTCTTCACAAAGAACACAAAGAATGGCCTTCTCAGCTGCCATAGTTGCAACTCTTGCGTCATCAGAACAGTGTGTTCAACGCATCACCGTTTCTGTTTAAAAAACGTTGTGCAACGTTTTGTCGGGGCTGAACGCAGCCCTGTTTGATTTTTTTTTTTTTTTTTTTTTTTAAATACCACTTGGTGACATGACACACTTCTGCACCACACACATTTTTTTCCAAAGGGAATGTAAAGAAATGTATATTGTTACCAAAGATGTCTCAAATAAATTCTGTTCTTTTGAACCTTCTATTCATCAAAGAATCCTTACAATCACAGAAATGTTAAGCAGCTCTACTGTTTTCATTGATAATAATCAGAAATGTTTCTTGAACATCAAATGAGTATATTAGAATAATTTCTGAAGGTTCATGTGACAATGAAGACTGGAGTAATTATGCTGAAAATTCAGCTTTAATCACAGGAATAAATTACATTTTAAAAGACATTCAAATAGAAAACTGTTATTCTAAATAATATGTAATTGTTTAATTCAGTAATATTTCACAATATTAATGTGTATTTTTTATCAAATAAATGCAGCCTTTGTGAGCATATCAATCTTTTAATAGAAACATGAAAAATATTATGGACCCTAAATGTTTTAACTGTAGTGTTTTAGAATGATCACTATTTCTTTTTAAGATTTTACTAACCTTCCATCCTTTTGTAGATCGCTTAAATAATAAATTCATTTGAGGTCAAAACTGCATGTAATTATGAATGATTTTAAATAAAGCAATAATATTGTACAGAAGAATCTTGTTGTGAAATAGTTCTATTAAATAATTTTAGATAAGTTTCTCGGTAGATTTCAAACCTGGAGTCAAACCTCAGTGCAAGCCAAGCCACCTTTATCTCACACAAGCATTACTAATATTCACACTTTATGTGCCTCCCTGTCCCCAAACACACTTTTCAAATCAAGTCCTAAGCTCTTGATATTACGAATTCAGTTCGAAATGACTTGGCACCTAAAGTTGAGTGCAGAGAAACGTGTGGAGACAGATGACACATTGAAAAGTTTAATAGAAATCTTTTGAGACATCTTGTTGTTGTTGTCATGCAAATGTGCGCCATGCTGCTTGTAAATAAAACACATTGAATAAAAGCATTCAAAACAGGAGAATGCGTGTGCGTGCCCATGCCGCTGTCCGTAGGCAAGGCTCCAGGCAACATGCCCCGTTTGGAGTAATGCAGGAGAGCGGCGCCGAGACGCGCACCCCTAAGACCTTCTCTCACTTTCTCAAATCTTCAAATTCCTTTCTTTGTTTTTCAATCAGTCATACCATCATCGCTATACCTGGGAGAGGAGCCACGTTCTTACCTTTTATTGAACCTTTGTGCCTCATCTGTCAAAAAGTATCGCTCTTTCCTTGAGGTTTGAGGAAAGCTGAATCGTGATTTGACAACTATTGTTATGTTTATTTGTTTACTTGTGAATGGAGCGAGCGTTTGCATATTCGTATTTCTGTTGTCTTTTTATTTGTTTGTTTATTTGTTTGTTTATTTCACTTTCCTTTTTTGGTAACCAGCCAACAAGTAACTCAGTTTTGGGTTGATCCGATGTCGAAGAACATTTGACAAGCATTATTCTGTGTGCAAAAGCACTTATATTTAAACAATGAACATGCAAATGCAACAAATCCACATTTTTGGAAGTTTTTTGACCAGCTCGGCAGTGTCTGAAACTAACTCGACAGTAGTATGAAAAATGAATGCTTTATAATCTCAGGCCTGTAACAGGAATTGTGATGGTTAATTGTATATTTCAAAAGCCTTAATTGCTTTAATTCCCTGTAATTAATCAGTAATTGCAGCAGGAGTGCTTTTCACAGCTTTGCTTGAGATGCACAGACCTTTCCAATATGGAAAGGCATGAATATAGATGAGAAGAGGCAGAGAGGCAGACCACAGGAGCTATATGACTATTCTATATTTAGGAGTTTAAAAGCTGAAACTCGCCAATATGTGGTCCTATTTATCATTTATGTATTCATTTATGATGCAAACGCATTACTTAACGCTTCAAACTGTGTTGGCCAGGCTGGGTGCCTTGCAGTTAATGTTATGTTGAGGCTCTAAATGAGCTCAACTGTATACCTCCCCAACTTTTTCCTCCATCTCCCCCTTGAGACATTCAGTGTGGGGAACACCTGGTAGGTTGGTCCCTGTCCGCCCTCCCATGTTGAAAACCCACAGCTCCTACCTACAGCCCCCTGCTGGGTTCCACGGTATAATTTGAGGTTCCTTCACTGTGGCAGATGTTGAGTAATTGCTGTTCTAAAAATGGCAGTAGCGCAGCCCATCTGCCCAGAGGAGACACCTGGAGAAGCGCGGCACGCTTCACTCCTGAGTGGGAGACTTGAGGACTTGTTGCTCTGATGAGCGCTGTGTTGCTTCCCCAGTCTGCCAGCTGTGCAACTTCAGTTTACAAAGGCCAGAAACAGTGCAAAAAACATACACAAATGCAACAAAAATGAGAGGAATGCCACATTGTCAGTGTTTAAATGCTCCTATGTCCGTGTAGCATGCAGAGTCAACTATAAGTAAACCATTTATACGTTAATTCTCATTAAAAAAAACACAAATGCTGTTGGACATAGGACATATGGTGACATATGGTGCACTTGAGTTTGACTTCTAACTGGAGGTCCTTTCCCAATATTCGTCCCGAGTCAGTGTACTGTCCAATAAAGGCCAAGTATAATTTGAAAAAAGTTTAAAAAGTAAAAAAAAAAACATTTAAAACATTTCTCTGTTTGACTCAACTAATGGTTGGGCCGGGACTATCTGTTTGGAGGGAAACCTGTTTGGAGGGAAACCAGAAAAGATGCGTGTATGGAGTAGCATAGTTGTCATAATGAGTGAGAACGGTTGACATGGAGCAGTTAAACCTCCAGGAATCACCCGCTTTAAACAAACGCTGAACAGAGGAGACTCTGTTGGCAAAAAGAGAATGTGACAGAGCTTGTAATAAAACAAGAACCAACATTAGCTTGGCTTTTCAGAGATGGCGCGAACTGAGGATTTGAAATGTTGTAAAAGTGATGGGGAGATGGCGTTTTTAACATTCAACAGGTGAG
Source organism: Abramis brama (assembly GCF_963993115.1). NCBI lineage: Eukaryota > Metazoa > Chordata > Actinopteri > Cypriniformes > Leuciscidae > Abramis > Abramis brama. The sequence goes on from NC_139975.1 coordinate 25,712,461, forward strand.
TAAGGTATTTTATTAAGCAGATAAATTGCCTTATGTAGCTCTTGAACAGAGTTTATTGTAAAGCATTATCTATTGTGAAGAGTCATTGTTGTTGTTGTAGCGCTGTTTTTTTTTTTTCTCAAGTAAGTACCATGTCTATTGATGGGTATAGCGACAGTAATGAGTGGCCGCGTGCATTAGGTTGGTCGTTTGCATAAAACACGCCCAAAACATTTCCATATAAGAGCTTTCCACACAACCTTTCCTTTACATCCTTTTGTTGCTCTCTGCAGACGTGCTCTCGCCAGATCCTCGAGCAGTGCCAAGTGTGTCATTCTCAAAACCAGTTTAAACACAATAAACACATTTTATACAGATCCAGATTACAGACCGCTGATTAGCCAGCTGTACATGTGCGTTTATCTGCTGCTTTATTTAGAGAAACCCCACAGCTGAAGCTATAACGCAGCTTTTCTTACTCTTTCACAGTATATAATGAAATATTTTAAGCTGAAATTAAGTTGTAGTATTTATTAATTTATCATATGATTTTATATATTAATAATATAATATAATTATAATATATAATTTTATTACATAATATTTTTAGCACAATTATAAGGCCGCACAGTGCAAGTATTTGTTTGCATACGCGTGGTTTCAATTGTTCCTATTTTTATTATTTCTTTTGGATACATTTTAGTATGAACGTTTTTGGTGAATCATCATTTGTTTTAACAAATACATTGTTTTTCTAATTTAATGTAGATGTCTGTTCCATGGGCATTTCTTCAGCATCTGCATTATGCAACACTTTAGTGCCTAATATGAATTCTCAGTGCAGCCTTCTTCCCAGGGTTTAAAGATAACGTGCATTTACATTTACTGGTACTTCTACAGGTTAATATACTGTAGGTTGATAAATGTATGTATATTGCTCAAAGGCGTATGCATGTTTCTAATATCATATAAATATTTAATTACAAGAGTAAAATTAGATTTTTACATAGAAGTTTTTTTTTAAGTGGTGCTTGACCAAAGATCAAGCTTATCGTTAGTTCTTGCAAGGTCACGTCAGTCAAGCTCGTACTCTCAGCTGATCAACGTCTAACTATATGAATACGACACCTATCACACCCATAGAAGGTCTATTCAGGAGATAATTTAACCTCCTCCATCCCCAGCTCCCCCCGTCCAGTCGGACTTGGCCTTCTGATATTCCTCTTCGAATCTGATTATTTTCTCAAATTATGTTGTATATTAAAATATTGAACATTAATGATGTCTGTAATACATTTATGTAGGTTCTGTTCTGTTTACCTTAAGGAGTTACTTTAGGGTTATCGCTGCTCTTATCCATGGTAGGCTGGATGGATGGGCCAGAAGTTCTTGCCCAGAACAGTACCGCCAATCCAAACTGTTTGCTAACTGTCAGCCATCTTTGACGATAGTGGTCCTGACAGAACCTGCCACTAGTGTTGTGGGTGTATACCAGGGAGTGGCCATGCAGTTGCTCAGGTGTTGCTATGCAGTTGTTATGGTGTTCTGAGCAGTTGCTAGGAAGTTCTGGGCAGTTGTAAGGATGTTCTGGCTGGTTTCTAGGATGTTTTGGGCAGTTGCAATCGTGTTCTGGACAACTGTAAATCTGATCTTTTAGAAAAGTAATAGCACACCGTTCCTCAATGATTTGCAGTATCATTCATGTCCTTAGTTTAAGACAAAGTAGTGTAATACTTCTTGAACAAAACTCTCACCCAAACATCAGCACAGCTCTAGCGCTCCTGCTTGTCCACAGAAGAACTGCATATTTAAGACATTGTGTGTGGCTATCTCTGTGTGGGCTCCAGTTTCAGGGGGATCCCTGTCCCATTACTTTTCTAACAGGAGATTCCTTCCCACATAAAACACCCCCGCTCTCATCTAATCCAGCATCTTTCCTCCATAGCTCCATGTTCATGCGTTCATCCAGTGTGCTCTCCTCTCATTAATTCCCTATTAACACCCACCCCCGTCCACCCACACTCCTCTACTTCAGTACCGAGTTTCAAGAATACTCTTATTCTGCTTTGCTATGTTCAGTGATTGTGTAAGATTTGCTTCATTTCGTCTATTCTACTTCACATGAAAAGACACTCTTTCCATGCCATTGAATCGCAGCTGTCTGTAGTGCGTTAAAAACGATCCTCTTGTGTTAGGCCAGCGCCGTCTCTGTCCTTTGTTTCTGGGTTTCCCGTAGCAGCAGGTGCCAAGCAGATTCATATCAAGCTGTCTCACATGTGGAAAGCCCTTCTCAAAGGAATGATCTTCCTTGGAATGATCAAATCTGATCCGATGAATTATTAAGCTTATAAAACATCCTGTAAATCTGTTGTAATGAGATCAAAAGCGCAAGCTTCTGTAATCGTGCCTCAAGAACACAAAAGCGTAATCCGCAACACATCGGGGTCATGTTTTTTGAATGCGCCGAGATGCCGTTTAGCCGTGATGTATGCGGTGAGATAGTTAAGAAGACGCGTCTTGCATGCTTTGCATGTTGTTATGCATGTGTACATTGTTTGCAAATCTGTGTTCTAATGCTCACTCACACACTAAATAAATCTCCGGCGAATCAATACAGGGGCACAGCAGCTCCTAGACAGAGGAGAGCTTTAAGGATAATTATGGATTAAGCTTATGAGCCGCTTTCAATATCAAAACTTTTTTTTTTCCTGCCCTACTTAGAGAACGGCTGTCAGTAATCGAAGTCAGTCAACCAGAGAGCCATTACCAATTCACAAGGGTTGGCAAGAATCGAATTATGCTGTTGAATTGATTCTGCAATCCCTCTGAAAAGAAACAGTTTGACAACATAACGACAACAAGGTCGTATTTACACCAGAGATCGACATCTTTTAACATCCCGTGACTCTTGACTCTAGCACTGTTGATGCGATCTTGCTTTGGCTCGGTTTTAGGAAACGAGTATGGTGGCTCGTTTCAGGGTTGGTGAGATGAAGTGGGTATGAAAATCAAGCTTTGTTTTATGCCTCAGCAGCATGAAATGAGCTGCTATTTATACCGTGGCTCAATTGTGCTTTCACGCTTGCCTGAGACAGGTTGGAAAAGGTCAGATGTGGCAATTATGCAGGTGTGGTTTGAATAGAAGTCTGGGGCTGGTGATTGGAGGCTTGCGCGCTGTTGGAGAGGTTGAACACGGAATTTGCAGGAACTGCGAACGGGTGGTGAAATGGCAAACATCTTGAGCGTGATGAATGCTCATATTTTTACACTAGAAGGAGGAGATGTATAAGTGTTTTGTGATTAGGGAAGGGGGCCGTATTGTTATGCAGAGAGCTTCGGCACAATGGTATCGATTAGTGCAGAGTAAACCGAGTTTAGAGAAACAAATCACCGTTGCAATCCTCTAACACTCCATGCACTCTCAAATTACCTTACCAACACACACACTCACACAAACACGCACACACACTACAACGAGCAGGTGATAATGAGCCATGGATTCCTGTGCATGTGTCTGAACACACACGCACACACACAAACTAAAAATCACTGTAAAGAATAAATTGTAACTGCTGATAGTCATGTTTTTTTGGATGAATTGTTTGCATATTGTTCTATTTGATCATTTGATGCTACCATTATCAACATTGTAAAAAATATCCTGTTAAATTCACCCTAAAAAATACAGTGACAATGTTTCAGGTATATTACAGGATGGCATTTTGGTGCTTGTATAGTGCATATATTTGTACCTTGAAATGTAACTGATAACCCACCATAGTGTACTCAAGTATACATGATGAATCAGAGTTCTTTGTAAGTGTCCTGCCCATAAAACATGGCCAATAATTATATATATATATAGATGGTGCACAGGGTCTCATACACAAAATCAAAACACAATCAGGGTAACAATCATGACACTAAAATAATGCAATTAACATTAACTAAATAATAGAAAATAAAACAAACACCCTAGATAAAAAAAAAACTTTTGATTAAAAAGCAGAGAAATTATGTTTTTGTCAAAGACTTCACCCGGATCAGATTCAGAACGATGATCAAAACAAAGATAGAATCCATCAACACCTCCAAAGCTTGCAATGTCCTATACCTCGTCCTGGGTTTAGATTTCATTCTGAAACCTTAAGCGGTTTTGATTTATAAGCTGTTTAATGTTATTTTACATGTGCATAAGGAATGGTTCTGCTTGTTTTCTGCTTCTTTTTCACTTGTTTTTGGATCTGGAGATTCTGTATTATTTCAGATAATCTATAATAGCAAACAACCCCCTCCCCACCCCACCCCACCCCACCCCCCTACCGTAAAATGGTGAAAACATGGATTGCCGGAAAATTCTGTAAAAACAAAGCGAGAAGAGTTAAAATGGTCGATTTTAATTTTTTTTTATTTAATTTTTTCGAAGAGAATTGCAATATATAATTCAATTCAGTTTACAGGCCTAATAACGCAACATTATTACTATGCAAAGCTTAAATTACATGAAAAGATGTGCTTATGCTGACAAAAATGATTTAATTCCTACACTGAAGTACTAATAGGGTTGTTTAGCGAGTTTGTTCTTGAGATGGCCACTGAGAGACTGCTGTCAGCCACCTCCATGTCATCTCCCACGAGTCTTATCTGCTCTACATGACACCAAAGTCCCATCCCCGTCACTCCCCGAGCGTCCGTATGTCTCGCTAAGCAGCGCTTGTCATCTGACCAGTGAACGAGACAGTCATTCATTGTTCACTAATTACCGCTCTACTTCTGTAACATGTCGCATATGTGCTGTACTATATATAAACTTGCTCACAAGGGGTTCAACGCAAAATAACTACTTTCGACAATGCTGAATGGCTGTACCGTGGCTTGTCATTCTGCTGTAATAATTCTGATTGTCGGAGTGTGGCACTGATCCACCCATTGTATAGAGGAGCCTGACACTCATAATCACATAGTCTCAGCCAGTATAAAGGCATGACAAGCCCATGATGTCATTGTTTCCAAGGCAACACTTATTTGAAGAGTCCTTAATAAGTCCTAGAAATTGTTAATTAGTTATGGTCATGAACTTGACATAAGATGTTGAAGGCTGATGACTGACTTAACATTGTTGTGAAGCACAACATTAATCCTCTTGTGTGGTAGATAATCTACATTTACTTGACGTTTTAATCCCAAATGTGTAACAGACTTATTACAAGGGGCAACCTGGGGTTAATCGTCTAACCCAAGGCCACATTGGTGATAGATCATTATTAAAAGATTTGAACCTACAACCTTTCAGTTACCAGCCTAGATATTTAACTAATAGGCTACACCAACCCTAAATATTGGTTATTATGAATACAAATGTATAGATTTTTACTTTTAACACCTATTCATTAGCATCAAGAAACACACAAGTTATTGGTAAAGGCAAAGTATTAATCTTGATATTCTGGTCTCTACATATGGCTTTGGTCCCTTATTTAATGTACATTTGCAAGTGGCTGACATTGCATTCAAGCTAAATAAATATTTTTTGTTCAGTTTATCCAATCTCTGGGAATCAAATCCAAGATTTTTGCATTTATTAGCACCATGTTTAACTGTTTGAGCTACAGGAATCCTACTTGCTTAATGTTGATGAGATTCTTCCACCCATTTTATAGAAGGCTCGTAAGGCCACACAAAATATCACTTACAGTTTTTCTGGTACAGCATTTGCAGTTTTTCTGGAAGTTTTTCAGTCTTTCCTATTGGGATAGGACTAGTTTACCCTGAAGACATCAGATAAATTTGTGTTTCACAGACATACTTTGTGACTCGAATCCCGTCCGAATCTGCCAAGTCTTTGTTTTTCACACACAACCTCTGAACAAAAGCCAGAGCAGATTACCTACTGTTTTTCGGCAAACTCAATGGTCTTCTGAGATATCTAATCCTGTGTGTATGCGAATATCTGTGATGGCTGATATTATATTATCACAATGCTTCTCCTTATGTGTTTTCTGACTAACCTGAGCTGCCGTTTGCACATTAATCTTGCTGTACATTTCAATATGGACTGCTTCCAACTAAAAAGTAATAATAACAAAATAAATTAAGGAAAGCCAAATCACAGAAACTTCGAAGACTGGCTATTTTAATATCAGCAATGGGTTTATTATAAGCTGCCATTTCTATAAACTCATATAACATATATTTAAATACATAGTTCAGTGATGAAACTCTTCTGAGCAACCCTTAAAGTGCCATATTATGCTATTTTAAAGGTTCCTAATTTTGTTTTGGAGGTCTCCTACATTTACATGCATCAGAAAAAAAAAAAAAAAACACTTTAATTTTCTCATAATATACATTGCAGCATCACCACATTTTTCAAAGATTCTCAAACGACTTGTTCGAGGAATCAGTCTCTCTAAACCCCTCCTTTCCGAGAGCTACTCTGCTCTGATTGGTCAGATGGCCGGGTCTGTTGTGATTGTTCTACTGCTTGGAGCGCGTTTCAGAAAACAAAACGTCCATTACCATAACTGAATTTCAGCTCCAGAAGCTTCCTAAAGCTCAAAAATTGTACACACTATAAAGACAGTAACAATAGCGTGTATTTTACAATATCAATCCGAGCGCTAGCGCGATGATGAAACATTGGACGAACTAGTTATTCAACCCGAACCTCCATCGCATTAATGATTTGAGCAGGACGTTTCTCAGTGATGTAACTGTTTTCTCAGTGTTGTAACTGTAATTCCTCACCATCAGCATTAACAAGTTTAAATCCATCAACAAACCGATGTGTATATTTCTTATTTATTGCAGTGCACATGGGAACTGTATCATGAACTGTATCCATAATGGTGCCTACGTTTGCCGAGCACTAACGTGAATGACTGATGTAACATTAAAGTTTGTAAAACAAATCTTGCTCCATCCTTTATCATTACTCAAAGTAGTAGTTTTAGTTAATAGTGGCCCACAGCTGATTATAGTAGAAGTATGTCAGTAAGACATTAATAACATGAGTTAGCCGGTTAGCCGGAGACCTACACAATATAAAACACAAAACTACATATTTTAAACATCCAGTAGAAAATAATATATATCAATAATTAATCATACTTACAGGTTGTGATTCTGAGCAGCAAGTTGGTCCAAAAAAGTAGGCATTTTGTTAATCCCATTTAGACCTCCCAGATATACCTCCCAAAAAAGGCCATACTGCTGTTGTATGGTAATTTCAACCACTGACTCTTCACATCTTCATCCTTTGGAAGTGTTAACAAAAAGAATTTGCTTTTGCAGAGCAGAAAACAGCGTCTTCTCGGCATGAATGCATGAACCAGATACAGTGTTTGAGGATCAAAGTAGACGTTGTTTGTGGGCAGCCAATGAAGACCACAGGAAGGCATTATGCAAATTTGTTACATTGTTACGTATGCAAGACAGGAATTACTGACGACTCGTTTCGGCAGTTCAGAATTGATAAATTTTTTTGGGGAGACAATAACTTTATTTATCGTGCACTTTGATCTTTACAACTTTGCAAACCTTTTATATTCACAAACAGCTATATTACACACTGCATGAAAGATAATATCTGAAAAAGCATCATGGGGCACTTTAAAGCCGGCTGCTTAAGCCAGTCGGTCTGTTTGTTCTATCTACATAACCTATTTATTTCCGCTCTGAACCGGCTCGACTCAGTTCAGCGCACCATGGGAATTTTCCTAGCCCTTCTCCTTCCCCAGCACCACCTGCCTAGATCTGCTTGGGGATTCTCCCTACTTTCCTTGTAGCAGCTCGTATCCTATTCACAGTATGTTCGGAAGTAGCCTTCACTCATGCCAGCAGCAGCCGCAGCATAGCAGATCTAGTCCGCCAAGACAAAGCCTATGTACATCCCATTCCTATCAATAAAATGCTGTTTAATTCCATTCCTAGAGTTGGCATGATTGTAATAAGGTTTTTAATAATAAATTAAAATTTTATAAAAATAAAAAAAAGAAAGATATATATATATATATATATATACGTCAGTTCTTTAGCATCCACTTCTAGAAAACACACACTCCCACTTGTGTAATAAACACATGTAATTTCAGTCTGAATTGGTACACACAATCACACTTTGTGATAAGACTTTAGAAGACTAGTCCCATCCGAATAGGGCTTATGAATGACAAATTTTAATCATCTCTGCATATTAAACTGGGATAGAAGAAGGTATTTTAACATCGTAAAAAAAATTCCACACTTCAGCTTTAAGAATCTATGAGAGTGATGGGTAATGAATGATGACGATGGAGGTTTATGGATCTCAGGTGTTGAAGAACACACAATGCAATTAAGAGGAACGTTATTGTGCTGCATAAACATTTTCATACCTGCATCCACAGTCCCTGAATGAGACACACACACAAATGCTGAGACAGAGAAAAAAGTGGATGTACATGAGGATGACTGCTATAGTTGACATCACTATAAGGGATTCCTTGGCTACTAAACTTAAGCTGGCCAGACAAAGAAAGAAAAGGGAAAATGGACTGGGAGAGGAACATAAAGGTCAGACGGAGAGGAAAGAGGAAGGTGAAGTCTATGATGACTGGTCTTGACTTTTAGAGAAGGTGGTAATGATGTTGATGGAACACAGCCAAGACAAAGTCACCATGACGTTCCATTGACTGTTACTCCGTCATTATTTAGTCACTCTCATGTTGCCCCGAACCTGTATGGTCTTCTTTCTGAAACACAAAAGGAGGTATTTTTCAGAACATCCTGGCTGGTCTTTTTCATACAATGATAATGAATGGGGACAAATGCAATTGAGCTCTAAATATGACGACACATCCTCAGGTTTGACTTCAGTAGTTACGTTTATATGCACCCAAATAATCTGATAGTCAGATTGATGGCTCAATCGGACTGAAAAACATTTGTGTAAACACAGCATCAGACTGACTTGATCAGACTGGAATTTCAGTCGAATTGTAAAGGGGTGGTGTAGACCTGTAAGAATCCGGTTAAGAGGAAAAAAATAAGAATATAAGCACGTTTTCTCTGTTGGATTAAAAAATTCCTTGCAAACATAATATGTTTGACATCATACAAACCTGCATATGTTTATTTACATCTCACATCTTACAAACTGGTCAGTGTAGGAGAATATTTACTAAATATTAGGGATGTCCCAAGCCGATCTCAAGGATCAGGATCAGGGCTGATTAGGCATTTTTTTACACTGATCGGTATCGGCTAGCCTAAGCCCGATCCTTTATTTTATATCATCTGTCAAGTTGTTAGTTCTCATGTCTCATCGCAGTCTCAACATATTAGATCCTGAATGTAAATTCAAATTAAGAGCTTTGAAAGAGGGCACACTTTCTTAGTAGATAATGTAAATGTTGGCCTTTTTCTCACACAAAGCTATTGTGTAGGACTTAGGCCCTGTTTACACCTGGTAGTAAGATGTGTTTTGGTTGATCGGATCTTAAGTGGACGACTAAATACAGGTGTAAATGGGGTCTAAAATGTTTTGAGCTTGTCCACTTTCAACCATTTCCAGAGGAAGTCGAAGACTCATTTGACTGGATTGCTTTCATAGTGTAAACGCTCATGTGGTCGAATGTGTTTAAACAGCCACAAAAGACCGTCAGCTCTCCTCCTACTGACCTAACGCACAAACATTAGTGGGAATCATGCTAGCCAGACGAGATTTAAACTGTCGGCTGAAGACCCAAGTTTGGTTTGAAGACGAAAAACATACCAAGCACAATGTTCTCTCATCATTCCTGATTTCTAACACACACTCACAGCGTTCGGCTGTCTTGCATCGTTTCTGCTCTGATAGCTGCAAAACTTTACATGTTTTCCCGTCGTCTCCGGGTGCATACATGTGTAAATTGCATGAACTTATTTTGTCCATTAGATCGAAAGATCTGAAAAAGCCCATACATTTACCCGCCCATAGACCCTTCCCTCGAAGAAATCCGGACAGAAGTGGTTGAAAGTGGACAAAAAAAGACGTGAAAGACCAGATGTAAACGGGTATGTGTCTCCCTAGTCTACTTGTGAACCGGTCGACCAAAGCGCATCTTAATACAAGGTGTAAATAGGGCCTTAGATAGCTTGGAGTATAGTGCTCAAGTTTTAATGACTCTTTTTATGGTGCTTTTTTGTCATATTTGGAGCTCGACAGCCCTAGTCTCCATTCACTTTCACTGAATAGAAAAGTGGCAAAAAGAGAAATTTCATGTATGCCAAACAGTATTGCATGATACCAAGGTCATTGGGTTAATTTCTCAAGGAATACATAAGCTGGTGTACCTTGAATGCGAGACAAGGTGCTTTGGATTAAAGTGTCTGCCAAGTGGATAAAGTTAGTCTGTCAACATCAGGGCGAATAAATTATTAATTTAATCTTTCATTTTTAGTTTTTATTTAATAATATATTCCCTTAATCTACTTTTAAACCCATTATTTTTTAATACACTATCAAGTGGAATAATTTTAACATCCTCAAAGCTGAAACTGCAAGTCTTTGACATACAGCAGGACCAAAGTGTGATTTATAGTGGATTCACTGACCGTATAAACGTTCCCAGCGAATTCTGGCCATGCACCAGTTTCAGTGAGAGCTTGATGTTTTATTAAGAGAAGTCTTCTGGCTTTTCCTATGCATACTGCTAATCAACGACAGAAGACCTCTCTCTTGCACATATGTCCTCTGCTCTCCCCTGTATGAAGCTGCTGAGGTAAGAAGATCGAGTTTTCCACTTAGCGGAGCACAAGGGCTTCGGCTCCCACCCCTTTTCCCACAGTCATCTCAGCGGTGTGTGTGTGTATGTGTGTGTGGACGTACCTCTGCGCACCTTTAAAGATGCAGGAGCCAAAAGCACAATTTATAAACAGGTGTTTTATGTGTGTGTGAAAGCATGCAGCAGCAGTACACATCTACGTTAACAAGTGGTCAGCGCAAGGAAATAATAAATAAATACTAATGTCATTTCCCACCAAATTATTAAATCTGCCTGGTGGGAAACAGCAGGGGACTGCAAGATGAAACGCAAATGGGCTTCGTTATTTCAAACCAGGCCGATTCTGCCTTGATTTTCAGACTCTGGTGTTTCGTTCTTCAGTTGGCTCTTTGTAAGGATGTCATTTATTTCATACTGGGTTCGGATGGAATATACGTTTGCTAGCGGCCATACCCTATTAGCTTAATTTTTCTTGAAATGGTTCTGAAATTGCAGTGGAAATGACAAGTCGTGCGTTCCTTGCTCTTGTATTCATATTGTCGGCGATGTTGGAAAGAAAAAGAAAATATGTGTGTAACTAAAGGGTACTAATAAAGTGAAAATGGTGATTTTGGAACTGCGTTAATGACAGTACTGCGCCGCTCTGATGCCTCGCGCACCTAATTCTTTCACAGGACGCAGCGGTTTGCTCAGCCGCCCTGCTCATTATGAAATACCTCCTGGTGCTTCAAACCAGCTTTACATACGCACACACAGTGTCACTTCTCTGATTCTTTCTGTTTAACACAATACTCTGTTAGAACCTTACAGCGCTGCATTTGCTTTTGTCTGTACGGCCTGAATCAGGTCTTTTTGACAGTGAAAAATGGAAGAGGTTTGTATCTCATTGCCGTTGTCTAGTTAGACTAAATGCAAACTTCCTCTCTTTCTTGTCCTCGGGGTGTCTCGCACAGGAAACATGTTTTAGACTGTGTGTATCGTCTTTCTTTTCCTTTGCTTTCATCAGGTAAGACGCTTCCAGCACGTCTGACGTGAAGCCTGAAGTACTTTACAATAACTAGAGGAGCTCACTTCCTCACTTAAGAATGTTGACAAAGCAACGGGATCTCATGAGAATACGTGTGTATTTTTACGTATAGTTCTACCACACGTTCATTTACTTACGTTTTATACACACTAAAACGTATAATACTGACGTATTGACAGCACTAAAACATAAATTATTTACATATGAACAACTTTATCGGTGTACAAATTTGTATGTATTTCTAATTATGCATATTCAAATCGTTTGTGACTTCTGCTGCAAACTCGTTTCGGAGGATTTCATAATGTTAAACAAGACTAATCTTAAAAACCATAAAATGAATTACATTTCTTTACTCATTTAACCATTTTGTAATATTTAGTTTGTTTACCGTGAGACACAATTTTATTTATATTTTTTGCATTTTTGTCTCATCTTTTTTATAGTTGTAGTTGAAAAAACTGAACAAAAACAAAAAATGGTAACACTTTAGTTTAGGGTCCAATTCTCACCATTAGTTGCTTATTAGCATGCGTATTACTATGATATTGGCTGTTTATCAGTACTTGCAGAATAAGGCATTATTATGTGCTTTATACATGTATGACCATATTCTACATCCCTTAATCTTACCCAAAGATAAACTTAACAACTACTGTACCTTACTAACTATTAATAAGCACTAATTAGGAGTTTGTTGAGGCAAAAGTCGTAGTTAATAGTTAGTTTATAGTTAGAATTGGACCCTAAACTTAAAGGGTAACTCTAGCCAAAATGCAACCTAGGGTCTTTTTGTTAATCTACCCGAGGCAAACTTTCGTTTAAAAGCATAATTAGAGTCGTTTTCAGTCAAATTGCCTTTTGAATGGGAGTGCATGGAGCACGACTATGATAGCATCAAAAATCGCTATTTTTAAAACACAAAGAAGGCTCGACACAACATGAAACTTTGCTTGAAGTATCACCAGGGGCTCTACACATGAACTCGAGCATTGAGAACATTGTTTGTGTACACAGAGTTTACTAAAAAGAAAGATTTTGAACAACTCACTGTAGCTGTGTCCGCCGGCATTTTGACAGTCAAAAATAGTCGATCTCTGAATGCAACGTAACAGGGAGGAGAGTAAAGATGGAAAGCTCCTAAAGCTTAGTTCCATATAAATTCACAGATAATTTGTTGTTTTGTCGTTAGTGAAAATCAATATTGACCTTGTATTTGAAAAAGGATCCTCATATAAGAAACAATGCTAAAATTGTCAGTTCATTATTCGAAGATAGACTATTTTTGACTGTCAAAATGCCGGTGGACACAGCTTCAGTGAGTTGTTCAAAATCTTTCTTTTTAGTAAACTCTGTGTACACAAACAATGTTCTCAATGCTCGAGTTCATGTGTAGAGCCCCTGGTGATACTTTGAGCAAAGTTTCATGTTGTGTCGAGCCTTCTTAGTGTTTTAAAAATAGTGATTTTTGATGCTATCATAGTCGTGCCCCATTCACTCCCATTCAAACGGCAATTTGACAAAGCGAAAGCGAAAATACGGTCAAACTTAAAAGTGGCGTTTCCACTCTAATTATGCTTTTAAACGAAAGTTTGCCTTGGGTAGATTAACAAAAAGCCCCTAGGTTGCATTTTGGCGCGAGTTACCCTTTAAGTATGACCCAAAAATGTGTTTATTTTTGTTAGTAATTCCACTCTCTGTGAGAGTAACATTGTTGACTGGATAACTTGTTTAGTGAATTCACTCCACCAGAATCTCCTTTAAATTTTCAATGCTATAAACAATCTTTTGCCTCTCAAACTCAAATGAAATTCAATGATTCTTTTCTCTTCACAAACAATCATCCTAACAGCCAATGAACACTCGACCAAACGTAACCGGCATGTGTTGTATATAGGTGATGTTCGAGATCAAGCTCTGGTTGCCCAGATCGCTGTGCTGCCCAGCTAACAACATGTGCTAAAAAACGTTGTGCTAATAATGCTCATATTAAGTTTTTCATTATTTCGGAATATTTTCTAAACATTTCAAACTTCAATGAACGATGTATAAATACAGTTTTTGTGCTATCGTTCTGAGAACATTATAAAAGATAACTTACTGGAAGTTACTGGAAGAACGTTTGTTCATAATTTTGAGAGAACCTTTCCAGAATGTTCCCTGTTAGCCTGGTATACATCAGAGCATCTTCACGATGAGTACTTGATGAGAACATGATGAGAATGTTATCAGAACGGTTTAGTCTCAAGAAGTTACTAAAGAACAACGTTAACAAGCCTTTCATTCACAGATATTCAGCTGTCCAATGAAACATCGTACTGTACATCGATGGCAGGTGCAGATGTGTGGAGCATTGAACATGTTCTCGCCATTTCTGCCACAATGACTTCCACTATTGCAATGTTCTCACATCCCTCTATATTTAGGGCAGACTGATCGTTTTGGACAACATCTCAAAATGAGTCATTGCAAAATGAGTCTTTATTATTTTTTTACGTCTTTATTTTTTGTTCCCCCCACCCCCTGTCCTCATTATTTCTGCAGACTTTGCACTATCAAAGCAGAACAAAAGAATGTATGCTTCAGTAATCACTTGTCACCCTTTCATTTCCTATCATTCCATGTCAAGAGTGAGATTTTGAACAAATAAAGAAGTTGGTTTAATCTTCGGGGACCAAGAGAAAACTTTTATTATAGATATGAGCGTAAAGATTTCCTTTCGTTGTTCATTCTTCCCAACATTAAAGCAGACAGACATTATAATCCAATTAACCGAAAGGATGGAAAGAAAAAGGCAACATTAGATTCATTAAAGAAAAGAAAATCAACTGTTCCTAACTGATGGCACGCTTGCAATTTGACAGATCCAACACGAAACTTGCATTTGCCGTAAATAATTTGGAAGCTTTTTGATAAGTGACATTGACAAGGAGATTATTGGTTCAAATGAGAACAGTTTCTGCTCATGTTCATGATGCTGGCGCAAAGTTGATGAGGAGGCTCTCTTATTTTCATACTCTCTTGAGAATTGAAAGATTGTTTTTTCAGCCAACAATAAAGATCATCAAATGAGAAGATAAAGTAATTACTGCTGTTTTAATACTCCTTTAAATTAAACGGCGTTTTCATAACACACTGCCTCAAAGGAGATATTATTTTATAGGCACCGAAGGAAAGGGAAATTAAACGATTCATAATTAGAGTCAAGATGTTTGTTTTGCGTGAACAAAACATTGCCATTATTATTTGCTTGATATTTATTCAGTTGGCTGCAAAGACATGCTTTAATCTTTTTGAACCTTGCAATCGACGTTGAACGTGAAGGCAGGCAAGTACTGACCTTGGTAACGTGACTTTGTACATTTGTCTTTGCAGTGTGCCGACATCTTTTATGACGACGCGCTTACGTTAGTATGGGAGCGATTGAATCAAGCCTATTATGTGAAGTGTAGACCGCTCAAGGTCTGTTTAAGCTCTCCAAATCACTCTCATTCTCTGCAGCATTAGTGCCATTATTTATAATACTCTTAAACAACTTTAGCCATTGGTGATTTTTTTTCCCGTAGTGGCCGTAATTTGATTATTTTAATGATCTCATTCCACACTGGGGACTCTTGGTGCCCCGAGGGAAAGACACGCTCCAATGAGTCGCTCAAATGTTTTATCAGGCCAAAGATAGTCGTGTGCTAGATGGTGATGAGTGGCTTTCTGTGGACGTTGGCTTATTGTACCCCTTCCCAAAGTGTCTTATAATAACACATTTAAGTTAATTTAATATATTGGCATGAAAACACTTTGTCATCTTGCATTATGGTGTCTTATAAGTCAAGTGCAGAAAGGATGATAACTTCTGATGTTGTATGAATTCATATTTCTCGTGATCTTAGAAAGACTTAGCATAAAATTAGCTTTGTAGACAAACTAGATAAATTATGCCTCCTAAAATTTACATTTTAATGGGTGAAATTGAGCAGATATTGATGGAAAATCAATCCAACACAAGTTTCTAACTTGACAGTGTTATTCTATTCAGTGCTGGGTAGTAAATAATTACATGTAATCTGGATTATACGTACGTAATCAAATTCCAAAAATTAAGTACTTGTAATTAGATTATATTACATCTTAAAAAACTAAGACTACAGTTCATTTTTTCTTTTTTGATTAACATGATTGAATGTTATCTCACAATGACAGTAAATTATTCATAATTCATTGATTCTGCCTATACTTCTTTTTTATCTTTTACATTTTCCTTTCTATAAAAGCCTACTGCTTATATATGTTCAGAAGGTCTTCCAGGCTTGTGGAATCGCTCACACAGAACAGCCACTGAAAACTGAGACCCACAGATTTACACACATCATTTCACTTTTAACAAGTGTTTTCTCAACATTGCAACACTGCATATCTAATGAGCTCCTGACAAACACATTAATTATTATTTGATTTATCACTCTCTCACGTCTTTTAACCGTCTTTGGAAGGCTTTTGTCTTTCAAACATTTATGTACAAATTCATGCCATGTCACATTTACATGCAATGCAGGGATTCCCCAACTTTTTCGTCAGCTGAACCTCTTTGATGTAATATATTTACTAGAATTTATTTTAATTACTAATTCAAAATATTAATAAATAAAGTAGGCTCTCCATGATACTAAAATAATACTGATATGAACCCTTTGAACACTGTTAACAAGCATCCTGCACCTTCCATTTGTGTTATTTCATAGTTATGGTAAGATCTTCAAATTGGAAAATATTCATACAATGAGCAGATGTGTCACAACTCAATAGTAGTGTAATTTGGGTTTGGATAATTATTAGACGATGTGAACACGAAGTTACAATACTGTCTATGTTAGTTTGATCACCTCAAATTGTAATAATACATTTTTACATTTTTAATACATTATTAAATAAGAGTTGAATTTAAACTTTAAAATTTAAATTAGGAATGCATGAATAAAGTCCAGGAGGAAATTACCTTATGTGGTTGGTCTGTGTTCCTCAGAGAGAGGTTCATGAGGATGTGAGAAGATGAATTTGTTCCAGATAACTAACATGCGTAAATTTTGCTTTACTTGAAAGTGTGCGATGACTAGTGCAAGTTACTAGTTCTTTGTTCGACCTGTGCGGTAAGAGGTACAGAATCAAAATTGTCTGCTGTTTTGCTAACTTGGCCAATGAATTAGACCATATCTTTTCAACCACACAACCTTCTTCAAAAAGAAATATGAACAAACACAAACATTAGAGCTGCATTAAACTTTACGGTAACACTTACTGTAGTTTGATGGTCTCCTTTAGACATTCTGTTGACTATAAGTAACGCTGCGCCTTCATGTTACTGTAACTAACTCTCATTAGATTATTAGTAGACTGTCCGCTTAATATCTTATTACTTTTTTTGTGAAGCTTCCAAAAAGACATTCTACTGACTATAAGTAACTTTGCACATGAATGTCAACTTATTCTAACCCTAACCCTACCAGTCTACTAATACTCAATTAAGGCCCTGTTTACACCTGGTATTAAGATGCGTTTTGACCGATCAGATCATACGGAGAGCTTCAGCTTTCGTTTCTTCTCTGACAGCTGCAAGACCAGCCGAATGCTGTGAGTGTGTTGGAAATCAGGAATGGTGAGAACATTATGCTTGGTACATTTTTGGTCTTCAAACCAAACTTGGGTCTTCAGCTGACAAAGTTGAAATCCCGTCTGGCTAGAGCGCTTCCCATAATGTTTAAGCATTAGGTCAGTAGGAGGAGAGCTGACGGTCTTTTGTAGCTGTTTGAACTCATTCGACCACATGAGCGTTTACACTACGAAAGCAATCCGGTCTAATGCGTTTTCAACTATCTCTGGAAATGGTTGAAAGTGGACTAGCTCAAAAATGTTTTAGACCCCGTTTACACCTGTATTTAGCGCCGTCCACTTAATACGTGACCAAAACGCATCTTAATACCAGGTGTAAACAGGGCCTATTACTCTAATGAGAGTTAGTTGACATGTAGGTGCAACATTACATATAGTCAACAGAATGTCTAAACTAGACCATTAAAATAAAGTAATTGTCATGACAATCAGCTTGTGCTGCATTGTTTCCTGCAATTGCAATGAATTAGAAATGTATATTATGCTTCTGTGACCCAATTAAACGTGTGTAAACATTGTTTTATAGTATATGCATGTTCTGTGCCACCTTTGCACAGCTTTAGAAAGAAAGATGCGGTTCTCATATGCGGCTGCAACGCTAGTTAATGTGTCCAAAGCAGCAGCGGGAAGCAGTTCTTTGAAACGCAACATCCAGCCCGAGGCTTTCCACACTCAACACAGCACCAATGTTTCCTTTCATCCTCACGTCCTCACTTAACACATTCACCCCAGTATCTCAGCTCACCTGATGACTCATTGGTTTCAGAGCCATCGGGCCTTAAGTCATTTATGAAAACAACATCTTCTGTATTTATGGTTGCAAAGGTCTCGTACAGCACTCCAAAATCATCACAAAATCACTTTCAGGCACCGTATCCCTTCTGAGATGGTGACAGCGCAAGTCGATAAACAAACATTTTCCCCTCCAGACCTTTACCTTCATAATCTCATCCATTTACAATGTAATTTACCTCTGAATCTAGTCGGTGAAACAGTAATTGTTTTGTATTGGATTTTAATGAGTGCGAGGTGAACCCAGGCACCTCTGTACGCTGTAACCGTCTCTTATGACAGACGACTAAAAGAGAGAGTTATCAGTGCGCATTTCCATTTCATCGCCGATTCAAAGAGCACTATAAAGGGCACGAGCCGTGGCTGACGATACCAGAGTTCATGTCACTGTGTTATTAACTAGTTATCAAAGGCTTTTGCCTCACCTTTCCCGTGGATCAATGATGGTGCAATTAAAAGGTACTTTCCATGAAGCGATCTTAATTATAAGTGCTGTAGCTGAAGTCATAAACTCGCTCTTTGTAACTTTCCCTCCTGTTCTCCTGTCACTCCAGGGTGAGCTCTCCTCCTTAAATTATTCATGAGTAGTAGCATGTTAGGATTATCCTCGTTAAAAAGTAATGGGTACCGTGATAATAAAAGGTTGTCTTGTATTGTTTTACTAAGTGTCTCTCACCAGCGGAGGTAGTTGCTCGCCTGCGGCTCTTATGAAAGGGATTTTGACTCTTGGCGGGGAAAGAAAGGAAAACCAAAAGAGCGCAGTGAAAACCCAAAACGTGCATCCCAACAGATGCAGAGGCACACAGCTGTTGAAACAGAGAGGCTAAAAGCTGTCTTGAGCCGTTTGCCTCTTTTCCTCTTTGAACTGAGAGATGATCTGAGGGGCTTATGGAAAGGCCTGAGAAAATGATGGAAGCGCAGAACGTCCTTGCTTTCATTATGAAGCGATTTGGGTGCCGATCGCATGTGAAGTTGACAGGTTTGCTCTGTCTAGCACTGAAAGACCTGTCTTTTAGTGTACCGAGTTACTGTGGTCAACAACAGGAACTTTGAAAGAAAAAACATGTTACCAAAAGGAATTGATGGTGCAAAATGTATTTTTTTATTCCTGTCCATGGCACAGGCTTCCCAACTTCCTTTAATTCAATTTTTGTTTCTATAAGTTCCATATATCACCTTTAGTTGTCACTTTACCGTATGTTTATTTAACTCAACTTTCCACTGTAAAATATAATGAAGGCAAAAAGCTAATGAGATGCATGTAATTCCAAGCTTCAGAGATTGAAATAGCCTGAAAATCATGCGTTTGAAATTTTCATACATAGACTACTGTTATGTGTGCGTTTTCTTGTTTTCTGTGTGCCTTTGTTCCCTATCTTCTCACTTTTCATTTGTTGTCATGGGCTGTGTCCGAAATCGCCCCTTATACCCTTAAATAGGGCACTATTTGAGGGAACAGCCATGTGTAGTGGTGTCCGAAACCATATTGGACGTTATCAAGTGCACTCATTCAATCCCATAATGCACTGCAGTAACGAGTTTACAACTGATATACACTCGATTAAAGCCACTTGAAGGCAAGCCTGCAACCTTAGCTGAAAAAAGCGTTAACGCCTGCTAATGCTGCGGTACGCAGGGAAGGAGACTTTTTTAATGGATGTCAATGGAGGAGAGGCTTCACTACTCTGAATAAACCGCTTTAGTGAGGAAATAGCTTATCATTTAATAAATCGACAGCTCATTGACTAATCTTCAACATTTTGAAGACTTAAAGTCCCCCTGCAGTCAATCATTTTATCCCTTAAAACTCATCTTTGATCACCAAAATGACATTGAAAAAAATCTTAATACCTTAAAATAGTTTGAATGTAACTCTACACCCTTGCCTCATTTAGTATAGGTGGTTCTATGAATATGCAAATTAGCTCAGAGATCCCCTCATTGATGATCACAGGTTGACCAGATTGGTTACAAGGTAGTTTGTGACGTCAGAAACACCAGCGATTTCAAACTGCGTTTTTGAGACTGTCTTTGGTTCACTGCAGTTTTAAAGAGAAAATACTCAACAATGGTGTTGACTGATGAATTTGTACATGGTTTGTCTTAAAGCATATTAAAAACACCACATAGACATCTAAACAACATTAAAAGCTTGATTTTCACCACAGGGGGACTTTAAACATTCATTTGGATTCATTTTTAGAGTTTACACACACACACACACACACAAAAAGCTGTTTTATAAGAGAAGTCATAGACAATCGCATTCATTTCTATGGTATCCGCAAACAGCGATTGACTGTCGCACAACTCCGGACGAACGGACCCTCAAATCTTCTAATAATCAGACCATCTCTGCACTCTAGAAGCTCTATTCTCTAGAAGCAGAAATTATGTTATTTCTATCCCATCAAACAAACAAATCTTCACAAATGTATCATTCCAATTCCTTAACATTTTCCAAATGTGCCATGACTCATCTGTAATCGCTCTGTCTATTTTGAACGTGTGAACACTTAATTTGACTCATCGGATACTTTGCACATGTACATAGGCAATGAATCTAGAGATGCTTGAGTTACAAAATGCATAAACAGCATTGCTAAAAAGTTTTTTGGATGAAACTGAATCACACCTGAGGTGCTGAAAAACATGATTCAGTTTTCTTGTGGACACTTCACGTGTTTAAATGTCAGCGAGAGCCTCCGAGGCTGTTTGCGCGTAGTCGTTTTTGGCAGAACGCGGGATATTTTTAGGAGATTGAAGGTGCTCCCAAATGTCCCCCCTAACGAGTATTCAACACCTCACACACTAATTAAGTATTAATTACTCCCAGATGGTACACTTAACCCCCGCTCTATTTCTGCTTCTCTGCGGATGACTAGGGAATACTGTGACGTAGGGGAATTTTATCGTAATGCTAACCTCTTGCTGTGAAGGGATAACTATAGCAATCAAAAATAGATCGCTCTATTATCTCGCCTGATTAAATCCTGTGGCTGATTGCAAGTCTCTCCATTGTTGTGATATTATACACATTCTAGTTTATATCAATTTGATTGTATGTGGGCATGATAATAATTTACTGATAATATTATAGCAGTAATATTACTATGATATTATTACTATCCTAATTTGAACTGATTTCATATTCTTATTGCCATTATCATTTTATGAACCTGAAAATTGCATTATAATAAATTATTTTACCAGTAGTTTGATTCTTAAAGTTCACAATAAATAAATGAATAAATAAAATGGACATCTTGCTGTCTTGTCCATTACAGCCTAAATTACAGATGAATGAATGTAATTTAGAAAACAATTCAGTACAATTCGACATGGAATATAAAAAGTCTGGCTTGAAGCATTTCTATCCATCCATCCATCCATCCATCCATCCATGCATACATACATACATACATACATACGTACGTATGTCCGTCTCTCTTTCTGTCTCTCTCTCTCTCTCTCTCTCTCTCTCTCTCTCTCTCTCTCTCTCTCATATATCACACACGCACATAAAGACTGTAGGATGAGATGTGCAATAAAGTTAGAGTTAAGTTCTACTCTAGGAATTAAGTATGAACAATAATTGTATTGATGCTTGCTTTAGCTACTTGTTCGTCATACCCTCAGAACGGACTAAAACAACTAAATTTAAAACCTGCGAAGCATAAATAATGACAGATAATCATCCTTAATGTCTGAACATCATGCTTGTTCTTTGTGTCTGATCAATGCTTTGGCTGGAAATAGATTCATCAAAACCCTCTCTTAATTAAGACCTTACAAGCGATGCTAGTTCTTACTCACTGGCTCTTACTGTTTGTGCTTATTCAAATTTGTAATTAAAATTATATAGTGAGGCTAATTGGCAGGGGATGAATTTATAGATAGTGTGCACATTTAAAGCGCTGATGTACACTCTTTTCAGAGTTGTCTGTTTAGCTGCTCTCGTTCTTGAAGCTCTGATAGAAGACAAGGCCACATGGAGAATAGTATTGGAATAAAGGTTTAAGGTCAGTGAAGTTGCATTCATATTCCTGGATTCATAAAGCTCCATGAATACAACTTCTCACTAGGAAATGAAACTGGACATTATAAAAAATAATGAATTTATTCATTATCAGCTGTGAATAGAGTCTCCCAGGTGCTTGTCTGTTTGTGTCATGCATGCATGGAGTTGTTGCTTATATACAGCTTTTCAAATCAATCACTTGACAGTTTGGATGCAATCTTGGAAAGTAACTGCCTATATAGGCTGTAGACCACATTCCCTGTCCACAAACCCACACATGCAGGCAAACACCAACATATATACATGCACTGCAAACTCCCATGCTTCAGACCTGTCAACAGGGAGGTGAAAACTGTTAGACAAGGTCCAATACAAGAAACAACAGGTTTAGACTGAGAAAGAGCAAGGGGGGTTGGAAAGATCCCATAGCACAGACAGGCTGGACACACAGTAATTGCCTTTGAGTGTCAGTAATGGTGTGGATCAGGTATACTGGCTCAGATTGCAGTGCAGAGAAAATGGCTGGTAAAAATCATATATATGATAGATAGAAGAGGAAAAGAAAGACTAAAATTGTAAACACAAATAGTTATTAGAATTTTTGTTGTTCACTTTTAGGTGCACCAAGCATAACGCCTTCAAAGCTTTAAGACATGAAAGTAAGTAACAAACTTTTACATTTCATGGGTTTTTTTAATTAGTCATTAATTATTATTTTAATTTTGATATACATAAAAAAATACATTAAGCTTTAAAGCCTGATTTAATTTTAAAACGTGTGCCTTTTGTCATTATTAATTCAGTACATCAGAGAAAGATGAATGAAATGATGCATGGCAAATTTGAACTCTGAGCACCACAACTCAATGTGTTAGAACATGTGGACTAAACGCTAGGCTATGAACTCTCTCAGTGAGGATGATCTTCATCATCATCACCACCACTGTTATCACCAACATCATTACTTTGTCACCATTATGATCACCATCACTATAATCACCATAATGAACATAAAAACACTGCCATCATCACATTTATCATGTGTATAATTGTCATTGTCATCATAATATTCACTTTTATTACCATCAAAATCACCACCTGTTTATCATCATCATCATATGATCACCGTCATTCTCACCACTATCATAAAAGCAGTGGGCTTTGCCACTTTGACCATCATCATCACCACCATCATAATCATCATCATCACTTTATATCAACAGCATAATCACCACCACCACTGTTATCATCATATCATCATCAACCGAGAAATCAGAACTGCTGCACATCCAAATTTGAACTCAGATCATCGACGAGCATCACGACTCAAGCATGTGGATTAACAACAAGGCATATTTTCCTGTAACTCTGATTTGAAAAGTGAGCTTTTCATTTATTTTTTCCCCACTAACACACTGAAAAACACTGAACTCTGTAGTACCAACGAAGGCTTTCACTCAGTGAAGTGTGGTGATATTTCTTCTTCTCCTTGGTTTTCTCCCCCTCCCCCCCTCTCCCTCTTCTCACTGCACGAGGAATGAACTCTCTCAGTGAGGAAAAGCAGCAGGTTAAGCTGCAGGCTTGCCTTGAGAAAACTGAAAGTATCCTCTCTTTGATGTGAGATTCCCATCCAGTTTATCTCTTTCTCTCTTTTTCCCCTGGCTTTTTTTTTTCTTTTTTTTTTTCTGTGATTTAATGTAATGTTATTATTTGCTCACTGAGATTCCTGCTCCAAGATGATTGACGAATATTGTAACACATTTTATAGATAGACAGACAGACAATACTTCTGATGCCACAAAACGGGATGAAGTTTTATATGAGATGCCTAAAATTGGCTGCTGGAATATTGGCCTCCATTGTTCCAGTGCTGTCTGCTGTCTGTGGCTGTCCACCACTTTCACAGACTGAAGGCAGCAAACTGTCCCCGAGAATGAGAAATGTGTCAGTGAGTTTTCGCTGTCTGGTTTTTCAAGGCTTCAGATGATGGGAAATGGATGGGGCTTTTGAAAAGCAGCTTAAAAGTGTTTTGTGTCTGGATGAGCACTAGATAATTATACCATCTCTGTTTTATTAAATATCTGGTGTTGTTTAATATGGACAGCTCCGTACGTGTTGTGTATAATGTATAATACAGCATTGTATTGGATAATGTACTATAGCAGTAGCTGTAGCGACTGATGTGGTAATGTGGGTTTCAGTGGTGTGGAACAGCCTTGGGCCAGCTGTAGTAGGATAGTCCATTCCTACCTTATGGTCAATGAGATCTAGGCTGTATTTGTGGATCTAGATGGAATTTTTCTCAGCTCTTCTCTTCAAAGAGCAGTAAAGCTAATTTATAGTGTGTGTAGTGGTGTAAATTAAAGGAGTGGTTGATTATGAATGCACTTTTTTAACTTTAGTTAGTGTGTAATGTTGCTGTTTGAGCATAAACAACATCTGCATAGTTACGGCGCTCAAAGTTCAAAGCAAAGGGAGATATTTGCTTTTAAAGAAATTGCTTTTTAAGGACTACAACAAACGGCTGGAAGGGACTACACAACATTCCTTCCCGGTGTGTGACATCACAAACCCTAAAATTTACATTTACATAGATTATCATGACAGAATATGCTAATGACTAGAAGATAACTACACATACGCTACATAAATCAACTAACCATTCAGAAATGTCCTGTTGCATTCTACATGTTGTCACTTCTTCTTGAGCCTCTCCTTCATTGTCTGACTCCGGTTTGAACATAAAAGGCTAAAAGTTTTTGAAATTTTCAGTGCATGTCTGTGTGAGGTAAAAGGACACAAGCTGTTGAAGCTCCGCCCTCTGTGCCGGGAGCAGCAGCTCATTTGCATTTAAAGGAACAGACACAAAAACAGTGCGTTTTTGCTCACCCTCAAAAAGACAATTGACAATTTTAACATGCTATATAAAAATATCTGTGGGGTATTTTGAACTAAAACTTCACATACACACTCTCGAGACATCAAATACTTATTTTACATCTTGTGAAAAGGGCATTATACCACCCCTTTAAAGTGTAGACAGTTCATGATAACATAACTTGGAGTGTTATTATTTTCATCATTGCTGTCACCACTTCTCTCATCTTTTTCACTACAATCACGATTACTACTGTTATCACCCTCAACACATTCATTATCACTGACACTGTTATCACTATCATAATGGTTATCACAAACATCATCACATAATCATCAACATAGAATCATCATCATCACCGCTGTTATCACATCAATATCACTGTTATCATCACCATGGTTATCATATCAATCAATACCACTGTTATCACAAACATGATCACATTCTCATCAATACAGAATCATCATCATCACCATTGTTGTCATATCAACATCAGTGTTATCATCATCACTGTTATTGTATCAATCAATACCACTTTTATATTTACATCATCACAGTCATCATCACTGATGATCACAGACAGACAGCATCACTGTAGTTATGGCATCATAATCAATACCACTGTCATCACAAGCGTCACCTTGTCACCATCATGCTGTTCATCATGTCTTCGATAGCAGTTATCACCATCATCATCACTTTTATTACCATCATATTCACCACCACCGTTATCACCATAATCACTGCCATGTTCAACACTATCATGAAAATCCCTGCTTTGACCAGCTTCATCTTCATCATCACCACCATCACTACTGTAATCACCATCATCACCACTTTAAATCCCCACAACTGTTATCAACAGTGTTATTTTCATCACCACCATTGCTATCATAATCATCATCACTGTTATGCATTAACTATCATAATCATAATCATCACCACTATCACCATCATAATCACCACGACCGATATAACCATCATCACCAGCTTCATTTTTACCATCACCATCTTCATCATGACACACAGTGCAAAAATCACAATTCGTGTAGAAACTTATGAAAAAGGATGGTTCAAATAGCAGAAAGACAGAAAACATTTGTCCCAGCAGGCGAAGACAATGCAGTGGCAGAAGAAGGCATCTTGGCCTCAGTATGAGTGCGCTGCCGTTCTCTCCACTCTCATTTGGATAAACATCTCCGCAGGGTAGAGGACAGCATCCCCATCCCTCACGCTCCTCCTGCCGCAATCAGGTTACATGAGTATCAAACCCCCCTCAGCTCACAGCCATGTTAATGTAATTCCTTCCACCAATCCTCTCCACGGACAGCTCTGTGTGTTTATCCGTGTGTTTATATGTGTGAGTGATGGGGTGGGGGCAAGACTGTGTGTTTGGTTTTAAGTAATGTGACTTGTGCTATCAGACCCTGCTCTCTCTCTCTTTCTCTCTTTCATATAATTAAATTATGAACCCGGGGGTCTCACCAATTCCCATGACTCCAGTGACTGGAGCCCATGGGACACTGTCACAGAAAAGTGTATATGTGGAGGGGGGGGGGGGCATAAATTTTCGCTCACTTGCCGCCGTGCTGGGCTGTCACCTCAGATCACTCACTGGCATCTCCCGTGAGTCCATGTGCAACCAGCAACCCGACAACAAGCGCAAAATGTGCAGCTCAAGAGGTAAAGCTTGCTGAAACAGAAACAAGGCTGAAGACATTCTGCTGGAGAAGATGAGGGAAATCGGGTAAAAGAGGTGAAACATGGGCTCTGGAAATTGTTCTTTCTTGACATCAGGAATTAAGGGATGGGATACGGATTCAAATCTATAGAATTTAACTTTTTATTTTTACAGCCTGATCCTGGAAAACCTCCATGGACAACATCCATGGACTAACATGTTTGGCCCATGTCAATCAAAAAAACTATTACATTTTGAGGCTTCCAGTTAGGACCTAATATTATAGGAAAACATGCTGAAGTTCCACAAAGAACATTGTATAGTTATTTAGAAAACCATCTAAATACTGGTACTTTAAACAACCCAGAAAGCAATATGCTGATCTAAAGAACGTATAATGCAAGACCAAGAACTTTTTAAACTCCACAAAACCATACAACGAACTCATATATATATATATAAATATATATATATAATTTATTTATTTATTTATTTATTTTTGCAGAATCTGGGAATGATGTTCCTGTAGCTCAAACTGTGAGTAGCGCAATGGCAAGTCTTGGGTTTAATTCCCAGGAAATTAATGAACTGTTACAATGTATAATTTGAATGCAACAAAAATCACTTTGGATAATGATGTACACAAGGGGATTTTCGTGGCGATGCCATAGAAGAACCATTTTTGGTTTCACAAAGAAAGAACCTTTCAGTGAGCCGTGTGTGTGTGTGTGAGAAGAACCTTTTAATAATCTAAAAATATTTTTTTCACTATAAAGAACCTTTTATGGAAAGGTTCTAAGGATGTTAAAAGTTCTACATGGAAGATACTGTTATGATTTATAGTTGGGTCTGTTTTGAGTATGTGGGTCACATGACTTCAAGTTTTCTGTGATCATTAAGGGTACTTTTACTAAAAAAAAAATCACATATGGACGACAACGTTTTCAAAATGATCTCCGTTCACACAATCCGCGAAAACGATTAAAAATGCTGTATTATTCCTGCCAGGCCAGTAGTTGGCGATGTCACTTGGTAAAGAAACGCAATTGAACACATAATACGCATGACATAACTATTTTTACAAATGTGAGTTTTTGTAGTTTACACGGAGGCAATGACGGTATCGTTTTCAGAAACTGCACTTTGAAACGTTTTCAAATGTTTGCATTTTCAGGCCCCCAAAACACTGTTGTCGTGTAAACGGCCAAAGCGCATACACATTTTTCAGTTTTTACTTGAAAACAGTGTTGTGTAAACATCAGTCAGGCTTGACTAAAACCAACACAGCTGCCCATAGTAAAGTGCATTCTGACTTTGTGGGAAATTAGGTAACACTTTAGTTTAATAGTCCACTTTAGACATTCTAATGACTATAAGTAAATTTGCAACTACATGTCAACTAACTCTCATTAGAGTATTAGTTAACTCTCTGCTTAATATCTGCTAACTCTTTATTTTGATGCTCCCCAACAGACTTTGCAAGTGCATGTCATCTTATTACCCTAACCCTACTAGTCTACTAATACTCTAATGAGAGTATCGACGTCTAGTTGCAAATTAAAGAGCATTAGCTGACATGTAGTTGTTACTTCTAGTTAGTAGAATGTCTAAAGTGGATTTTAGTGTAACCAGTAGGTGTGTTCGATTAGGGCTGGAGCTAAACTCTGCAGGACAGTAAACCTCAAGCTAGAGTTACTTACCCCTAAGGCTGAAGATGAGCCAGTGTAAAAATACAAGGAATTTAGGTTCCTAATTTTTA
Organism: Abramis brama; assembly: GCF_963993115.1. Lineage (NCBI taxonomy): Eukaryota > Metazoa > Chordata > Actinopteri > Cypriniformes > Leuciscidae > Abramis > Abramis brama. The sequence continues at coordinate 25,741,004 of NC_139975.1, forward strand.
GGACACTTTGGGATACGTCACACTTGCAACATATTTTACATAGGAGATGATAAGCAGAATGGAGCATGGATGGATAAGACCAGATCATATAAAAAGTGACATGAAATAATTTTTGCAAATCATTTTCACCCATACCTATTTAAGAGTTAAACACACCTCTTTTAGCATTTGATCATCTAGAAAGACGGGAAAAAAATCCTATTACTTTTTCATGGATCGAGTTCAAAGAATACAGACAACATCATATAACTAGAATGCATGATGTAAGATGCCATAATTAATACACGTCAAAGATACATGCATATTTTAAACCTTAAAGCCGGCATCAGCATAATACCCTGCATGACAAATGAGCACATGCAACATAATGAAGCAACATTTAAGACCATAGCGGTCCATATCATTAAGACCCAACAGCTTCTCCAGCAGGTGAAAAGAAAGTATAATTGTGTTCATACAAACTAGACATGAGCAGGAGAACAAAAGTATGGAAAAAAAAAGTAGTGCACTGTGTAATTTCTCCTGACATTGTTCCCTCACAAACATGAATAAGGCAATTGAACTCAAACCTCTAATCTCATACATATTGAGTAACAAGAGCGCAGATGCATGTAATTGATGCAGCGATTACGGTAGTTCAGCTGCCCTCGCCTGCACCGCTGAAGCAGAACCGACAGTAGGCTGGGGGAGAGGCTCTGGACGCTTACTCATAAACGCACGTCTTTCTGTGATGGCATGGTAAAGGACAAGTTACAGTGAAACTCAAGTATATGTGCCTCTGTGTTAAATCAATAAAACATGTACGTCTTCCCCTCAAGCTCTACAAAATAACTCCTGGAAAGGATGAACGTTTTACGGTTTCCATTTCCTTCAGTCATGTGGTGCCAGAACCCAGAGCTTTTTTACGAGAAAAATACCAGTGGGTGACTTATTTTCAAGCAAGCCGTGTGCTGTGAAGAGCAGAAGAATAATGGAGCCCATTGAGTTTGAGTTTGGAGGAAGGTGATGTGACTGATGATTTTGTGCAGAACATTCCGACGCCAAGTCAATATCCCGCTCCTGTTTCCGAGCCTTGGAGTAGTTACCTCTGGGTTTCCACGGCAACTAAGCGCAAAGGACAGGGAGATGAGATGGACGTTAGTGAGTCGGTCCCTCAGGACAAAAGGTTCACATAAGAAATGTCTTCATTCCACCCTGACTGCTTTCCATTCAGTCAGTCAAGGAATGGAGAGAGCTGAACAGAGTGTACAGAGTGTAATTTCGCCAAATGTAGATCGCTTTCTTGGTCGTCTAACAGAGGTTAAAGTTAGCACTGCGCTTTGAAGTCGAATCAAGTCACTAATGATAAAAGGC